>NC_142027.1:83795321-84119071 GCF_982192425.1 Myodes glareolus
AAGATTTTGGCAATGACTCTTCTGTTTCTATATTGTGAAATACTTTAAGGAGTGTAGGTATTAGCTCTTCCTGGAAGTTCTGTTAGAATTCTGCATAGAAACCGTCTGGTCTGGAGCTTTATTTGTTAGGGAGATTTCTGATAACAGCTTCTAATTCTTCAAGACTGACAGGTCTATTTATATTGTTCGCCTGGTTTTGGTTCAACTTTGGTATATGGCACTTATCTAAAAAATTGTCCATTTTTTATATTTCCCAATTTTGTGGCATACAGGCTTTTATAGTAAGATCTAATGATTCTCTGAATTTCCTCTGTGTCTGTGGTTATGTCACCTTTTCATTTCTGATTTTATTTATTTGAGTGTTCTCTCCCTGCCATTTGATTAGTTTGGATAGGGGTTTGTTGACCTTGTTGATTTTCTCCAAGAACCAGCTTTTTGTTTCATTGATTCTTTGGTTTGCTTTCTGTGTTTCTATTTTGTTGATTTCAGCCCTCAGTTTGATTATTTCCAGTCTTCTATTTCTCCTGGGTGAATCTGCTTCGTTTTTTCTAGAGCTTTCAGGTGTGCTGTTAAGTCTCCAATATGTGCTTTCTCCATTTCCTTTAATTGGGCACTTAGTGTTACGAACATTCCTCTTACCACTGCTTTCATAGTATCCCATAGGTTTGAGTATGTTGTGTCTTTATTTTCATTAAATTCAAGGAAGACTTTAATTTCTTTCTTGACCCAGGGGTGATTCAGTAGTTGACTGTTCAGCTTCCATGAGTTTGTAGGCTTTCTGGGAGTAGAACTGTTGTTGAATTCTAACTTTAATCCATGGTTACCCGACAAGTCACAGTTATTTATTTTTTGACAGAGGTGTAGTAGAGTTTGTGTGTTTCCCTTCTTTGAGTTGTGCTTGTGAAGAGTAGCTAGATGTCTGAGTTATTGTAGGCTGTGTTGACAATGTTGGATTCCTTGGGTTGTGATTTTCCATCTATTACTTTCTATAAAGCTGGATTTGTGGCTACCTATTGTTTAAATCTGTTTTAATCCTGGAATATTTTGTTTTCTCCGTTGATAGAGAACAATAGTTTGGCTGGGTATAGCAGTCTGGGCTTGCATTCATGGTCTCTTAGTTTCTGCACTACCTCTAACCAGGACCTTCTGGTTTTCATCGTTTCCATAGAGAAGTCCGGTGTAAGTCTGATAGGTTTAGCTTTATATGTTACTTGAGCTTTTTCCTTTGTAGCTCTTAATATTCTTTCTTTAATCTGAATGGTTTGTGTTTTGATTATTATACGATGAGGGGATTTTTTTTTCTGCTCCAGTCTATTCGGTGTTCTGTATGCTTCTTGAACCTTCATAGGAATATCATTCTTTAGGTTGGGAAAGTTTTCTTCTATAATTTTGTTGAATATATTTTCTGGGCTTTTGATCTACAATTCTTCTCCTTCTTCTACCCTTATTATTCTTAGATTTGGTCTTTTTATTGTGTCCCAGATTTCTGGAATGTTTTGTATTGAGAATTTGTTGGATTTGCTGTTCTCTTTGATCAGAGCATTTATTTTCTTTATGGTGTCTTCAGAATCAGAGATTCATTTTTCTATCTCTTGTATTCTATTGGGTATGCTTGTTTCTGAAGTCTCTGTTTGCTTACCTAGATTTTCCATATCCAGCTGGCCCTTGGTTTGTGTTTTCTTCGTTGTCTCCATTTCAGTTTTCAATTCTTGAACTGTTTCCATTACCTGTTTGATTGTTTTTCTTGGTTTCCCAGGGTATCATTTCCGCATTTACTTATGTCTTCAAACTTTTTGTTATATTTCTCTTCCATTTCATTAAGGGAGTTATTCATCTCCTGTTTAAGGGACTCTATTGCTTTCATAATGACACTGTTTTCCACTTTTTCTGGAATAGGGTGTTAAGTCCTTCTCTTGTAAGATTTCTGGAATCTGGTGTTTTCATGTTGTTTTTGAGATTGTTGGAGGAATTATTGCCTTGGCGCCTGCCCATTTCTTCTTTCAAATGCTCTCCAATGGAACTTCTGGTACAAGGTCAGGTTCCCTTGTTGGCCAGGAACCATGCCCTCTGATGGATCTTCTGCTACAGGATCAGTGCCCCATGCTGGCCAGGCATCTCGCTGACTGTATTTTTTGGTTTGGGGGACAGTTTTTCTCTGTGTGACAGACCTCGCTGTCCTAGAACTTGCTTTGTTGCAAAAGCATGCATTAAATTGTCACTTTTTTTCTTAAACTCTGTCTTGTTTTTTAAAAAATATGGTTTGACACTAGGAAAATTGTGTAGTCTTTACAAACTGAATCCAGACTTCTTAGAATAGAAGTTGAAAATCTAAGAAAGGACTCAACCATCTTAAAAAAAAATTTAGTCAGCTGAAGTACTTTTAAACACAATACAGACAGATACCAATCATTTCAAGAAAGAGATTACACATCTGAAGGAGTATACTAGAACCTTGTTAAAGACGATTTGGTCAACTGAGTTATTTTTGGAAAAGGTACAGTCTAAGAGTAATTCATTTAAGGAGAGACTCACCACTCTGTAGAAGGAAACAGATGATCTAGCACATAATATTAATTCATTTAGATAGAGATTCAACACTCAGGAGAAGGAAACAGTTAATTTGTCACATAAAACCCAGTCCATGACAGTGGGTGCTAAAACATTATTTGAGAGGATACCCACTGTAGAAAGTGTTAGTCGGACTCTGTCAAAGGGGTATGGCAGATTGACTGATGGAATGTCTCTCCAAGAAGGTAATATACATGCCATTAATTTTATATCCATGGATGAGATATTATCTCTATTGGACAGACTTCATACCTTAGAATCCTCAATGAGAGCATCAGAGCAGAATACTGGACAGCAGATCCAGACCTTTCAGAGGGCAATGGTAAACAGATGTGAAAAGATTGAGGAAATTATCGACTTTGATGACCAGGAGCAAAAGGTAAGAAGGCAAATTTAACTTTTTCAGTATGTATAACTCTCTGGGATAGCTTCCCCAGAGTTCTACCTGCCTTTCTAGTAATAACATCAGAAAAAGTAGCAAGTTCCAAATACCCTAAGGTTATCAAGGAATATACAGGGGAACCCATACGTATGAGTGATTTAAAAGAAATTAAACAAGCAATTGTGACTTTTGAACTACATTCATCCTTTGTTAGAGCGATCATCAAAACCTGGCCTTTCAGTAACAAAACCAAACCTCATGATTGGGCTCAGTTAATCTCAGTTGTCCTAGAAAGTGGGCCACAATTGCACTGGTGATGCTTTTCTAAAGAAAGTGGGCCACAATTGCACTGGAGATGCTTTTCTAAAGAGGAAGTGATAATTTTAGAGCAACAGGAAAGAGCAAAAGGAGCTGAGAATTCCCTACGTCAAATTCTAGGTGAGAGACTTTACTCAGATCCTCAGGACCAAACTCTTTATGATGACCACATCCTGTCTGTATGTACCTCACCAGCTTTAAAGGCTTGGGACAAGGTTCAAGAACCAGGACACAATGTGGAATCATATCTTAGGGTTAAACAGGCTCAGAGAGAACGCTTTAGTGAGTTTTTGCAAAGACTAACTAGAATTGTACAAATAGGGATAACTGACCCAGAACCTAGACGTATAATAATTGAATCTTTAGCTTATGAGAATGCCAACATAGAGTGCAAAAGAATCCTAGACCCTTTAAATATCAGATCAGCACCCATGAATGAATAGATCTTACAAACAATGAATGTCGAGACATTTGAATATGGTACTGAAGCGCAGGTAGAAGAAGCATTTTCCAACGGTAAGAGAAGACATCAAAATACCAAATGTGTTAATTGTGGTAGAATTTGACATCTGAGAAGGGATTGTAGACAATGGATTTCCAGGAATAATGACACTTCTGGGAATAACAGGAATAGGAGGTCTCATTCTTCAGGTTTATGTAGGAGGTGTGGCAAAGGCTGACATTGGACCATGAATGTAGGTCAACAAGAGATAGACAAGGCAACCTGATAGCATTGAGAAACTCTCTGGGGAGCCTTTTGCAGGCCCCCAAGATGCATGTGGTCCAGTCATTCCCAGTTGCTGTGGAGAATATGTCTTTTTTTAAAATTAATTAATGAATTATATATACAATGTTCTGTATGCCTGCAGGCCAGAAGAGGGACCAGATCTCATAGATGGTTGTGAGCCACCATGTGGTTGCTAGGAATTGAACTCAGGACCTTTGGAAGAGCAGTAAGTGTTCTTAACCTCTGAGCCATCTCTCCAGCCCCGAGAATATGTCCTCTCAGGAAAATTAGAAGGTCCAATGCCTACTGTCGAAAGCAATAATGGCCTGACTGATGAGATAAATGTCAAGAATGTGTCAAGAACTCTGGTGGGACAGACGAAATGTATATTCTGGAAGACTTCTATAAATGAACAAAGACCAAAGATAAGAGTGTATATAAACAGCATTTTTATTGAAGGCTTATGAGACATGGGTGCAGATGTAAGTATCATTACTCCAGAAGCTTGGCATCCGAATTGGCCTCTTTAGAAGGTAGATGTTCAGTTCATGAGAATTGGAACCCTATCTCAGGTAAGACTAAGCACAAAATGGGTTGAATGCACTGGGCCAGAAGGGCAAACAGGAAAACTAAGGCCATATAAATCCAATATTACAGTGAATTTATGGGGTCATGACCTATGCAGCATAGGTCATTCTTGTAGCCCCTGAAGCTTATATTTCTGAGGAAAATATTAGAAGATATTACAGACAGCAAACACCGACTATTCAGGCTGTACGAGAACACAAAGCAATTGGTAACTCTGGAGATGTACCAACAGCCCTGCCTTTAAAATGGTTGATTGAGAAGCCAATATGAGTTAAGCAATGGCCTTTAGCTGAGGAAAAGTTTCAGGCTTTAGAACAACTGGTAGAAGAACAACTAAAAGCTTGACATAAGTAAGAATCTACCAGCCATTGGAATTCTCCTGTATTTGTTGTTAAGAAAAAATTTGGAAATGGAGAATGGTGACAGATCTTAGAGCTATTAACAAACCTATTCAATCAATGGGCCCACTGCGATCTGGAATTACTCTGCCCTCGCTGTTTCCAAAGTAATGGCCTCTCATATTTATTGATTTAAAGGATTGATTCTTCACTATACCTTTACAAGAAAAACAGACAGAGAAAAGTTTGCCTTCACAATTATTTGCAATAATTCTCAGCCTTCTAGGAGGTGCCCATAGACTGTCCTCCCACAGGGAATGCTCAATAGCCCCATCCTGTGTCAATATTTTTTAAGTCAACTACTGGAAAAAATTCATAAGCAATTTCTTAAGTCTACTTTACCATTACATGGATGATATTTTGTGATCTGATTCAAACATAGATACCTTGGAAAGACTGTTTGAAGAAGTAAAGATAGTTTTAACTAAGTAGGGATTGCAGATTGCTCCTGAAAAAATACGGAGAGGAGATTCTTTCAATTATCTAGTTTATAAAATAGGTTTACAAAAATTTAATACACAAAAGGTCCAAATTAGGAGAGATCGGTTATGGACTCTTAATTCCTTTTAGAGATTTTTAGGAGACATCTCCAGGCTATGACTTGCTGTTGGGATAACACCTGATCTAATAATTCATTTAAACAAAACCAGAGATGGTGATAAAGACTAGAATAGTCACAGAGAATTAGAATGGATCTTTTTACCACATAAACCAAGTCAAAAAGTAAAAACTTATGTGGAAAAAATCTCTGAATTAATTATAAAAGGTAAATTGAGATTTCACCAACTAGCAGGAATAGACCCAGCAGAAATTATAGTGCCTTTCACTACTGATGAGATAAGAAAGTTATGGGAAAACAATTAACCATGGCAAAGAGCTTGTGCTAATATTTTGGGAGAAATTAATAGCAATTATCCCAAAAATTGATAGGCTTAACCTTATAAAGAGAACTTCTTGGATTCTTTCTCTTATCATGGGCGATGTTCCAATAACTAGAGCCTGTACATTTTATACTGATGTAAATAAATCAGAGAAGGCAGATTATAAATCAGACAAATTGGGTTAGGTGAAACAAAGCCCTAATAATTATGTCCAGAAGGCAGAATTATATGCCATTCTTATGGTGCTAAGGGATTTTAAAGAACCTCTTAACATAGTTACTGACTCACAATATGCAGTAAAAGTTATTTTGCATGTTGAAACGACTGAATTTATACCAGATGATACAGACCTGACTTCATTGCTTATACAAGTGCAAGACATGACCAAGAATAGGCTTTGTTCTATGTACATAACACACATCCAATCCCATGCGGGTCTGCCAGGTCCTCTAGCACAAGATAATGCAGAAATTGATCAATTATTGATTGGAAGTGTGCTGCAGGACTCTGAATTTCATTAAAAAATCACATCAATAGCAAAGGTTTAAAGAAAGAGCTTTCTATAACATGGCAAGAAGCTAAGGAAATCATAAAGAGATTCCCTACTTGTTCTTTCTATAACCAAATACAACTACCTACAGGGACTAATTCAAAGGGTACTCAAAGGAATGAAATATGGCAGAAGTATATGCTCCACTTTGCAGAATTTGACAAATTAAAATATGTACACCACACCATTGACACTTATTCAGGTATTCAGTGGGCAACTACTTTTAACTGGGAAAAGCTGATTCAGTAATCACCCGTTTATTAGAAGTCATGGCTGCCATGGGTATACCTGAAGAAATAAAGAGGGATAATGGTCCAGATTATGTCTCTAGGAAGGTGAAGAGGGTTTTTGTTTATTATAATATCAAGCATGTTACAGGTTCACCACTCAAACCGACAGGTCAAGCAGTTATAGAAAGATCAAATCAAACTATAAAGGATATGTTAAACAAACAGAAAGCATTGGAAAATATCCCCAGAAATAGATTACATAATGCTTTATTAATGTTAAATTTCCTTAATACTAATGAGAAAGGGACAATGGCAGCAGAAAGACATTTGATAATGGAAAAGTCTGCTGAATTTAATCAACTGGTCTATTCCAAGGATGTGCTGACCTCCTAATGGAAGCCAGGAGATGTGTTGCATTGGGGAAGGTTTGCTCTTGTTATACAGGAGAAGAAAAATTGTGAATATTATCAAAATTAATAAAATTTCGGTTTTGAAGGGCAGGAACCTCTTGGAAAGGAAAAATGACAGCTCATCCACAATGATAATAATCATATAGGTGGTAAGAAAAATCCTGGATTTTGAATACTGACAGATGGAAACAATTTACAAGCCAATAAGGATCAGCAAGAAAATTGAATATTCAAAACATATATATGTGTGTACATTCATATATATATGTATAGAATATATGTATATATGAATGTACTTATATTTATAAATATATGGAGCTGGTTTTGGAGTTAGACTCTGTCTCAGTTCGTCTTTAATTCCAAGCCTGTTGCTAAGAGAAAACTCAGAGTTTCTGTCTCATGTCAAGAGCCATGATAAGGAATAGAAAGAAAAAAGAATTTGTGAAACTTTTTTGCATTTCTTCATATCTATTTTTGTCTTTATTGTACCTGTCATTGAATATATACATCTATATATGTCTATATATATATAATGCATAAGTTTTCGATAATGAACAGTAAATTTCCCTGCATTAATCTTTGAAGTTTCCAGGAAGAAGATGGTCCCCAAAACAACAACTCCATCTGGTTAATATTATGTCATGATTCTATAGCACAACTACAATATATGTTTTGGGTACCAGCTGCACAAGATGGTTCCAACTTGGTTAGCTGAAATGGTGCACATTTTGTACTACATTCTGGCCAGACCTCCACAAAATAGTCAGAGACTATTTTACCAGGCAAAATATTAATCTTGGAATTTAACCATCATTTACCCTAACAGGATCCCCTAGAAAGAATGTTACCCTCATGACAGGTCAAATCAATTTTAGAAGACAAGGTCCCCTCTCTCAGCAGAGATTGCCCTCAGGCTTAGGGCATCATTTAGGGGTTGATTATAATTGGTACATGGTTGAGGGATGAAGGAGGAATTTTATAGGCTCAGGGATCTTTTTGGAAAAAAAGAAGCATAATTGCATGGAGGGATAATAGATTGGTATTTGTGAGTTATTGTTTTAAGACAATTATATTAGTATTGATTCTTGTATATTGATACAAAGTTAAATTATGTTGAATATTATATGCATGTATACTTCTATCTCTGTTTAAAACATTGTTTAAGTATTGATATATATATATATTTGCCATATGGCAGTGTACATTACTACCTCTGATCAAGATACTTATACATTGTTTACCTTTGAAGGTCGTTGTCCTCATTTATTGCACAGTTGGTTATTGTCTTAGTATTTAAATTAGATAGGTATTGAGAATTAAAGGTTAATAGTAATTTATGTTTGTCATATATATATAATTAGATGAATCAGGTTCTTTATATACATAGAGATTATATTCAGTATAGATAGATAATCTTCAACCTCTTCAAAGAGTTGTACAAAATGTCCTTGAATCTAATGTAGAGTTCTATGGTAGTGAGACACAATTGTTCCTGGCAACACTGATCTATTCTTGAGAGAATGTTGAGCACTAAAGACACTCCACCTGGAGTCTTTCTTCTTGGCAGAACTGGACTTTGGGCAAAGAAATGCCCATACCTCAACCACTGAGAGAGATCCAAAGTATCTGTAAATGGATAAAACAGGACTGTCATATATTGCCAAGACAGGGTTAGATAGTTTTGAAAAGTTTCTTGCTTTTGAAAATGGTATGTCAGTTATGTTAGGCCTTAGCCAAAGTTGGTTGCTTCAACATTGCAAATGAGACTTTGGGCGATTGCTCAGGTAGTCAATTTGTAGCGTATTTTGGAAATTTCTCAATTGTACTTCCTGTTAACTCAAGTAATATTTTTTCCCTTCTCAGATCTTCAATGGAGTCGAAGATTAGATAATTGTAGTCACCTTCCTCATTATTTAGACAAGCTTATTTTCAATGCAATATTTAGACACCTTGAAAGAGAATGTTCAGTAAAACTTTTATTATGCATTCCTTGCTTAATTTTGTTTATTGTTTACAATTTTATATTTGGTATCTGTTCCTATTGTATAGAGTTGTATTGGGTTTGGAATGATTGTATTTAGACAAAAGAGGGAGATGACGGGGAAAAAAATATGTAAACCAATCACATCTAATTAAGACGTGGTTATGTGGACCCCAGAAAGTAAAACTGGAAGGATCGAGTTGTGCGTTCTCTCTCTCTCTGCCTGGTGCCCACTGAACATATAGGAAGTCACACATTTCACTCTTATAGCGTAAGCTTTTCCCTTTTAACCATTAAAATATAATTGTTAGATTTTCAGCCAGGAACCCCTGTCCTTCCTCCCTTCCTTTTTCAGGGCCTAAAAGATGCCACCCAGCCTGTGTGGGCACTGGGACAGGGCAGTGAGTAAAACCGGGCAGGAGAGAGTTCCTTTGTTTAATAGCCTGCCTGCAGAAAGGTAGGACTGCAGGCAGGGAAATTTCTGGCCAGCATGGGGCACTGATACTGTAACAGAAGATATAATGGAGGGGTAAGTGTGCTCCTAACCTGCCACAGAAGCCGGGCAAGGGAACACACAATATCCCCACCACCCTTATCTCCCTGGGTATTTGGAAGGGGCGGCTTCCCCCAGCTAAGCCCTCTCTCCTCCTATGCCATCCCCGCTTTCAGCAAGGAACCACTTCCCTTCCTCCCTCCCTTTTTTGGGGCCTAAAATCCCCCAGCCCAGCCTGTGTGGGCACGGGGACATGGCAGTGAGGGCAACCGGGCAAGAGGGAGCTCCTTTGTTTTAACAGCCTGCCTGTAGCAAGGTAGGACTGCAGTAAAGGAGATTCCTGGCCAGCAAGGGGCACTGATCCTATAGCAGGAGATCCAGCGGAGGGAAGAGCCATTGTAGAGCACGTGAAGGAAGAAATGGGCAGGTGCCAAGGCAAGAATTCCTCCAACAATCTCAAAAACAACATGAAAACACCAGATCCCAGCGATCTTACGACAGAAGGACTTGAACACCCTATTCCAGAAGAAGAGGAAAACAGTGTCATTATGAAAGCAATATAGTCCCTTAAACAGGTTATGAATAACTCACTTAAAAAATGGAAGAGAAGTATAACAAAAAGATTGAAGAAATGAGTAAAAAAATGGAAGAGAAGTTTTAAAAAAGTTTGAAGAGATGAGGAAATCTGTAAATGACACCCTGGGAAACCAAGAAAAAACAATCAAACAGGTAATGGAAATAGTTCAAGAATTGAAAACTGAAATGGAGGCAATGAAGAAAACACAAACCAATGGCAGGCTGAATATGGAAAATCTAGGTAAATGAGCAGAGACTTTAGAAACAATCATAATCAAGATAATACAAGAGATAGACGAATGAGTCTCAGATTATGAAGACACCATAGAGAAAATAAATGCTCGGACCAAAGAAAACAGCAAATCCAACAAATTCTCATCACAAAACATTCAAAAAATCTGGGACATAATAAAAAAAACCAAATCTAAGAATAAAAGTGTTAGAAGAAGGAGAATTGCAGATCAAAAATCCAGAAAATATATTCAACAAAATTATAGATGAAAACTTTCCCAACCTAAAGAAAGATATTCCTATGAAGGTTCAAGAAGCATACAGAACACTGAATAGACTGAATAAAAAAAAAACATCCCCTCGCCATATAATAATCAAAATACAAAACATTCAGATTAAAGAAAGAATACTGAGAGCTGCAAGGGAAAAAGGTCAAGTAACTTATAAAGCTAAACCTATCAGACTTACACCGGACCAGCTAAAGAATAACAATTGTATTTTAATTGTTATAAGGAAAAACTCACACTACATGAGTGGGAGATCCGACTTCCTATATGTCCAGTGGGCACTACGCAGAGAAAGAGAGAGAGAGAGAGAGAGAGAGAGAGAGAGAGAGAGAGAGAAAGCACACCTGGGTCCTCCCAGCTTTTCTTCCTTGGGTCCAGGTTTCCATGCCCTAATTAGATGTGATTTATTGGCAGAGTTTCTCCATCAGTAAAGTTAGGTGATTCTATGTATTTTACTTTGATGTTCTTGACTCCTCTGCCTTCTACAATCCTTTCTCTCCCTCGTCTGCAGAATTTCCTGAGCTCCACCAAATGTTTGTTTGTGAATCTATGTCTGTTTCCATCAATTGTTGAATAAAATGCTCTGATGATATTTGGTCTAGGAACCAGGCTGGTCATAGGTGATGACCAGTTCAGGTTACGTATCTGATATTGCAAGGGTCTAAACTAGGGTCATCCCTGTAGATTTCTGGAAGATTACCTTACATCAGTCTTTTACCAGACTCTGAAAATGCCCCCCTTTCCAGTTGTATCTATTAGTACTCTCCTCCTCTGTGCCCCCACAACCTGATCACTCAAGTTTCAAGTAGTATAAGCACCTGCCATAAGTCCACTCACAAAATTTCTTCTATTTTTCCTTCCCAGTGATATCTAGGCATCCTCCCTATAACAACTTACTTAAAATCCTTTTTAATGATTGATGAGAACTTCATATTTTATTTATATTAATTAATTTCCTCAATTCCTACCAGATCTTCCTCTATCTTCCTTTTCACTGAAATTTATATTCTCTCCAACCATTTCAAACTAAACCAAACCATGGTATCCAGTTCTTATTGGATAGCTATTCCTGGGTGTGAGGCCAGCCCTGGGATATAGTTGACATACCCAGTGTCACTCCATTGAAGAAAACTGACTTTCCCTCTCTCAGGGGTTATAAGTTGACAATATCTCTTTGGCTACGGGTAGGACACTCAGTTCCTATTTGCTAGGATTTTGTCTATCTTGAATTTATTTACTTTGTGTGAATTCTGTATTAGTGTCTGTGAGTTCATATGTTCATCTGCCATGCTGTCTGGGAAATGTTATTTTCTTGACATCATCCACTACCTCTGGCTCTTACAAACTTTCTGCCTTCTTGACTACATGGGTCCCTGAATCTTGACAGGAGAGGTGTGACATAGACATCCTGATCAGAATTGAGCATTCCAAAGTCTCTTCCTCTCTTCATATTGAGAAGTTTTAGGTTTTCTTGTTAATTACAATATACTACAAGAAGGCACTTCCGTTAAAAATTGAGTGATGTGCTATTCTGTGTATGCTCCAGTGCATTATTAGAATTCTATTATTGCCATACTTATTTTATAGATTAGTAGTAATAGGTATTTTCCTAGTATTCATGGTTTATCTATTCTCAGGTTCTTGATCTTATTGATCTCAGTGTTGAGTATGCATTCCATATCATATAATGGGCCTGTAATCATATTTTAAAAGTGGTTGGTTACTCCCATAATATTTGTGCCACAATTTCACCTGTGGGCATATCTTTCAGGCAGATAATTATTGTAGCTTACATCTTTCACAGCTGGAAGAGACTGTTAATTACTTTTATCATCCATATTGTGAATAGGACCTTTAAGTACTTTGAACACTACCAGTAACATGATGGTTTCCTATATATTAGGAGGGAAGATAGAAATCTGAACCAAGAAGAACCAGAAAAAATACTTTTTATAAATATAATTAAAAATTCTATTTGAGATTTTCATACATTTTCACATTGTAATTTGTGTACATCCCCTAATTCCCTGACCAAATTCTTTTGAATACACTCCCAAATCCCCCTCCTAACATCATGTCTTCTTTCATTTATAAGACAGTGAGTCTAATTAGTGTTGTCCACATGTTCATAGTGTGGGATCATCCACTGGAGCAAAGACAACTATCTGGGACTACACCCCTGGGGAAAAAAATGACTCTCCCTTCTCTGGCAGTCATAAATTATCATGAGCTCCTCAGTTATGTGGTTAGGACTGATGAGCCCTTCCACATTTACTCTGGAAAGTGTACTGACTGATCTTGTGTGGATCTTGTACAGGTAAGCAGAACTTTTGTAACTCCATGTGTAAAATTGTCCTCTCTGGTCCAGAAGACACCTAAAAATTAACCCTTTCACCTTCATTGTCACTAGAGTCTGGTTGAGATATGATGTTTTTAGTACAGGTGAGAGTAACCCTTGTTGATTTTTCCTATTGCTTGTAAATATATCCATTCATTCTGCCATTATTTGTGTGTATGTTGTATGCTCATGTATATATTTATGTGTTCACATGTGTGTGTCCATGAGTATAGGGCAGAGGGTGATGTGATGATGTCTACCTCAATTGGTCTTCACTTTATTATTAGCATTTTAAATTGCATTTTAGTGTGTGTGTACACATGTATATGCATCACAGTGCTGGTGTAGAAGTCAGAAGACAACTTGAAGAATTTGGTTGTCTCCTTCTACCATGGAGGTCCTGGAGATTGAACTCATGTTACAAGTCTTGACAGCTGTCACCTTTACTCACTGAGTCATCTTTCTGGACTTGAAATTTATCTTTTGAGTTGGGGGTCTCTCAGTGTCTTGAAGCTCATTTCTTGGGCAAGACCAGTAAGCTCCAGGGATTGCCTTATTCTTGTGTCCATATCACTAGAATTGCAGGAATGCACTTTATACACCTTGTCTTTGAGTATATGTATACTTTCTGGCACAAGAAGGAAATCTGAGCTCCTCTTGGATTTTCACAGCTTTGGATTCTGTCTTTTCTCCAAAGAACCAAGAAGAAAGGGACAGTTTTTTTTGATAGATACCATATACCAAAATTAAATCAAGACCAGTTGAGAAATTTAAGTAGACTGATAACCCGAAAGGAGAGAGAAGCTGTCAGAAAAAATCTCCCAACCAAAAAAAAGACCAGTGTGGGATGGTTTTGCACAGAATTCTAACAGAACTGTCAAGAGTTAATAGCTATACTTCTCAAAGTGTTCCACATAATAAAAACAGAAGTCACATTGCCAACTCTTTTTATGAGGCTGCTGTTACCATGATACAAAAACCCCACAAAGACTAAACCAAGAAGAAGAACTGCAGACTGATCTCACTCATGAACATGGATGAAAAGTTTTCAATAAACCACTGGTAAACCAAATCCAAGAACACATCAAAAAAATCACCCATCATGATCAAGTAGACTTCATGCCAGAGATGCAGGATTTGTTCAAATATAAAAATTTATGAATGTTGTCTATCATATAATTAAGCTGAAAGAAAAAACACATGATCATTTCTTTAGATGCTGAAAAAACTTTTGACAAAATCCAGCAGGCATTCATGATAAAGGTCATGGAGAGATTAGGGATACAAAGATTATATCTAAATATAATAAAAGCAATATATAGCAAGCTGACAACCAACATCAAATTAAATGGAGAGAAACTCAAAGCAATTCCACTAAATTCAGGAACAAGACAAGACTGTCCATTCTCTGCATATCTCTTGAACTTAGTTCTTAGAGTTTTAGCAATAGCAAGAATACAACATAAGAAGATCAACGGGATTCTAATTGGAAAGGAAGAAGTTAAACTTTGGTTATTTGCAAATGATATGATAGTATACATAGGTGACCAAAAACTCTACCACAGAACTCCTACATCTGATAAATACCTTCAGTGATGAGGCAGGATAAAATATCAATTCAAAAGAATCAGCAGCCCTCCTGTACACTAAGGATAAAGAATCTGAGAGGGAAATCAGAGAAATATTATCATTCACACTAGCCACAAATAGCTAAAAATATCTTGAGGAACACTAACAAAAGAAGTGAAAGATCTATTCAACAAGAACTTTAAGTCTTTGAAGGAAGCAATTGAAGAGGACACCAGATAATGGAAGGCTCTCCCATGCTCTTGGATGGGTAGGATCAACATAATAAAAATTGCAATTCTACCAAAGGCAATCTATAAATTCAATGCAATCCACATCAAAATCAAAACAAAATTCTTCACAGACCTTGAGAGAACAATAATCAACTTTAAATGGAAAAACAAAAGACCCAGGATAACCAAAACAATCCTATAGAATAGAGGAACTTCTGGAGGCATTACCATCCCTGACTTCAAACTCTGTTACAGAGCTATAGTATTGAAAACAGCTTGGTATTGGCATAAAAACAGAGACATCAACCAATGGAATTGAATCAATGACACAGATATCAACCCACAAACCTATGAACACCTGATTTTCGACAAAGAAGCTAAAAGTATACAATGGAAGAAAGAAAGTATCTTCAACAAATGGTGCTGGCATAACTGGATGTTAACCTGTTTTCATTATTTTTCTTTGGTATTTTGTTCTCAAAAAACACTTCATTCTGATTTTTTTCAACTAGTACAGTAAAATCTGAAGGGCAAAGTACAATGAAATGATGTGAATTTGAATGGATTGTGCAAACAGAAATAGATAGAAATACTTCCTGTTTCAAGATTTTTGCCAGCTTGGTTAGGTTTTTAAAATACAACTTATTTTAATAATTAATGTGTAAATTACTTGGTTTTTCTAAGATGGTTATTTTTGTAAACATACAAATAAATATATTTGTTTAAAAAAATTAGTCACTGCTTGTAGGGTACTATCTTCCCTGTTCCTCGAGGCCAAAGCACAGGATGCAAGAATTGTTTATGCTAACCAGCTTGGTTTCCCCTGCTCATTCTGCTAGCCAGAGGGAATTAGTTCAAAGCCTTGTTTCTGTCATTGCTATGATAATTTCACCTGCTAAGAAGGTCCTCACAGGTGCTCTAAATGTCCTCCCATCTGTCTGTCAGGGTTCCCAGCTCGATACCCCCTGCATGGAGGCTCAGGCCCGCTGGCGCCAATAGGTCAACATCCCTCTTCGCACTCCCAGGTGGGAGGGGGCTCTTGTCCTCTTGCCTCCAAGTATATAAGCCTACGTGTGCTGAACAAAGGTTGACATTTACCCTTTGGGCGAATGATCCGATCTCTGTGTGTGTCTGTTCAACTCCTAGGATATTGATCCAGACTCGTGGTCCAGTACAGGACACTCGCCCTGTACCGGGTGTGAGGTTTCACAGAAAAGCGCGGGACAAGTGGAGGCACCTCTGGGATATTGAAGAAAAACAGCTGAGTTCTGCCATCAGTGAACTCACCCACGAGAACCCCAGGAGGTAAGAGTCACCCGGTAGGAGTCACCCCACGAAAAAGCTGGCCAGTTTCATAGTGTGAAAATGTGCAAATGTGTAAAGAGGGTGAACTAGCTTGATTTTTAGAAAAATGGGTGCCGAAAGGTCTGATCCGGAGCCAAAAGGCCAGTGGGCAGATCAGCTGCTGGATTTTGTGAAGAGGCTAGGCACCAGGATCAAGGTGATGCAGCACAGGAGATCCTATAGATGATTTCAGGGCCCAGCGTAAGCTGGTGCGCTAGTAATAGCTGATGGCCATGTAACTGCGGGCCTTGGCCTGAGAGGAGATTCAAAAGTATGTCTGTTAGTTCTATTAAGGGTTTTTGAGCAACAAAAGGCGGCACCTGGGCAGACTGATGGACAAGCTAGCAGAGAGGAGGGGGCAGAAGGGCGCTTGCCTGAAGCACAATGGGTGGGGCCGTGCTTCCTGCGATGGCTCCCAGGCCCTGGCTGCGAGCAGCAGGACACAGGGACCGCCCATAAGCACAGGGCCAGGAGTTTTCCCCATAGATAGGGAGCCTCGCTGGTTGGCCCAGGAAGGCAGCGGTGGCGCGGCCAAGGCATGCCGCCCAGTACATATATATTTATATATAAATAGATAGAGAGAGAGAGAGAGAGAGAGAGATGTGGGAAGACAGAGGCTGTGCCCAGAGCTGGGTGGAAGGTGAGGCTGGCGGGGAAGCCGGAAGCCACCGAGCCTGTAGATGGGGGTCGGTATTGCCTGTGGCTAATAAGCTGCATGCTAGGCGGGATGCAGTCTGGCTAATGAGCCCAGACATGGGGGTAGGCCTTGGCTGTGCAGAAGGCCAAGGCATGGAGTGCCACGGTGCCCAAAGGTTCCTGCCTTTAGTGGGCGGGTGCCCTTAATTGCGCGGAGGCAAAGCCTCAGCTGGAGAACAGCCCGAGCGGGTGCCTGGGTCCATGCCCCTACTCTGCGGGGATGTGCCCGATGTTCCCCAGTGCAGGAGGGGTGGCTGGGGCTCCGGGAGAAAGTTCCCAAGCCCTGAGGTTCACACGTGCTCCCGGTTAATCCGATTGGGGGCTGCGGGAGAAAGATGCAGGACAACACAGCGCGCGCAGCAGGTTGAACTGTGCATTCAGGGCGCACGGAGCTCGGGATCGAAAAACCTGTGCGCCCAGGACAGGGCCATGCCTTTGTCCGGCCGTGCCTGTGTGTACCATATGCGGGCTGCACGTCCTCGGCTGATACAGCAACAGCTATGGCGAGTTTCGTTTCCATGGGAACTAAATTCGCCTCTCCTGCTAACACAGACTGGGAAAGCAGCTACTGGCGAGCAACAAGGTACATAAGACTAAAGCATGCCATAGCTGGGGAGCTGCGTCAGCAAGGTTGCCCGTATCCTAGGCAACAGAGGTGGACCAATAGCCTGGGGCAGCGGGTGATGCGAACAGTGCTCTGGCTGCTAGTCCTAGAGATTTTCCATCTCAATAGAGAGCTGAAGAGATAGCACAGAGGTCAAATCACTGCCTGCACTTTCAGAGGTCATGAGTTCAATCCCCAGTGACCACTTGGCAGCTCACAACTGTCTGTTTTTAAATCTAATGATTCTCCTTTTTAAAGAAAGCTTGTTTACATATTTTTAGAGGGCTCCAGGCTAGGAACAGGAGAATGGTGTTCTCAAAATTATATTTTTATAGTAATAAGCTCAACTGTGCCAGATTTAAAACGGTTTATTTAAAACTTAAATCTCGGCAGTTTAAAGTTAGAGATTATGATAGATTCAAAGGTTCCTTAATTATACAGGATTTTAAGTTTGTATTTTCTCATAGGTTAAAAATTATTTTATTCAAAATTCTAAATGTTCATCATAAATTTATGAACATTTACATTAAATTCAGAGATTATTTTTAATAATGTTGTCAATTTGGCTATATTGGTACTGTCTTCACAAAAGAATAAAGATCTCTCCATTATCTAAAGGCTTAAATTTCTTATAAGGTTTAAAGTCTTGTTATACAGGTTTTTCAATTTATGTAATTAGAGTTACTCTAGGATATTTTATAACATTATTGGCTATCTCATTTATCAGGCATGTTAAAAAATACATTTGGGTTGTTTTCAGATTCTATATTGATAAAGTAATTCTGCCATACACATGGTTAAACACATGTCCTTGTGGCATGGTTAAGCATCTTCTGTATATAGGCCCAAAAGAGACATAACTAAGTCTTGGGATGGTTTGTTGCCTAATTTTTTAAAAATTCAGACTGTGCCAGTTTACATTTCCACCAGTGGTGGAGGAGTTTCTCTAAAGGATAAGTTATGAGCAATATTTGATCTTGGTCATGCCATTAAAATAAGAAGGAGTCTCAAGAGTTTTTTAAATGTCTTTCAGTCATTTTTAAGTTTATATATTGAGAGTTTTCGGTTTAGATTTATTAATATATTTTTATTTAATTATTCTCTGGAGGACTATTTTCTGGAGTCCTTATGTTTTTTATATGGATTGATGACTGATAAAGATTTTCCAATTCTATAGCCAGTTGTGTCTTGTTGACCGTCCTGTGCTATACGGAAGCTTCTCAGTACTAAAGATCCTATTAATTATTTCCCTGAAAGTTGGTGGAAGGCTATGTGTCCCCATAAAGATAACAATTAAAATAATTCTATCCAGTTATGTGAATGCTCATGTACTGGATCAGATAATTATATTCTGCCCCTGGAAAAGTTCCAGACAGAGCTGATTCTAAAAGATGTTTTGGGGTTGGCTATTTAGCCAATACAAAGGCCTGCTGCAATGGTGTGGGCCAATAGGATTTACTCTTTGGAGCAGAGACCCACAGGTCTCTAAGTTCAAAACCAGCCTACTCCAGACTGGCTACATTAAATTTTAACCTGAGTTTTTTATTACTCTTAAATATTAATTTGGGAGAAGAGTTTTGTTTATGTTTTTTCTAGAAATGCTGACATCCACCTGGGTACTGCTACATGCTGTACATGGCTGTGCTGTACATCTGTCCAGAAGCCTGAGGACAAAGCCTCCGTTGTGGAGCTGTCTAACCTGATTGCTGCCGAGCTGGTGGATTTCTGAAAAGCTATCCAGTGCCTGGATCCACCTTCCCCAGCTCCCTACCCTTGATCTATCAGTCATTGCTGTAGTGTTGTTACTGTACAATTGCTGTACTACTGGATTTCCCCTTGATCTGTCAGTTATTGCTTGCTATCATTTTTTCTTATCCTGTCAACTGTTTCTGGGCACTATGAGTAACTTCTCAATGCAGGCTGAAATGCCATGGCCATTCAATTTAAGCCAAATATACAATTGGATACTGTAGTTAATCTTTACTTACTGAGTATGGATTTTTGACCTCTGCTCGTCACAGAAAAAGATTTTTGCTGCTTTTTCTCGGACCCCAGAATACAAAATTTACTAATTGGCTGTCATTTAGTCTGGCTAGTATTCCAGGGGCTCCATTCATTGGTGCTGTAGTTCTACTCAAGGGGCTCTATTCTGAGCAGATTTTTTCAGGAATTGTGCAGGCACAATATTCTTTGGGAATGCTTATATATGCTGGAGCGTGACCTTCATGATCTCATGAAGCTGGAGTCAGGACTACTCAGGTCAAATCCTTTTGGCATTCGATTCAAAATATCTTTCAGCATAAATCTGGTTGGACTCAATGCATGACTAGTGAGCCAAAGACGGGTAAGGTTTGTATGGAAGCAAGCTCTGACCTAAGACAGGGATGTATTTTGACCTGGAATACTTTTCCCATGATGGGTAAAGTGCCTGCCTGATGCCATCACCCCACAAGACAGGCCTGGTCATCATATTTTATATAAAAAAGGGACATGTAGGGTAATGTCTTCCCTGTTCCTCGAGGCCAAAGCACAGGATGCAAGAATTGTTTACGCTAACCAACTTGGCTTCCCCTGCTCATTCAGCTAGCCAGAGGGAATTAGTTCAAAGCCTTGTTTGCCAAGGGGTCAACACCCCTCTTCACACTCCCAGATGGGAGGGGGTTCTCGTCCTCTTGCCTCCAAGTATATAAGCCTGTGTGTGCTGAATAAAGATTGACATTTACCCTTTGGGCAAATGATCTGGTCTCTCTGTGTGTGTCTGTTCAACTCCTAGGATATTGATCCAGTCTCGTGATCTGGTACAGAAAGCACACCCTGTATCAGATATGAGGTTTCACAGAAAAGCACGGGACAACTGCTTAGCCCATTAGCTTTAGCTTCTTATTGGCCAACTCTTATTTCTTAATTTAATCCATATCCATTAATCTGTGCATCAACATGAAGTCATGGCCTACCAGCAAAATTTCATCACATCTGTCTCTGGTGGCAGTTCCATGGTGTCTCTGACTCTTCCCTTCTTTCTCCCAACATTCATCCTAGCGTTTCCCACCTACTTCTCTTATGCCAAGCAGTTCTTTATTCATTAACCAATAATGGCAAAACATAGATAGATTGAACTCCCACACCATGTCTCCTTCAAATTCCTCCCTTAAGGACTCCAGGAAGACTGTGAAAGGGAAAGCAGAAAAAAACAAAAGAGCCAGAGGGTATGAAGGATGCTGAGAAAATAAGGCCCTCTACTGATGCATCTATGAGCTCACAGAGACTGAGGTAACATGCACAGGTCCTGCACTGTTCTGCACAAGGGCCTCTCTATATGTATTACAGGTCCATGTTTTTTGTTTTGTTCAGATCCCTAAGTGCATGAATGATAGAGTCTGACTTCTATGCATTCTCTTAAGCTCTTTTTTCTGCTTGTTTTGTTACCCCTAAGAAGCCTGTTTGTTTCCTAATGAGAGATGGAAAATGAATGGATTTGGATAGGATGTGTTGTGTGTGTATGGCACTGGGAGAAACAGTGTGAAAAGAAAAATAAAGAGGATATATTATGTGAATAAAAATACATTTCCAATTAATTACTTTCCTGGTAAAGAAATGCTCATCTCTTCAAAAAGTTATTTTATTTAAATTTGTGTGTGTGTGTGTGTGTGTTCCTGTGTACACTTGTAAATATGTGAACAGTTGTTATCTTGGCTTCCGAGGGTTATTTGAAAGATGACCTTGAGTAATTTAATATTTTCATAATCATTTTGCCTCAGTTACTTCAATATTGAGAGGATGATGAAGCATACAACAGAGCTCTTTGTTCTTTATACCAGAAAGGAAAGAAACTTGTCATCAGGGATGGGTGTCAAACTGTCAGTGACTGGTGCTTGCCTGCTCCATAATATTACTTGCTTCCTGGACAAATGTTCTGTCCATCTGTTTATCTAAATTAACCTCTGCACACATTTACAGGACAGCTACATTGCGACTGTTGGCCAATTATATCCTCCTCACCTCCCATGAAGAAAGGCAATGGAAAAGGAAAGTACTGCATACTTCATGCACGTGTGTTAGAACTTAATTATTACACAGTGATTTATGTAGCATTTCCATGGCCTTAGTCACAATTTCCATGCTATGAGGAGACACCATATCCATGGCAGCTCTTATAAAAGAAAGGATTTAACTGGGGACTGGTTTACAGTTTTAAAAGCTTTGTACATTATCATCATGGTTGAGAGCATGCCAGCAGGCATGGCATGTGTAGTGCTGGAAAAGGAGCTGAGAACTACATACTGATCCACAAGCAGAGAGACTAGCAGTATTGGGCCTAATGTGGACTCTAAATACCACAAAAGCCATCCTTAACAACACACATATCCTATGTCACATCAGTGACTTTCAACTTTGGTTGTAAAGAAGACTGACCAATATTTTTAAAAGTCACATTCTGAGCGAATGATTTCAACATAGCGGATATGACCAGACATTGTAGATGTTTAAGGCTCTTTAGCAGTTCTAAAGCACAGCCAGTGATTGGAAGCCCCTGACACCTGGAAACTTCTCTTAAGTCCCAGTGATGCCCACCAGTCACACATCATGATCATGTCTTTATTATATGCTGTGTGGACAATATCTCCCCACCTCCAGTTAACTTGAACTCAATTTCAAAAAGATATCATATAGTAATGTCCCATTAATCTGCACTGACTCTAAATCTATTTATTTTTCTTTTATTCAGATACAACCCACAATGGAAGGGCATTCTTTAAGGAATTTATTGATTTTTTCCATTTTTTGTTTGTCTCTTTCTTGAATTATTTTAGAAAAATTTTCATTTCATAGTTAAGGACCTCTAACAAGTTCATAAAGTTATTGTCAGGATTATTTTCTTGTGCTTCAGCCATGTTGGACTGATCATGTCTTGCTCTCTCAGTATCACTGGGTTCTGGCAGTGCCATATTGCCCTTTTTCTTATTGAATGTTCTTTTTTTAAATTAATTAATTTATTAAAATTTCCACCTCCTCCACACCTCCTTTTTCCCTTTCCCTCCCCACCTCCTCCTCCCTCCACAGTCCTAAGAGCTGTCAGGGTTCCATGCCAAGTGGGAAATCCAAGGTCCTCCCCCCTCCATTCAGGTCTATAAAGGTGAGCATCCAAACAAAACAGGCTCCCACAAAGTCAGTCCATGCAGTAGAATCAAAACCCAGTGCCATTGTCCTTGGTTTCTCAGTCAGCCTTCATAACCAGCCACGTTCAGAGTGGCCATTTTGATCACATGCTCCATCACTCCCAGTCTAGCCTTGGTGAGCTCCCATTAGATCAGTCCCATTATCTCATTGGGTGGACGTACCCCTTGTGGTAATGACTTCCTTGCGCATGTTCTCCCTCCTTCTGCTACTCATTTGAATCTTGGTAGCTAAGTCCAGTGCTCCAATGTGGGTCTCTGTCTCTATCTTCATCCATCGCCAGATGAAGGTCCTATGGTGATATGCAAGATAATCATCAGTGTGGCTATAGGACAAGGCCAGTTCAGGTACCCTCTCCTCTGCTGCCCAAGGAACAATCTAGGGACCTCTCCTTGGACCTGGGAACCCTTCTAGAGTCAAGTCTCTTGAAAACCTTAAAATGGCTCCCTTAATTAAAATATTTACTTCCCTGCTCCCATATCCACCCTTCTTCCATCCCACCCATCCCATTCCCCCAAGCTTTCCCAAATTCTCCCCTTTGCTCTTCTCTCTATGCATCTCCTCTTCCATCCCCCCCCACACCCCACTACACCCAAGTTTTGCCTGGCAGTCTTGTTTACTTTCATAATCCATCTGGATAATTATATGATTTTCTTTAGGTTCACCTTCTAATTTAGCTTCTGTAGGATCACGAATTATAGGC
The DNA here is from genome assembly GCF_982192425.1 of Myodes glareolus. Taxonomy (NCBI): domain Eukaryota; kingdom Metazoa; phylum Chordata; class Mammalia; order Rodentia; family Cricetidae; genus Myodes; species Myodes glareolus. Next base: position 83,818,601 of record NC_142027.1, read on the forward strand.
TCAATGTCCTTTAATTATGGCTAGAATCCAAGAGTATTGGTATCTGGCTGGTGTTTGGGTCCAGTAGGATGTCTGAGTTGAGATTCTTGGGAATTTGAGTGCCTAGTTCCAAACTGTCCTTATGTGATTATAGTTTCTACTGGAGTTGTGGGGAATATATGGCCTGGGTAGGATGATGAAGTGATTGGGATTAGTCAGTGGAGTGAGCCCCAGGGGAACAAAATGCAGGGTATGGACGTGTTTGTGGTCTAGGCAGCAGGGAAAACTCTGCCCTGCTTCCTGAATTCTGGGGACTGCACCAGAGTATTAGAATTCTACCAGACTTTAGACCAGGGCCCAGATGCCTTCCTCATGCTTAGATGAGAGGAGTAACTGCAGAAAATGTGCCCTGGGCATCTGGGTATGGAGACGGGGGTGGCTCAACTGTGATGCCAGTCCTTTATAATGGTGTGGGCTATACATGTGCCTAGAGAGTCTGCTGGGAATTTTAGGGAAGGGCTGGTAATTGGGAGGATGATGAAATGGGTGGTGTTGGATGATGGAATGAACTGCCATGTGAGTGCTGGGAATTGATCCTGGATCCTCTGCAAGATCATCCAGGGCTTTAACCACCAATCCATCTCTCCAGACTTAGGCAGGTATAACCATATGATTCAGCTCTGTCTTTGTATTTCCCCCATGTACTTTTGTCCATTTCTCAGCAAAGACTGGAAGTGGGTTCGTTTCTGTTTCACTCACTGTCTTTCAAAGCTTTCAGGTAAGGGACGCAACAGGCAGCTTTGCTTTTAGTAATGCTCTGATCTAAACTTCTAGTTTGGCAATGTGTGTTCCTACTTCAGTAATTTCAGCCTTAACTTTTTATTATCTCATATATTCCCTCCTGACTGCAATTTATCCTCCCTCCACTCCTTCAAGTCCCTCCTCCAACCATAACATATATGCAGAGAGTGTAGCTCAGACCCATCTAGGAACAATATTTGTCTTTTTGCTTTCTGTGAACCTAATGAGCTCTGTTTAATAGACTCTCTAGGCTGAGTCCTTGTGGTGTTCTTAACTGCTCTGACTCCCATAGTCCTTTCTCCCCCTTTTCTTTGGGGTTTCCATTGCTCTGCATAGTGTTTGTCTGTCCCAATTTTGATTCTCTCTTTCTGTCTACTCTTCTTGTTTTTTTAAGTAGCATATGTTCTAATTTTTCAAGGACTTCAAGTGTATCATTTACTTATTAATATTAGATTTCTTCAGTGTATTAATGTAGGCACTAGGTTTTACAAACCGTCTTCTTGGGATGCCTTCATTGTGTTACATAGATTGGGAAACATTGTATTATCATTTCATTCATTTCTAGGAAATTCAAATTGTCTATCTTGATTACTTCCTTGGCTCTATTTCCATTCAGTAATGAGTTGTTTAGTTTTCATAAGCTTGTGTGTTTCTCATAGTTTCTGTGGTTATTGATATCCAGTTTTACTCCATGGTGATCACACAGAATGAAGGATATGTGTTCAGTTATAAATTGGTGGCCCTTGCCTGGGTTTGCAGTTTTCTCTTTCTTCCTAGATGTTGACCTTACCCTGAGTCAGTAATGGTCCCCATCATGGTTCCTCAGCTACCAGTAGAGATGCTGGGGCCACACGCCCATATGAAGTCCTTATGGAACATTCCATGCATCTTTGGACCTAAGCAGGACTTAACTCTGGTTCCTGAAATGTGTCTGCAACAACTGTTGAGATGACTACAAGGTGTGAAATTTCCTGAACACCTGTGGACCTCAGATTGAGCTACATTGGTCATATCAACCCCCCTTCCTCACATTCTTATTTTATATTAAAAAATAAAGCAGGGATGTGGTGCCACAAACTTTTAATCCCAGCATAATGGAGGTAGAGTCAGGTGAATTTCTGAGTTCAATGACAGCCTGGTTTACTGATCAATATCCAGGACATCCAGGGCTACACAGAGAAACCCTGTCTCAAAAACAAAACAAAACAAAACAAAACAAAACAAAACATGGATGAACATTTCACCTGCATCATGTCTGTTTCTAGTACTAATCAATGTCAAAAGAGGGCTCGGGTCCCCTCGACCTGGAGTTACATAGGGTTGTGAGTCAACACTGTGGGTTCAGGGAGCCACAACAGGTTCTCTACAATAATTGCTAGTGCTCTCAATTCCTGTGCTATCTCTTCAGCTTCCCTATCTCTTGTAGATAAAGAAAATCCATTAGGTAATGTGATGTTAATTTATAACTTTGTCCTCTCTGGATAACTAGTTGAACTTATTTCACTAGGTTATAGTGGCAAGCCAGTTCATATTTCTCATAGTAAAAGGTAGCATGACCAGAATGGTGGATCTAGCATCCACAATCACAACAGGTAATGGGTCAGAAGATGATAATCTTGGAAAGGGAAGGTGTATACAATATGGCATCCATGTTATATGTAGACCACCGAGCTTAAGAAAGTTTGTATCCCCCAAGGGTCTTAGCATCTATCATATTCTAGGATGCCAACTAACTAGCTGTCTATGACACAGATGAAGCTGTCTTCAGAGTCTACAGAAAGTTCAGAGCCACCTACAACAGAATCCCAACCCTGCTTTCTTTGTCTTCCTTTGGCTGTGACACAATAACAAACAGGAGCTGATTAAGGAAGAAGGCTTCATTCTAGCTTACACTTCAAAGCTGCCGTTATCATGGTGGATAAGGCATAGTGTCAGGAGCATTAGGCAGCACTTCACACTGCATCAAGTGTGAGATAGAGACAGACAGAGATAGAGAGACAAAGAGAGACTCTATTCAGGATTCTAGCATGTGGGATGTTGTCATCTATAGTTCAGATGGATCTTCCTATGTCACGTAGGATTGTCTAGAAACTCTCTCACAGACAAGCTAAGTTTGTTTTCATGGTGACTCTAAAATCCACTATGTGGGCAGTCAAGAAGAAGAATTATCATTTCTCTCTATCTCTGTCTTGTCTTCCTGTTGCTCTATTAAGTAAACAGAGAGGGAAGTTGTACCGTATTGTAAATATATTAGTTTTTCCACCCAGCCAGGAATCATAGGAACTCAAGATTAGTTAACTTTCTCATACAGTCCAGGACCATCTGCCTAGGGAATGATGTTTCCCAAAACTGATTGAATTCTGCTATATTAATTAATAATAAAGACAATCCTCCCAAATCCTCCCAAAATATGCCGACAGGATTATGTGATTTTCATGGAGATTCCTTCCTCAGGTGATTCTAGGCTGTGCTATTTTATAGTATAATTTTTAACATGTTAAAAAGGGGTGTGGTGGTGATGTGGCTCAGTTGTAAAATCTTTTGCTGGTAAATCTAAGGAGTTGATCTATTCCCAGGAATCACATGGTAAAGGTAAAGAAATAACTCAACACTGTCTCCTGAACCACACATGTACGATGGAATGACCCTCCAATAAACAAGTAAATGTAGTTAAAAGAATAACTGAATTGCTGAATTTCTATGGCTGTTTATTTCTGTTTGCTAATAATCAAGAGAGACATTGTCTCAGTTAATAGTCTAGAACTTTAGCTCATAAACCCAAATCATCCTTGGCAAATGAGATTCTGGATTCACTCAGTTCCCCTGCCCCTTGCTGCCTCAATATTAGTTGAGTTCAATCAGAACAGGGAGGTAAAACAAATGTTTATTTTCATCAGTAATTTTCAAACTTTGCCCCTGATTACTTTGGCATGACATGGTGGACTTGCGAAATGAAGACACACTTTGACAGAAAAGTCAACTGAGATACTTTTTGCTAAAATGATGGGTCAGTTTTGAAATAATATTGGGGTGGAAGATGTCTGGAGAAAAAAGTTAGATGTCGTTAAGATCAACTTGTCAGATAGTGCAGGGGAGTCCATCTTTTTCATATTTTAACACAGCATTTTTCTCTCCAAAATTCATGTCCAAGAACCACAAGCTGAGTTACAAATTTAAAAATTGAATTTTCTCCCAAAGCTCTAAACTTAAAATGTTTTAAATAATTTCATGACTTTTTGTTGACCTGAGTTCAGAGTTACCCTTGACTGTGTATCGTGTGGGTTGTGAGTTGACACATCTGTAAGTGGTCATCCCAAAATTGATGTACACACAAGCAACACTACTTGGACTGTGCAGGATGAAGTCATGGATTTGAGAGGGGCTGGGATTAATGATAGGAGTTGATGGGTAAAGACAGAAAGGTGGAAATGATGTAAATACAGTATTCAGTATAAAATTCTTTTTAAAGGTGAAAAAATATTTTCTTCATTTACTTAGAGTATATTTTTGTTAATGAAACCTAACAGTTTAATTGTTCATATACAAAATTAGTTGTCTATTATCACTATTATAATTATATATGGAACTGTGAGATGAAATAAATTTTTCATTATAAGGATCCATTTTTAGTGTGCTTGTCTGTATGTGTGTATGAGAGAGAGAAAGAGAGGTGGGAGGGGAGACACATACACACACACACACACAGAACAGAGAGAGAGAGAGAGAGAGAGAGAGAGAGAGAGAGACTGGAAATATTGCCTGCAGAAGCCAATTTGGTTTCCCTGGAACTGGTGTTGAAGCTGGTATGAACCGTGTGACAAGGGTCTTGGGATCCTAATTTAGGCCATCTGTATCCCCAACAAGTACTCTACATGCTGAACCATCTCTCCAGCTCCGTGTATCATTTTCAAACATATTTACTTCATACTTACTTGTTTATGTGTGAGTGTATGTGTATGTGGGCTGTGGAATGCAGAAAATATGAGCAAATGATCAGGAGCTACAAATGAAAACATAAACAGCAGAATACAAGAGATAGAAGAGAAAATCTCAGGTGTTGAAGGACACAGCCTGACTGTCAGTTTGAAAACTAAAAAAAAAGTTGTTGCATATTTAAAGGTACACTGAGAGGGAAGGCAAAGCCTACCAATGCTACCATTAAGTCCAAAATCTTTTTTATTGCTTTATAAATAATACCATTCAACATTTCCACCTCCTCCCCTCTTCCCATTTCTCCCCCACTCCCCCACACATCCTCCATGCTCCCTCTGCAGTCCTAAGAGAGGGCAGGGTACCATGTCCAGTGGGACATCCAAGGCCCTCCTCCCATGCATTCAATCCTAGGAAGATGTGTATTCAGACAGACTAGGTTTCCAAAAAGCCATCACATGCAGTAGAATCAAGTCTCAGTGCCACTCTCATTGTCAGCCACATTCAGAGAGTCCAGTTTTAAACACAGTCGTTCAGTCCCAGTCCACCTGGCCTTGGTGACCTTCCATTAGATCAGTACCACCGCCTCAAAGGGTAGACCATGCCCTCACAGTCCTGACTTCCTTAAGCATCTTCTCCCTCCTTCTGCTCTTCAACTGGAACTTGGGAGCTCAGTCCAGTGCTCTGATGTGTGTCTCTGTCTCTATCTCCATCCTTTGCCAGACGAGGGTTATATGGTGATATTCAAGATATTCATCAGTGTGGCTATGGAACAAGGCAAGTTCAGGCACCCTCTCCTCTACTACCCAAGGACCTAGCTGGGGACATTCCCATGGACACCTGGGAATCCCTCTATAGCCAAGCCTCTTATCAAACCTAAAATGGCTCCCTTAATTAAGATATCTTCTTCCCTGTTCCCATATCTACCCTTCTTCCATCTAAACCATCCCACTCCCCCAAGCTTTCACCAATCCTCCCCTTATACCTTCTCTCTCCACTCTCTACTTTCTCCCACCCCACCTCCACCCTCATGCTCCTAACTTGTGCCCAGTGATCATTTCTGCTTCCAATTTCCAAGAGGATCAATATATGTTTTTCTTTCGGTTCACCTTATTATTTAGATTCTCTAGGATCATGAACTCTAGGCTCAATGTCCATTGTTTAGGGCTAGAATCCACTAATGAGTGAATACATATCATATTCGTATTTTGGGGTCTGGGTTATCTCACTCAGGATAGTGTTTTATATTTCCATCCATTTACATGCAAAATTCAAGATGTAATTGTTTTTTTACTGCTGAGTAGTACTCTAATGTGTATATGTGCCACACTTTCTTTATCCTTTCCTCCATTGAGGGGCATATAGGTTGCTTCCAGGCTCTGGCTATTACTAATAGTGTTGCTATTAACATAGTTGAACAAATGCTTTTGTGGTATGACTGGGCATCTCTTGGGTATATTCCAAAGAGTGGTATTAAATCCTAAATCTTGAAGAATGATATTCTGTGCACACTGAAGCAGGGTCACAAGGCATTGACAGTTCTGCTTTAGTGACATTGCTTGTGAGAGACTGCACGGTTGCCTACGTGATTCTTTAGAGGCTCTAATACTGCAGCAGACATTTGTCTGACCTACCAAGATGTCATTGGAAATGTCAATGGAAGCACCATGACTCCATCACTCTTGCATTCTGGGAATCTGAAAGACCAAACACCATCTAGATACCTCCAACTACCATCCGCACAAACTATGCTTAAGCCAATATGAACCAAGGTTGCAGCTGAGCATTGATCACCTGGCTAACAGGAAGCTGAATCCCTATGTGTTTCTTGGGGAAAACAGGAGGAAGAGCTCAGGGATACTCAGGGTTGGCCTCTACTTAGGTTGTATATCTTTCAAGATTTCACTATCTCTTATTGTCATGAGATTTGGTACCAAAATTTCAATATACCAGCTTTCATACAAAGTACAACTAAATCACAACATTTGAAATTTCAGCAGTGTATGATATTATTTATTTGTTTGTTTGTTTCATTCATTTATAAATGTCTATTTATGTGTAGTTCTTTTTATGTATTTTTGTTATTTTAATATTTCAAAATTAAATTTAATCAATTATTTTATTTTACAACAACAGTTTCCCTTCACTCATCTCTTTCCACTCCCTTCTACCACCTCCCCTCTGGCCTCTTCATGCAATCTACTCTTCTTCTGTTTGTATTCAGAAAGGACAGCCTTCCCCTGGATGTCAAGAAAGCATGGCACATCAAGTTGAGGTGGAACTAATCTCCTCCCCTCATATTATGGCTTGATAGACAACCCACTATGAGGAATCAGTTCCCAAAAAACTGGCTTAAGGAACAGGCTTCTCCCCCACTGATATATGTCCTACAAGTAGATCAAGCTACACAACTGTCACACATATGTAGAGGGCATAGTTCAGTCTCATGTGGGCTCCTTTGCTCTTGGTCCAGTGTCTGTGAGCTTCTATGAGTCTCAGTTAGCTGTTTCTGTTGATTTCCTTGTCATGAAATGACAAGTCCTTGAACGCCTGTCTCATACAATCATTCCTCCTTCTCCTCAACAGTTCTCCCAAAACTAGTCCCAGTGCTTGGCTGTAGATCTCTGCGTCTGATTCTATCAGTTACTGAAGGAAGTATCTGTGATGACCATTGGGGTAGTCACCAGTCTGAGTACAAGAGATAATCAATTCAGGCTACTTATCCACAATTACTAGGAGTCATAGCTGAGATCATCCTTGCAGGTTTGTGGGAGGTTTGCTGCAGGTATTTATAAACTGTGGGAGTCTGCTGCTAGAATTTTGGGGGTTACTCACGTACACTATCATCTGTGAATAGTGATTGTTTGACTTCTACTTCTCCAGTTTGTATGCTCTTGGTCTCTTTTGTCTTATTGATCTAACTAGAGCTTAAAGTACTGTATTAAATAGGTATGGAAAGAGTGGGACATTCTTTTCTTGTTCTTGATTTTACTGCAATTTCTTTAATTTTTTTCCCATTTAATTTGATGTTTATTGTCAGATTGTCCTATATTACTTTTATTATGTTTAGGTATATTAATACATTCCTGAAATCACCAAGTTGTTTATCATGAAGGGGTGTTGTATATTGTCAATGGCTTTTTCAACATCTAATGTGGTGATAATGTATTATTCTTCTTTCAGTTTTTGGTATGTTTTTATTGAGGTACATATATTACTCCACTCTCTCTCTTCTCTCCCCTTCCCTTCTACCCACTTTCATGGTACCCATGCTCCCAATTTACTCAGAAGATTTTGTGTTTTTCTATATCCCAAATAGATTATTAGATCCATGTATGTCTCTCTTTGGGTCTTCATTGTTGTCTAGGTTCTCTGGGATTTTGAATTTTAGAGTGGTTTCTTTTTGCTTTATGACTAAAAACCACTCATAAATGAATACATCTGATATTTGGCTTTATGGTTTTGGGTGACCTCACTCTATATGCTGTTTCCTAGATCTATACATTTGCCTGCAAATTTCAAGTTGTCATTATTTTTTTTCTGCTGTGTAGTACTCCATTGTGTAATGTACCTCATTTTCCTTATCCATTCTTCAGTTGAGGGGGATTTGAGTTGTTTCCAGGTTCTGCCTAAGACAAACAATGCTGCTATCAACATAGTGGAGTTCATGTCCTTGTAGTATGATTGAACATCCTTTGGGTATATACCCAAAAGTAGTATTGCTGGATCTTGAGGTAAGTTGCTTCCTTACTTCCTGAGAAATCACCACACTGACATCCAAAGTGGCTGTACCAGTTTTCACTCCCACCATCAGTGAAGGAATGTTCTCTTTACCCCACATCCTCTCCTAAATAAGTTGTCATCAGTGTTTTTGATCTTAGCCATTCTTACAGGTATAAGATGGAATCTCAGAGTTGTTTTGATTTGCATTTCACAGATGACTAAGCATGTTGAGCATTCCTTTAAGTATCTTTCAGCCATTTTAGATTCCTCTGCTGTGAATACTCTGTTTAGGTCTGTACACTATTTTTTATTAAATTATTTTTCTTTTGATGACCAATTTCTTAAGTTCTTTGTATTTTTAGAGATCAGTCCTCTCTCAAATGTAGGGTTGTTGAAGAAATTTTTCCATTCTGTAGGCTGCCATATTGTCTTGTTGACATGTCCTTTGCTTTCTAGAAACTTCTCAGTTTCAGGAGGTTCCATTTATTAACTGTTTTTTTCAGTGACTGTGCCACTGGTGTTTTATTTAGGAAGTGGTCTTCTGTGCCAATATGTTCAAGTGTACTTCTCATTTTCTCTTCTAAGAGGTTAAGTGTGGTTATTTTTATGTTAAGGTCTTTGGTCCACTTGGACTTGAGTTTTGTGCATGGTGATAGATATGGATCTATTTTTATTCTTCTACATGTTGATATTCAGTTACGAAAGCACAATCTGTTAGATATGCTTTCTTTATTCATTTGATATTTTTTGCTTCTTTGTCAAAAACTAGGCGTTTGCGGGTATGTGGATTGATATCGAGGTCTTTAGTTTTTAGAATTCCTCTTGATGGATTTTTCCTGTATTTAATATGAAATGTTCTTTTCTCTTTTGATTGATTTTAGTTTGAAATCTATATTCTTAGATATGAGGATAGTGACACCAGCTTGTTTTTTAGGTTTATTTGATGGAAAATTTTTCCCAGTTCTTTACTATGAGGCAATATCTGTCTTTGATGTTGAGGTGTGTTTCCTGTATACATCATAAGGTCTGTTTTTCTCTAGATCCATCTATTTACCCAGAAATTTCAAGACATTATGTTTTGTGGCTATTGAAAATGGTGATATTTCTCTGATTTCTTTCTCAATAGCTTTATCAATTTAATATAGGAAGGTTACTAGTTTTTTTGAGTTGATTTTATATCTTCATACATTAATGAAACCGTTTATCAGCTGTAGGAATTCCCTTGTCATATTTTGGGGGTCATTTATGTATACTATCATATCATCTGCAAATAACAAAAATCTGACTTATTCTTTCCCTATTTTTATCCCTCTGATCTCCTTTTGTTGTTTTATTGCTCTAGGTGGAACTTCGAGTACTATGTCGTATAGGTTTAAAGAGAGTAGACAGCCTTGTGTTGTTCCTGATTTTAATGGAATTGCTTTCATTTTCCTTCCATTTAATTTGATGTTGACTGTCTGCTTGCTCTACATTGCTTTTATTATATTTAGATACGTTTCTTGTATCCATGATCTCTCCAAGACCATTTTCATGAGAGGATGTTGGTTGAATTTTGTCAAATAAATCTTCAGCATCTAATAAGATAATCATATCTTTCTTTCAGTTTATGTATATGGATCAATTACTTTGATAGATTTTCATATGTTGATCCATCCCTGCTTCTCTGAGTTGAAGCCTATTGATCATGGTAGATGATTTTTTTGATGTGTTCTTGAATTTGTTTTGCTAGTATTTTATTGAATATTTTTGCATCTATGTTCATGACAGAAATTAATCTGTAATTTTCATTATTAGTTTCCTCTTTGTGTGGTTTGGGTATGATGGTAACTGTCACCTCATAAAAAGAGTTTGAAAATGTCCCTTGTGTTTCTATTGTATAGAACACATTAAGTATTATTGGGAATATCTCTTCTTTGAAATTTTGGTAGAATTCTGCTCTGAAACTGTCTGGCCCTGTACATTTTTTGTTGGGAGACATTTTATGTCTACTTCTATTTCCTTGGGGGTTAAAGGTCTATTTAATCTGTTCACCTGCTCTTGATGTACTTTTGGTATGTGGTAGGTACCTATCCAGAAAATTGTCCATATCCTTCAAATTTTCTAATTTTGTGGAATACAGGTTTTTGAAGTGTAACTGGATCATTCTCTGGATTTTCTCTGTCTATTGTTATGATCACCTTTTCTTTTCTGAATTTGTGAATTTGCATATTTTCTCTATGCCTTTTGGTTAGTTTTGGTAAGGACATGTCTATCTTACTAATTTTCTCAAAGAATTAACTCTTTCTCTCATTGATTCTTTGCATCATTTTCTTTGTTTTTATTTTACTGATTTCAGCTCTCAATTTGATTATTTCCTAGCATTAACTCTTCCTGAGTGCATTTGCTTCTTTTTGTTTTAGAGCTTTCAGATGTGCTGTTAAGTCACTTGTATGAGGTTTCTCCACGTTCCTTATATAGGCACTTAGTACTATGAACTTTTCTCTTATCACTGCTTTCAAGTGTCCCATAGATTTGGATATGCTATGCATTCATTTTCAATGAATTCTAGGACGTTCTTATTTTTTTCTTTATTTTTTTTCTATCCAGAGGTGATTCAGTTGAACAGTTTGATTTCCATGAGTCTGTAGATTTCTGCAGTTCATATTGTTGTTGAATTCTAACTTTACGCCATCGAGATCTGATAAGACACATGGGGTTATTCCAAATATTTTGTTTCTGTTTAGGTTTGCTTTGTGACCAAGTACGTGATCAATTTTAGAAGAGGTTCTATGAGGTGTGTTTGGGTGAAATTTTCTGTAGATGTCTGTTAAGTTCCTTTGAGTCATGACATCTGTTAGTTCTCTTATTTCTCAGTTAAGTTATTGTCTGTCAGACCTGTCCATTTGTGAGAGAGGGATGTTGAAGTTTCCTACTATTATTGTGTGGTTGGATTACAATTTAAGTTTTAGTGATGTTTCTTTGTGCATATGTGGAGGCTCTTGTGTTGGGATATAGATGTTCAGAACTGAGACTTTGTCTTGATAGATTTTTCCTGCGATGAGTATGAAGTGTTCTTCTCTATTTTTTTGATTGACTTTAGCTTGAAATTTATTTTTGTTAGATATTAAGATAGCTTCACTTGCTTGTTTCTTTGGTCCATTTGATTGGAAAATCTTTTCCCAATCCTTTCCTCTGAGGCAATGTTTTCTTTGAGGTGCTTTTATTCTATATAGCAAAATACTGGAAATTGTGTTTTATCCATTCTGTTAATTTGTGTCTTTTTGTAGATAAATTGAGTCCATTGATATTAAGTGATATTACTGATCAGTGATTATTTATTCTTGTCATTTTTTGGTAGTAGTGTTTGTGTGTTTGCCTACTTTGAGGTTTGGTAGTGTAAGGTGTGAAGTTACTTTTTGCCTTTGTTTCCTTGGGTACAGTTGATTTCCTCGGGTTAGTGTTTCCTTCTAGTTCTTTCAGTAATGCTAGATTTGTGGATAGTTATTGTTCAAATTTGAGGTTTTCATGGAATATTTTGTTTTCTCCATTTGCAGTGATTGAAAGCTTTGCTGGTTACAGTAGTTTAGGCTAGCATCTGTGATCTTTTAGTGTCTGCAGCATATCTGGCCAGCACCTTTTGGCTTTTTGAGAGCTTCGGTTTGTGTTTTCTTTATTTCAGTTTTCAAGTCTTAAATTGTTTCTTTCACCTTTTGATTGCATTTCCTTGGTTTTCTTCAAAGGTATTGTTGATGTCTTCAAATTTTTTTGATTGTCTTTTTATCTACTTCTTTGAGGGAATTTTCATTTCTTCTTTAAGAGCATCAAATATTTTCTTAAAGCTATTTTTATGATAATTTTCTTCTGCTTCATCTGTGTTGATGTGTTAAAATATTACTCTTGTATAACCACTATATTTTGTTGATGCTATGTCGCCTTTTGTGTTGTTCAGTGTTTTGTAACCTTGTTGCCTATTCATCTTTTCCTCCAATCCATATAGTTGAGTTTATTGCTCTGGTAATTACTCTTCCCAATGCCATTGGGTACAAGGCTGAGATTGTCACTCCTTGAGGTGAAGTGGCGACTATGGTTCTGATAGCTTTATGTTCCCAGAGGTGCCCCAGATCTTCCTAACTGCTCAGGGCTTGTATAAAGGGTGCCTCCGTACCAATCACGAGTCAGGGCAAAGGCCTGGAGATTGAAAGCAACACACACAAGAGACCTGTTCTGCGAGAGCTCCTTCTGCTCCTTCAGCCAATAGCCACTGAGAGACCAGCGCATTGGGGCATGGTCTCTCTCTAAAAAAGCAGAGGCTGTACTCCACTCGCTCTCTGGCTTCCAGCTCTGCTTCCGGCTCCTAGACTTCTTTTCTATTCGCGCAGAGGGGCTGTTGTCTGGGACAGTAATCTGTTAGTTTTCTCCCCTTTGAATAAGTAACCATTCTCTTAATCATAATTCCAAACTGGGGTGGGACTGTTTGTGAATTGTGCCACCGTCTGGCACCCCACGTTTGGTTGTAGAACCCCCCCCACTCAACTGCTTGCCGCCAGCTCAGCTAGTCATGAGCCCTCCCTCAATTGTGGCCTGTGCCCTGTGTTTGGAGCCAGCAGTTCAATTAAATCCCACACCTCCTGAGCTTCACAGGCTTGGGACAGTCTCTGCCTGCCTGGTTTGCTCTTTTCTGAGTTGTTTTTAAATTTCCCTTGTAATTGCAGCACATGAGTGGCGTGAATCAGAACGCAAGCAGTTGCCAAAAGCTGCAACACCTCGGGGAGACTCGGTCATGTGGAGGCATATGCGGCTTCCGGGTTGCTCTTTTCTACCCCTGGATTCTGGGTTTCTGGTTCCGTGTATGGAATTGATATAATTACATTTTCTTTCTTGAGCAACTTATATTTCTTAGTTTTTAACAAACTAGGAAGGACACTGAAAGGTGTCCACTGAAGGTGGACACTGAAACAGGATCCCGTTTCCGTCACCTTTGCAGTGGTTCTAGTCATGACTTGGCAACAGCGCCGCCTACTAGACAAAGAGGTAATATGGCAGTTTTTGTTTCCAATGCCAGTTTTACTATTTTCTTTATTAATACAATGGATTATGTCATGCAAGGTTTATATGACAATGGAGATACATTAATTTATTTGTTACTAGGATTCAGTTTTCTTTTTAATATTTTATCATTAAGAAAGATACGATTTTTATGGACTAATAATGAACAACTTGTTGAAAGGATTAAAATTATTGAAAATCAGGGGTTATCTGAACAAGTGGATACTATGATAGACAAAATTGACTCCATATCCAAGGGTATTAGGAAGTTACCTGAAAGGGTTCAGGCTGTTGAATTTGATGTTCAGACATTACCACAAAGTTTTGATAAGGTAACAGATAGAATGTACCTCCAGAATGGGAACCAAAAAACTGATACCTTAGTGAAATTCCTAGAAACACGGGTAGGTCAGGAGATTCAGGATTTAAGGGAGACAATGATGAAAAGATTAGAAATGATTGAAGAAATTATTGGAACAGAGTAAGAAAGCACAAGGACAGGATACAATGCCACCAGCAGCTGTTAGACCTGGCTTACCCAGGGTTCTAATGACATACCCTATAATTTATTCTGACAAAGGGTCAACTTCTAAAGGCTCAAATAGAGTTAAAGAAGCTAGATGGACACCAATAGCAATGAATGATTTAAAAGAAATAAAGCAAGCTTTCATTAATTATGGCTTGCACTCTGCATTTTTTAAGGAAATGATAAGGACATGGGCTTCTAATGTCAGAGATATCCCCCATGATTTCTCTCAGCTAGTGTCTGCAGTTTTAGATGATGGACCTTTCTTGATGTTTGGAATTTATTTCAGAGAAGAATCCAAGCATATGGAACAGCAAGAAAGATCAAAAGGTGTGGATGTTTCCCAAGATCAAATTCATGGTGTAGGAACATATGCTGATCCACAGGTCCAAGCTCTTTATGACGAAGAATTGCTATCCTTAAGTCACAAAGCAGCCTTGAATGCTTTGAATAGAATACAAGATCCAGCAAAAAGGGTCGAATCATATACCAGGGTTAGGCAGGGACAGAGAGAATCCTTTACTGACTTTGTGCAAAGATTAATTAAGGCTCTGGACATAGGGGTAACAGACTCAGAAGCTAGACGAATACTTCTTGAATCTCTAGTTTTTGAAAATGCAAGTACAGAATGTAAAAAGATAATTGGGCCTTTAAGATCTAGATCAGCACCTATGGAAGAATGGATACAGCATACAATAAATGTTGAGACGTTTAGCTATAATGATGAATTCTGGGTACGAGAAGCAATTTCCAAGGCTATGAGGAGACATCAAACTACCAGGAGTTTTAATTGTGGTAAATTAGGACATCTCAAAAGGGATTGCAGGCAAAGAAATTCTAGGAATAATATCTCCTCTGGGAATGACAAAAGTAGGAGACCTCAGCCTTCAGGTATATGTAGGAGATGCAGTAAAGGCTGACATTGTTCCAACGAATGCAGGTTAACAACAGACAGAGAAGGCAACCTGATACCATCGGGGAACTCCTTGAGGGGCCTCTTACAGGCCCCCAGGCCAAAAGTGGCCCAGTCATTCCCAGTTACAGTGGAAAATGTGTCTCACCAAGAAAATTGAAAACTCCAATGTCTGCTGTAAAAAGTAATAGTGGTCTAAATGATGAATTACATGTGGAGAGTGAGTAAAAAATTCAGTAGGACCGAGTAAATACATATTTTGGCAGACTTCTATTAACGATCAAAGACTAAAGCTAAGAGTCTGTATAAATGGCATTTTTATTGAAGGCTTATTAGACACAGGTGTGGATATAAGTATCATTACTCCAGAATCTTGGCATCCGAATTGGCCTCTTCAAGAGGTAGATGTTCAGCTCCTGGGAATGGGAACCCTATCTCGTGCAAAACAAAGCACAAGATGTGAAGAATGCATAGGGTCTGAAGGGCAAATAGGAAGACTAAGGCAATATGTAGCCAATGTTGCAATAAATTTATGGGGCCATGACCCGCTACAGCAACAGAATACCCAGATTAACATTCCTGTAGTTCCAGGAACTCACAATTCTGGGAGGTATTATGGGAAAAGGTCATCAGCCATTCAGGCTGTACTAGAACATACAGCCAATAGCAAACCTTTAGAGATACCAACAGCCCTACCTTTAAAATGGCTAACTGAGAAGTCAATATGGAGCAAGCAGTGGCCTCTAGCTGAAGATAAATTACAGGCATTGAAACACCTGGTACAAGAGCAACTAGATGCTAACCATATTGAAGAATCAACCAGCCCTTGGAATTCTCCTGTGTTTGTTGTTAAAAAAACTGGTAAATGGAGAGTGGTGACAGATCTAAGAGCTGTCAACAAGGTAATTCAACCTATGTGTCTGCTACAATCTGGAATTCCTTTGCCTTCTCTATTACCAAGAGGATAGCCTTTTATAGTTATTGATTTGAAAGATTGTTTTTTCACTATACCTTTGCAAGAAAAGGATAGAGAAAAATTTGCCTTCACAGTGCCTACTTATAATAATTCTCAGCCTACTAGGAGATATCAATGGACTATCCTCCCACAGGGGATGCTCAATAGTCCCACATTGTACCAATATTTTGTTAATAAGCCATTGGAAATAATTCATAAGCAATTTCCCAAGTCCATAATTTATCATTACATGGATGACATTTTATTATCTGATTCAAATAAAGATACTTTGGAAAGTATGTTTGAAGAAGTAAAGAAAGTCTTGCCTAGGGGGGATTACAAATTGACCCTGAAAAGATTCAAAGAAGAGATTCTATTAATTACTTAGGCTACAGAATAGGGTTAGAGAAAATTTGAATGCAAAAGGCACAAATTAGGAGAGACCGGTTACGGACTCTTAATGACTTCCAAAGATTGTTAGGAGACATTTCCAGTCTACGACCATGTGTTGGGATAACACCTGATTTAATAGTTCATTTAAACAAAACCTTAGATGGTGATAAAGATTTGAATAGTCCCAGAAAATTGACAGTTGAAGCAGAAAAGGAACTGATAATGATTGAGGAAAAATTACAGGAGGCACATGTGAATAGGGTGAACCTGAATCTTAGTTCCATCCTAGTCATACTGCCTTCCAGAATTTCTCCTACAGGGATTTTAATGCAGAGGGAAGATATTATTTTAGAGTGGATATTTATACCTCATAAACCAAGTAAAAAATTAAAAACTTATGTAGAAAAGGTCTCTGAATTAATTATAAAAGGTAAACTGAGACTACGTCAACGAGCAGGTATAGACCCAGCAGAAATTATAGTGCCTTTTACTACTGAGGACATAAGAAAGTTATGGGAAGATAATGAACCATGGCAAAGAGCATGTGCTAATTTTTTGGAAGAAATTAGCAACAACTATCCCAAAAGTGATATACTTAACCTCATAAAGAGAACTTCTTGGATTCTTCCTAGAATTATATGTGATGCTCCAGTAACTGGAGCCCAGACATTTTATACTGATGCAAATAAATCAGGGAAAGCTGGTTATAAATCAGAAGAATTGAGTAAGGTGGAACAAAGCCTTTATAATTCTGTTCAGAAGGCAGAATTATATGCCATTCTTATGGTGCTAAGGGATTTTAAAGAATCTCTTAATAAAGTTACAGATTCACAATATGCAGAAAGAGTTATCTTGCATATTTAAACCGTTGAATTCATACCAGATGACACAGAGTTGACTTCATTGTTTATCCAGGTGCAGGACATAATTAGGAATAGGCTTTGTCCAATGTACATAACACACATCTGGTCCCATACCAGTCTGCCTGCCCTCTAGCACAAGGTAATGCTGAAATTGACCAATTATTGATTGGAAGCGTTCTGCGGGCCTCAGAATTTCATAAAAAAAAACATCATGTCAATAGTAAAGGCTTAAAGAAAGAGTTTTCCATTACATGACAACAAGCTAAGGACATTATAAAGAGATGTCCTACTTGTTCTTTCTATAATCAAACACCGTTGCCTGCAGGGAGTAACCCAAAGGGTACTCAAGGAATGAAATCTGGCAGATGGAAGTGTTCCACTTTATGGAATTTGGTAAATTAAAATATGTACACCACACCATAGACACGTATTCAGGTTTTCAATGGGCAACTGCCCTGAGCTCAGAAAAGGCTGATTCGGTAATCACACATTTATTGGAAATTATGGCCATCATGGGTATACCTGCGCAAATAAAGACAGACAATGGTCCAGCATATGTATCTAAGAAAATAAAATGCTTTTTTGCTTATTATAATATAAAACACATTACAGGTATACCAAATAATCCTATAGGTTGAGTAGTTATAGAAAGATCAAATCATAGTATAAAGAATATGCTGAACAAACAGAAAGGGATGAAAGATACCCCCAGAAATAGATTGCATAATGCTTTATTAACCTTGAATTTTCTTAATGCTAATGAGAAAGGAACAACAGCAGAAGCGAGGTATTGGATAATGGAAAAAACTTCAGAATTAAACCAACCTGTTTATTTCAAAGACGTGCTGACCTCTCAATGGAAACCAGGAGATGTGCTACATTGGGGAAGGGGTTTTGCTCTTGTTTCCACAGGAGAAAAAAAATGTAGATACCATCAAAATTAATAAAGGTTCGATTTGAAGAGGAGAAACCACTTGGAAAGGAGAAATGACAGCTCATCTACAATGATAATATTCATACAGCTGATAAGAAAAACATACAGAATGGAGGCAGGGTTCTGTTCTTATCTCTACAGGAAAACACTCATCGTTGAAAAATTCAAGGGACCCTGGACATTTGAATACTGACAGATGGAAAATAACGGCCCAATAGGGACTATCAAGAAAACTGAATATGTTCTGTAAGTAAAATATACTAAATCATATTTCTAAATTTATAGAGCTGGTTTTGGTGTTGGACTCTGGCCCAGTCCCTCTCTAATTTCAAGCCTGTTGTTAAAAGAAAAACCCAGAGTTTCTGGACTTTCTGTCTCATGTCAAGAGCCATGATATGGGATAGAAAGAAATATGAGTTTAGAAAACATCTTTACTTTTCTTCATATCTATCATACTTTTCATTAAATATATCTATCATGCCTTTCATTGAATATATGTATGTCTGAATATGTCTATATGATTACTGTTTAAGTTTTCCACAATGAACAATGAGTTTTTCCTGCAGTGACATTTGAAGTTTCCAGGAAGAAGATGGTGCCCTAAAACAACAACTCCACCCAGTTGATATGATGTCATGATACTGATAGCGCTAATACATGACCTGTTTTGGGTACCAGCTGCATGAGATGGTTCCAACGTGGTTAGCTGAAATGATGCACATCTTGTATAACATTCTGGCCAGACTTCCACAAAATACTCAGAGACTATTTGCAATTTTAAAAGACATCTATCTTGAAATGTAACCATTACTTTACTTTCACAGGATCCCCCAGAAAGAACGTTGCCCCCATGACAGTTGGAAGTAATTCTAGAGAACGACATCCCCTCTCCCAGTAAAGTTTGTCCTTGGGTTTAGGGACATCATTTAGGGGTTGGTTATAATTAGTTTACAGTTGAGGGTTGGGGGAGGAATTTTATAAGCGCAGGAATATTTAAACAAAAGAGGGATAATTGGATTATGGAATAATAGATTTGTACTTGTGAGTTATTGTTTTTAGACAATTATATTAGTATCGATTCTTATATATTGATACAAAGTTAAATTATGTTGACTATTGTATTCATCCATGCTTCTACCTCTGTTTAAAACATTTTTGTGTATTGATATATATATATATATATATTTATAGTTTTGATATATGTATATTTACCATATTGCATTGTATACTTCTACCTCTGATTATGATACTTATATATTGTTTGTGTATTGATATATATATTTACCATATTGCAATGTATACTTGCACATTGTTTATATTTGGAGGTCATATTGTCCTCATTTATTGCACAGTTGTTTACTGTCTCAGTCTTTATGTTAGATAGGTATTGAGAATTATATAGATCAATAGTCATCTAAGTTTGTCATTTATAATTAGACTAATCAGGTACTTTGGATACATAGAGATTATATTCAGTAGAGATAGATGATCTTCAACCACTTCAAAGAGCTGTAGATCATGGCCTTTAATCTAATTCAGAGTTCTGTGGTAGTGAGACATAATTGCTCCTGGCAACACCGATCTATTCCTGAGAGAATGTTGAACACCAAAGACACTCCACCTGGAGCCTTTCTTCTTGGCAGAACTGGCCTTTTGGTAAAGAAATGCCATACCTCAACTACTGACAGAGTTACAGAATATCCATAAATGAATAAAACAGGACTGTCATATCCTGCCAAGACAGGGTAAGAGGGTTTTGAAAAGTTTCTTGCCTTTGAAAATGGTATGTCAGTTACATCAGGCCTTAGCTAAAGTTGGTTGCTTCAACACTACAAACGTGACTTTGGGTGTTTGCCCAGTATCCAGTGGTCTCTGTAATTAGTTACATGTTCTGGAAGTTGTTTGATTGCACTTCCTAATTACTCAGGTAACATTATTTCCCTTCTCCGATCTTCAATGTGATTGAAGATTATATAAATATAGTTACTTTCCTCTCATGAGTTGGCCAAGTTATTTGTTGTACAAGACTTAAGCTAGTTAGAATAGGATATTTGCATTTATTGTATATAATTTTGTAGGTTTGTACTTATTGTATATAATATCGTAGTAGTCTTAGAACTCTCTTACTTAAACAAAAGGGGGAGATGCTGCGGGAGCTCCTTCTGCTCCTTCAGCCAATAGCCACTGAGAGACCAGCCCATTGGGGTGTAGTCTCTCTCTCTTTAAAAAAGCAGAGGCTGTCCTCCACTCGCTCTCTGGCTTCCGGCTCCACTTCTGGCTCCTAGACTCCTTTCCTGTTTACACAGAGGGGCTGTTGTCTGGGACAGTAATCTGTAAGTTTCCTCCCCTTTGAATAAATAACCATTCTATTAATCATTATTCCAAACTGGTGTGGGACTGTTTGTGAATTATGCCTTCAGAACTGGGTCATTCGAAAGAGATCAACCCAATGCCACTTTATTTAGCTTTTTGCCAAACTAATATACTAGGGCCCCAGTAAAGGAATTCCTTCACAGGCAGTGGGGGAACCCGGAGCCTTAGGAACTCCTCCCAGGCAGGTGGAAAATTACCATACCAAAGATGAAGCAATGCCGTACAGCTAAATCACCAGGCTATGGCAGAGTGAGCACAGGGACTAGCAGGAAGCTTAGCTGGCTGACCAAAACTGTCCTCAAGACACACCCCAGGAAGCAAGGGTAGACCAGGCCCTATAGGCTTGGACCTTGCTTGCTTGTGCCTGAAGATTTCCTTGGCTTCTCTCCTTCTCTGGTAGGTAGATCTTGCTTGCCTGACTTCAAAAGTCACCTGGGCATTCCTGCATATTCCTATAGGTCACCTGGGCCCTCCTGCTTACTCCTTCCCTATCCGGGCTGTCACCCTGGCCTTCTTTGCCTACTCTGGGAGGTTGTTTGGGCCTTGCTTCAATTATTTTTAATTCCTATTTTACATGGATGAAGAGACAAGTCTAGGAAAGCTACACACATTTCCTATACCATATGTTATGCCTTCAGTTTTTTTCAGATGAGAGCATAATAAAGAAGTAGTCATGGATATTATATCCTGCTGACATATATGGTTTAAGAGTGTGTGTGTGTGTGTGTGTGTGTGTGTGTGTGTGTGTGTGTGTGTGCGTCTACCACTTCCACCTGGGTGCCTTTGGCGGCCAAAAAACAGCATTGGATCCCCTTAAAGATAAAGTTACAAACAGTTACAAGCTCCTTAATGTGGGTGCAAATCACAGGATTTCTGGAATACAGGAAGCACTATAAACTGCTTAGTTATATTATATCTCCAGGTCCAACAGTTATTTTTAATAATAGACTATGTTTTATTTATTTCTGAGACTCTCATACATGCATGTCAAGTATCTTGATTGCACACACCCAACTCATTCTCTTCCTCCCTCCTAGGTATTTCTAATACATCCCCTCTCCATTTCTTGTCATTTTTAATGTTGCTGTTAATAACTTACTGGGTCCAATTGCCTGTCTAACATGCCTGTCAGATATTGACTAATATGGTGCTATTCCTTTTAGAGTCCCTCTGTCTCTAGAGATAAGGGGAAAGATTGAGATTCTCTTCTACTTTGAAGTTGACACATGCAAGCTTCTCCATGCCCAGAAATCAGCAGGCATCCCCTCTCAGAGAGAAAGAGAGAGAGAATGGTGAGTCAGGAGGACACTAAGGTGTTGTTGAGTGTAATCACCAATTCTGTTTCCAACTGAAGAGTCACAAGGAATACCCACAGGGAAGGTTAGAGTAGAGTGGGTTACCCTGTAGTCATCAACAGCCAAGCATGTTCATCTAAAGACAACATCTTCCTGGTTCTTTTTAGAACCCAATGCTTTGTAAAAACTCCTTTGACCTTCCTCTATAACACACACTTGCTAAGATGTTCCGTGTTCTAAGCTTAATTGCTAGTTACTCATATATTCCATCCATTTACTCTCTTAATTTTTGAATGTATGGAAACAGCAGATTCACCATGAAGTATGAGACCTTAGGCTCATGGCCATCTATCTTCCATCCTCATCAAAGGACATGGTCAGAGTCCTTGAAATCTATGCCAACAATCACCGCCTTGCCAGTGTGTAGGACATGTACACATTCTAACACATGTTCATGGGCTTTCTTTATAGAGGAAACAACAGAGTAAATACATGGTCTTGGCACTATTTTGAGTGCTTTCTTTTAAATGTAGTTTGTGCATGTGTCTGCTGTGCTATGGTACCCATAACCAGGAGCTCAGAAGACACCTTTCAAGAGTTAATTCTCTCCTTCTTCCATGTGGGACCAAGGGATCAAATTCAGGTCATCAGATTTGGCAGCAAGCACCTTTACTAGCCAACCCATCTCATTCACCCAAAGAGTTCCCAATTCAGCCACAACTTGGTACTTTGGGGATTATCACCCCCACTAGAACGGATTGAATCTAGGACATCATACATGCTGCTCATGTGTTCTACCACTAAGTTACATCCCCAGTAGCATTTTGTAGCGTGAAGGCCAGCTTGTTGGGGTTTCTGTCCAGACTGGTACCCCACAGCCGGCAAGTTCCAAAGAAAATCACACGGAGTCTACATTAGATTATGAGCTGATTGGCCAATTAGATCAGACTACTTATTAGTTCTTATAACTTTTGTTACCCCATTATCCTTATCTATGTTAGCCATATGGTTTGGTACCTTTTCCACCTGTCAGCTCACATGATGTCTCTTTGGTGGTCTGGGCAGGAATGGCAGAGGGAGCTTCCTGCTTCCTAGAATACTTCCAGTCTCTTTGCTCCACCTCTACTTCCTGTCTGGCTTTCTTGCCTAGACTGCCTGCCTGGCCAATCAGCATTTTATTAAAATATGATTGACAGAATACAGACAATTCTCCCATATCATTTCCCTCTTTTTTTAAACAAAGGAAAATACCCATAGTCCATTTGTTGGAAATGTGGGCGTAGTATTTCAGGCTACTTCCTGCTGGTTGGGGGTGCTGATAATCCTATGGGGACCTAAAGAAAATTTAGAGTTATAATCAAGTCCTGACTGAAGTATCCTGTGAGTCCTGATCATCTCAGGCAGCAGTCTTGAATCTATTCTGGATGTAGAACTCAGACATCCAGGCCATCTGTTCCTACCAGAGATTTCTCGGGTGGTCTTCCTTGATCAAATCTGATTTTTCTTAGCTCAGAATGAATCCACAACCTCTCATTTCCTGTGGAAACAAAAGCAAAATCTCTTCTCCAAAGTAGCATAGCTTTTGACTTCAATTTTGAAGCCAAGGTATTTTCACAATATCTATCTTGGATTAATTCACCAGCATTTATAAGCAAATATCTTTTAGCAGCTGTTCCTTCCTCAGCATTCAAACAATTTAAAGAGAGCATAATAGCATACAGTATCAAGATTATCTGTATATTCTCCATCTTTATGCGGCTTTATTTTAACCTCTATTTCTTTTATTTTTACTTTTACTTTTTGAGACAGGTTCTCTCTATATCTTTGTCCTGGAATCACTCTGTAGACCAGGCTGTCCTTGAACTCACAGAGATCCTTCTGTCTCTGCCTCCCCAGTGCTGGGCTCAAAAGTGTATGCTACCACACCTTGAACTCAGAGATCTGCCTGTCTCTGCCTCCCAGGCATTGGGTTTAAAGGTGTGTGCCACCACACCTTAAAGTCACATAGGTCAATCTACCTCTGCCCCTTGAAGTCACAGAGGTTAACATACCTCTGCCTCCCTGGCATTGGGATTAAAGGTGTGTACCACCACATCCTATTTCTCCCTTTCTTTCTTTTTTATTTTTAATGACTTTAACCTTTAGCCTGCATATATTTTTAACACACTGTAAACCATTTAGAGGTTTTCTTGTTCTCTGAATCTCTCTTTACTGTATATCTCTCTTTTTCTGACTATATGAGTCTTTAAGGAGAAAATTAAAGTCAAAGCTTTGACAGCTGGATCCAGCCCATTCCTTAGCTTTCCAGCCTCATGGCTGAGATACTAGCCAGAGCTTTGTTCACTGCCACAACTATATGGCGTTTCAAGGTCCCTGCCAGAAAGCAAGCTACAGCATTCTGCTCACAGACCACACTCAGTCGGACTGTCTGCCTGAAAGAGTCAGAGATTGCCCTGGCAGGACAGCCCAGAAAGCCAGCACTTTAAAATGGCACAGCTTTTTTCCTGCTATGGCTGAAAACCGAAAAGCGTGTGTTCAGTTTTTCCTCAACACCATTTAAGTGTTTTGTGGCAGGACCTCTTAAACAAGCTGCAGGGTTTTGCACCTAAAGCTGAGTCAGGAAGCCTCTCTTAGATGAGAGCGCTTGCTTGCCTCTAGCAAGCAGAGTAGACCCGAGAAATTGCTGCCACCATGAAAATATGCTTTACTCTATTCCTTCCCAAGCTTTCTCAAGCTTTCTGTGAATTTGGTTATCCACATCTGGGCGCCATATGTAACATGAGGGCCGGCTTGTTGGGGTATCTGTTTCTGCCTGGTACCCCACAACTGGCAAATCCCAAAGAAAAATCACACACAGGACTCCATAAGATTATAAACTTATTGGCCCTTAGCTCTGGCAGCCTATTTGCTCTTATAAAACATATTAGCCCATTATCCTTATCTACGTTAGCCACAAGGCTCAGTACCTTTTTCAACTGTCAGCTTACAGGTTCCCTCTTCGGTGGTCTGGGCAGGAATGGCAGAGGGAGCTTTCTGCTTCCTAGAATACTTCCAGTCTCTTTGTTCCACCTCTACTTCCTGTCTGACTTTCCTGCCTATACTGCCTGCCTGGTCAATCAGCATTTTATTAAAATATGATTGACAATTATCCCACATCAGCATTTGTGCTGTTTATGTTAATAAAATTGAATTACATAGAGATAACACGTAGATACAATACTGCTTATTAAAATATACAAGTTAAAAATACAGATGCTGTATATAATAATGTATATTAAAAACCTGGTGGGAAGTCATTCTGTCTATGTGTTGTTTGTATTGATTAATGAAAAAATCTGTTTCATCCAGTGGCTTAGCAGAATAGGGTAAGACAGGAGTTCCAAGCATAAAAAAGAAGAAAAAAGAAGGCAGAGTTACGGAAAAGCCATGTTACCACTGTTGGGGACAGATGCACCAGAACCATACTGGTAAGCTACAGCCACAGGGTGATACACAGATGAATAGAAATTGGTTAATTTAAGATATGAGAGTAAGCCAGAAAGATGCTCAAGCTATCATCCAAACAGTAATGCAAATATAGTTTCTGTGTGTTTATTACTGGACTGGGTGGGACAGAAACCTCCAACAACAAACTGGAGTCTCTAACTACTGATTTTCTTATTGTGCACTCATGTACATTGAAAAAAATAAATACAGGGTATCACATTTTAGCCTGGGTTAACTAACTTAAACTTGCTATGTAGACAACTTGGTCTTGATCTTCTGATCTTCCAGTCTCTACCTCTGGAGTGCAGGTATTACAGCCACCAACAGGCCCTGTCCTGCAGTGTAGATTATCCAGCCTAGGGCTTTGTGAGTACATGGAAAGTACTCTCTCAACTGACCTACATAGCCAAACAAAAGTATCATATCATACTATTTTTGACTTAATAACTGACAACATTACACATGTATATAATGCATTCTGGTTAATGTCCCCAATTCTCTTATTTCCCTCCCACCATTGTCAATCTCATGTCTTCCATGAAAATCTCTTTCCCATATGCTTAACGTCCTTGGTGTCCTGCAAATTAGAACTAGAGCCAACTGTGTGACTGTGTTGTTAGACCTCTCCACTATAGCCTGTGGACTCACCACCCACCAATGGACTAATACACAAATGAATGGAATTCTTAGGTGTCATTAGTTCAGCAGGAAGTGGTAATGTCTGTCTCTTTGTCATAATGACCACTGTCATTGAGTGTCAGGTATTATATTTTGGTGGATAGAATGAGTAGAAGTGTTTGGTTATTGTTCTTGTATTTTTCCCCGAGACAGGGTCTCATGTGCCCCAGGGTGGGACCAAATTCTCTAGGAAGTTTTGAATATCCTCTTTCAATCTCTTATCACCCTGCCTCTACTCCCTGAGTCCTGGGATTACAGAAGTGCACACCAATTACATGGTGCTGGGGTTGGAGCCAGGGCTTTGTGACTGTTGAGCTCTCACTCTCCCAACTGACTCTTATTACTACTCCTCAATTTTCCTTTTTTCACAAACAAACAAGCATCAGTGGTCTTAAATAAAGACAAAAACTTTGTATAATATATCAGCTTTCATGGCATGCATAATTCACACTACATGATTTATCCATTCACAGTGTAATTTTCAATGGTTTTAATATGGTTCTACAAAAACTACACAGTCAGTGACTTTAAGAACATTTTCATTACTCAAAAAGAGCTCCAGGAACATTTCCTAGGAGTTAACAAGAGGATTTCCCTCCATTGTAGGAGGACCACTTGTTTGTTTCCTGGCCACCTGATACTCAGACCCAAAATAAACACACAGAAACTGTAATAATTAAATCACAGCTTGGCCTATAATGTCTAACTTCTTACTGGCTACCTTTTACATCTTAATTTAACTCATGTCCATTATTTTATATTTTACCATGAATCTTGTGGCAAGGATTCAGCATGTCTGTCTCCATATGTGACTCCATGGCTTCTCCTTTCTCTGCCTTCTTCTTCCCAGCATTCAATTTAGTTTTTCTTGCCTAATTAATTTCTGCCCTGATATAGGTCCAAAGTATTTTCTTTATTTATTAATGGTAATCACATCATCCAGAGGGGAACCCCACATCACCCCCTACACACAAACCCTTCCTTCTTTATATATAGGCTTTTTCTTTACTGACCCATAGCTGTTAGGGCCACCTGCAGGCTTGAGTCTTATTTCCTTCTTTTGTAATGCATAATGTCATTAAATTGTATAAAGCATCTCATCCCCTGGAACATATTAGAGCCAGCCACCTCTCCTGACTAAATTTGAAAGGTCTGAATAACCACTATACAACACTCAATTACATAGTAGTGCAGACTGCCGAGAATATTCTCACAGTATCATAAGTTGGGTGAACAGGAAGACACTTAGTTATGGGCTAGAAGGAAGGAGATGCATGTATGAGAGTCATACCTTCGATGAAGTGACTTTATTTGTTAGGGAATGAGGTAAGAACAGATTCTAACAGGTTGCTATTGTTTTGCTGAGTTGACTTGTCAAAAATGACAAAATATCTTTTAGAGAGGGACAAAGACATTCCGTAAAGATCTCCATGCAGATGGCAAAATGTTGGCTTTATTTCAAGTATTTTTGAATGAAGACAGTCTTGGTGAGAGGGCATTTCATGTCAATGAATTTGTTTAATTTTTGGTGAAAAGTAAGAACCTTTGGTCTTTCTAAAATGACAACATCGTTTATTGATTCTTCCCAGAATATTAACTCACAGAACATCAAAATAGGCAGTGCATGTACTTTATAATCTGTCAAGGCTAAGAGAATACCAAATTCCAGGTGATGCAGATGTGAGCCATCTACTGGCTAGGGCCCTGGCTCACCCATCCTTCTAGGGTATAAATACCACAGGCTGGGAACACTTCAGCACAAGTGTGCAGAAGTCAAGCCCTGGAAAGGGTAGCACACACAACTGCAGGGGGAACACAGAGGGGTACATTGTTGACAGACAAGTAACGATGGACCGGACTTCAGCTCTCTCACTGGAAACCTGGGTGCTCCTGGCAATCAGTTTGATGCTCTTATACCTGTGAGTAATCAACAAAATCTGTCTCCCACTTTGTCTTTGGTATAGGGTTATATTCAGACATTCATTCTGGTATTGACTAGAAGGTCTAACTGACATAGGAATCAGGACTAGAAGGTATGGCTCAGTGGTTAAGAACACAGACTGATATTCTAGAGGACGTATTTTTGTATCCTGCCTTCCACATGTGGCTTACAATCATCTACAACTACAGTTCCAGGATCCAGGGATCCAGGGATCCAGGGATCTCATGCCCTCCACAGGTACTGGAAAACAATATTAAAAAATAATAGCAGAAGTTGAAACAAACTCTTGTAAAAATACTTTGAATTTACATGTTCTTATTTATTGGGGCTAGGGGCGGCATGTGAGAGAGAGTGTGTTGGGGGGTCAGAAGGCAACTTTGGGAAGTCAGTTCTTTCCTATCGTGTGAATCTTGCAGGTGAAACTCAGATTATGATCATTGGTAGCCAGTACCTATATGGTGCAGGCAGCTTGAAGGACAGAAGTGAAGTGACAAATGAGTTCATTGTGCATTTTTATTTTTGGTGGAATGATAGTCATATGAGAGCCTATATGTGCTAGGCATACACTGTACTACAGAGCTATATTCCCAGTGATACTCACTCTTAAAGATAATATTGACATTATACACATCTGCTAGAGACATTGTCAACTGTGTCTTGTTGTGGTCTGGAGGGTTACTGACAATATTTACTCTTCGTATCATTCGATTTGTTGCAAGGAATCACTTGGTTCCCAGGTGCTCAGCCCTAAAATATTAACACAGAAAATGTATTGATGAAATCTCAGTTTGGCCCCTTAGCTCTAACTTCTTATTGGTTAACTCTTACTTATTAGTTTGACTCATTTCTAGTAATCTGTATATCACAAAAAAGCTGTGGCTTACCAGCTAAAATTCCCAGCGTCTGTCTCCTGAGGCTCCATGGCTTTTCCTGTCTCTGTCATTCTTTCTCCCAGCATTTGGTTTAGTCTTCCCCTTCTACCTAAGTTTTACCCTATTAGGCCAAGACAGTTTCTTTATTCATTAACTAATAAAAGCAACACATAGATAGAAGGACCTCCTACATCATTTATGCTTAAAGAAAATGAAGGCTTTAACTTTAACATAGTAAAATTACATATAAAAAAACAGTTATGAAGCAAGAAGTACAGTTACAATATTTATATCTACTATATCTTTTATTATAACAAAAGGAAAACTATATCTATTCTTCAACTCTATAAAGGACTCTAGAAGGGTATGATATTACATAAATAAAGAGAAGGTACATTGTAAGCAACTTCGAAAACTCTAGAATTGACAGAGACATGTTGCTGCCTGGACAGTCACCCAAACTTCTGTACCATTGGGGCATCCATCTTCAGCCTACAGGCCCATAGTATTCAACAGACTTTTCCATAAAACAGGAAACTTCAAAGAGAGTTCCACCTATATTGGCAGTTTGTCAGTCACTTTTTTCTGTGTCCTGCAGAATGTCTAGGAGATCCTTTCAAGAAGCAAGAACCCCAAAGGACTGTCTCACCTTTAGGCAGGTTCAGCAGTCATTTCACTGTTTGTTCTGCATGTCCAGTTAAGCAGTCCAGGCAAGAGCAGTATCTTGCTGAAATGACTAGCAAACTTTATAAGGAGCCTCTTCAATGTCCATCTTTCTCTTGAGGTAGACTGGTGCTGCCAGAAACAGTTGAATTCCATTGCAATAAAAATTAGTAAATTCTTAAACATTTTAAATGCCATTTTCTGTAGTCCTTGAAAGGTTTGAAGAATGCCTATCGATCTAAAATACATATCTGTCCATCTAGAAAGTCTAACTAATATGCCTATATGCTTGACTATTATAGATGATTATCTATTAACCTATATTTTATAAATATACATTATATTTTAAAATGAGCTACAAAAGCACAATACCTTAATCAAGAACAGAAATACATATGCACAGTATAACAAAATTGACTTTAAATTTGTATCAATACAGCAAGATACATACCAATTCAAATCTCTATAGCATATCTCTCTTTAAATGTAAACAAACATTTATAAACAATGTGGGGGAATGTGGGCATAGTTTTGACTATGCTTCTTCCTGCTGATTGGGGGCACTGTTAATCAGGCCCTTGTGGGGGCCAATTTGTTGCAAGTAATCACTTGTTGGTTCCCAGCTGCTCAACCTTGAAATAATCACACAGAAACTGTATTAATTAAATCACTGCTCATTTAGCCCATTAAATTTAGCCCATTAGCTAAAACTTCTTTTTGCCTAATGTTTATATCTTAGTTTAACTCATTTTTAGTAATTTGTGTATCACAATGAAGCTGTGTCTTACTGGCTAAAATTCCCAGTGTCTGTTTCTAGAGGCGCCATGGCTTCTCCTGACTCTGCCCTTCCTTCTCCCATCATTTGGTTTAGTATTCCCTGGCTACCTAAGTTCTACCTGATCAGACCAAAGCCTTTTCTTTATTTATTAGCCAATAAAAGCAACACATAGATAGAAGGACCTTCCACACCAATGATTGATTTTCAGGTTCTTGTTAAATCCACCAGAACTCAGTAGAAACAGAAAGAAACTACGGGCTGCAAAGCACACTGAACCCCTCACCCTTTTCATAAGGTCTCTAGGAAATGGAGAGGCAGCTAAGTTGTTGGTTTGTTTCCTGATTAAGTTTTGGTCATGTTTATCTCTTCTCTTCTGTATGTGTGATGACAAGTCTTTCTATTTTACTTTATAGATTTGGGACTAAAAAACATGACATTTTTAAGAAACAGGGAATTCCTGGACCCAAACCTCTACCAATTTTAGGGACTCTGCTGAATTATTACAAGGTAAATGCTGATACCTGATAGTCTATAATAGTTTAGTGCTCCTTGGAAGGAACCTCTGAGATTCCATGTCCTCATACTATGTGTTCTGATGAGGCTACAGAATGTCCAGTGATTCCTCAGGAATCTATTGCCAACTTAAAACTATAAAATCTCTCTCTCTCTCTCTCTCTCTCTCTCTCTCTGTGTGTGTGTGTGTGTGTGTGTGTGTGTGTGTGTGTGTGTTGAACTATGTATTTATGTATTTGCATGTACATGAGTGCCATTAACATGCAGGTACATGTAGATGGATATGCATCTGCATGTAGAAGCCAGAGGTTGGTATTTTTGATCTTTCATACTTTGAGGCAGGGTCTCTCACTTGAACTTAGTTCTCTCTGAATTGACTAGTTTAGCTGGCCAGTTCACTCCAGGGATACCTTGACTCTGCTTCTTAAAAGTAGGGATACTGGGGTCTGTAGGAGGAGGCTGCTACTTAGTTCCCAGAACCTGGCTAGCTTAGGCCCGAAATGATCACACAGAAACTGTCTTAATTAAATCACTGCTTGTACCATTAGTTCTAGCTTCTTTTTGGCTAACTTTATACTAATTTAAACCATGCCTATTAATCTGTGCATCATCACGAGGTCGTGGCCTACTAGCAAAATTTCAGCATGTCTGTCTCCAGCGCCTCCATGGTTTCTATCTAATTCTGTCCTTCTTTTTCCCAACATTCCATTTAGTCTTCCTCGCCTACCTAAGTTCTGCCCTATCAACAGGCCAAGGCAGATTCTTTAATCATTAATGGTAATCACATCAAACAGAGAGAAATCCCATCAGGAGTTCTTTAACTTCTTACTGTTATTTACACAGATACTGGGGAACCAAACTCTGTTTTTTTATGGTGTGTTCTTCCCACTTAACCATCTCCACAGCTACTATAATCAATTTCCTCCCATGTTTATTAATTTTACAGTGAGTGTGTATGTGCCACATGCACTTGTAGGTTGAAGGACAATTTGTGAGAGTTAGTTTTCTCTTTCAACCATATGATTCCTAGAGCTGAAACTCAAGTTGTCAGAGTTGGTGACAAGTATGTTTTTATTAGGAACCATCTCACTGGTTCTGATGTCAGTTTATTGAGCATCAAGCTTGCATTAGGTAAAATGTACAGATCTCAAGCCCATTTAAGCTTGATATTCAGGACATGTTGCTCAGACTTTGTGAACAAAAGAAAGTTTGTTTCTTACCCAGTGCAGATTCCAGGGAGGCATTTCTGTACTTATTTGAAGAAAATTTTAGGGGTTTTTAAGCTTCTAGGACAACAATCCATATTCACTAGATTAAAATTCTGTTTTTTGTATCTGGTTCATGAGCAACATTTTCTCCTTTTGCTGAATATTTCTGAAGAATCAACACAACACAGACCCACATACACATCTTTGGGGGACTTTTCATATACTTGAGTTCTTTGCATAATTATTATACCTTGAATGTATATCTATAGATCTAACCTCACCATAGTAAGATCTTAATGACATGATGGAGTTTCCTGAGAATTAGCATTTTGCTTTTGTCCCTACCTATAGGAACTTGTGTTCAGATTAGTAATTGTTTCTTTTAGAAATATTTTATTTGTATCTGTGAGTGAGATTATGTTCATAAGTGAAGTATATACAGAGGCTTAAATAGGACACTGGATTTGTTGGTGCCAGAGTTACAGATGATTATAAGTTGGTGAGTGTGGAATTTGTGTTCAGAAATTGTACCCTTGGGAAGATCAACAACTGCTGTTAACTTATTAGTCACATCTCCAGCCCTACTGACAGATTTTCTATTGTGTTTTGTTTCTTTGGTGTTGAAAATGGGATCCAGGAAATTGACATGACAGGGGCAAGTGCTCCAACACTAAAATGTACCTGCAGCTGCTTCAGCAGCCTGTGCATGAGTGTGAGCAGCCAGTGTGAAAACATTAAGACAAGATGATGGCTGTAAGTCCCCTCATACATTGCATTACACAATGTGCTTTGTATTTGCATTTAAAAATATTAAAGGCAAAAGAACTGGGAAAAGGATGGTTTAGCAAAATAGATACTTCAGTAATAGGCATGTCATTTTATGTCTTGTTTGATCATTTGTAACAAACCTGATTTGATACCTGACCCATGGTCAATCCACAGCAGACCTTTCCAAGTTCACATCAGGAAAGCGAGTGGCAAAGCTTACTCTGCCGTCTGCTAAGATTTTTCTTCCCAAATTTTCTATGCTTAACTACCACATTCATTAAAACAATTTATTATTGTTATTGTTATTATTATTATTAAAATCATAACCATCATCATTGGGTGTGTGTGGTGTGTATCTGGTGCTGTGCATATGTGTATGTCTATGACTGTGCATGCAGAGACCACAGGAAGGGGTCATATGTCCTGCCCTATCACTCTGCCTTTTCCAACTGTGCCATTTTGCTGGTGACACTGCATGTAATTGAAGAACTTTTCTCTGTCAGAAATGGTATATTACATTTCACAGAATTTGATGGCTTGGATCCCTGGATACAGAAGGGTTATTGCATACAGGACAATGATGGATTACATGATATTTCTCTTTCCAGGGTGTATGGAAATTTGATGTCGAGTGCTACAAAAAGTATGGAAAAATATGGGGGTGAGTATTTCTGGAAAGTTCCATGAGTTGATTCTTTTTAAGAGGATGTACTCATTTGCACAAGAAAAAAGCAAGCTCAGAAACGTAGTATTGCACCTTTCTATTGTAATGGTGACACCATGTGTTGTTAATTGCTGTGGATTACAGGTCTAATTATTTTTAGAACATATTGTGGATTTTGGACAGGCTTTGAGGCTCCATGGACTCTGGGCATCCTGTAGAGGTTTTTTTATTATTTTAGTTTATTTATTTATTTTATAAGACCGGGTTATTCTGTAACAGTCTTGACTGTCCTGGGAGTCACATTGTAGACAAGATTGTTCTGAAAGTCATAGAGAACTATGTGCCTTTGCTTCTGAGTGCTGGGATTAAAGACATGGGCCACCAAAGCTAGCAAGGCCTTGTGTTTTATCCAGTACAGGCATATTATTTTTTTCTCTTCTGAAACTTCCTTTTCATTACATGAAATGCACTACTTTTTGTCCCTCTAATCTTCTCTGATAAATGTGTGATATCACCCATATCGGTGGAGGATATTGGGAGGATTTACTGAAGGAGGCATAGTCAAGAAGATCATGAGTTTGAGACCAGCCTGGTTTATACAAGGGTGTGACATCATCTCTTTGCCACATTCACTTACTTCTCTTTAGAATCACTTACTACTTAGTCAATGTTGACTTTAGCATGTCCATTGACAGCAGGGATGGGAGGTCATAGCTAAGCACTTGGGAAGAGTTTAATGCATATCATTAAATTATTCCTTTGCAACATAGAAATTTTTATTGTTGTTTATATTCTTTTTTAAGTCAAAGGTGCTTGATCTTTCCTGGGAGGGAGTCACATGGCATGGTGCACATATGTAGGTCAGAAGAAACTTGAGGTAGTTGATCCTCTACTTTAAGAGTATTGAATTCAGGTGATCAGGCAAGGTACAAGTGCCTTTTTCTGCTGAGCTATCTATCAGACCCTGTCAAGATTTTGTTTTTCAGAGACAGGGTTTCTGTGTGTAACATGGTTGTTCTGAAACTAGTTCTGTAGAAAAGGGTGGCCTCAGACTTATAGAGATCCACCTGCCTCTGCCTCCTGGGTTCTGGAATTAAATAAAGATGTGGGCCACCACTACTCTGGGCAAGCCATTTGATAGAGGTGTATATCATCACTTTGCCCTATCTTCTTGAGCTGACTTTGGAGATGCAATGTATTTAAAAACCAAAGTGTTCTGCCTTGGGTCTATGTCCTTAATGGTTCTGTAAAGTGACTGAGCCAAAAGCACGAACTGTTCCCTATCACTGATGCTGGAGTTTGGTTAGATAATTGGAGTAAGTGTTATCATTACACTGAGACAGAAACAAATGGGAGGAGGCTCTGATTCTTCCTGCCTCTTCATCACTTCTCATCCATCCTTAACAGATGGATCTTCTGAGATGCACACCCCATAAAGACCATGTCACTCAAAGTCAACATCAGGCTTTGTTATCTGTGCAATGGCACTGTGTGAATGTCTCCTTGCAATATCTTTGCTTGTCAACATTTGATAGTGTTTTTCTTTAGCTTTTCACTGAACTAAAATCTTTTTAATTTATTTATTCATTTATTGGTTTTAAAAAACTGGATCTCTCTATGTAGCCCTGTTGTCCTGACACTCCTTAGACAGACCAGGTTTGTCTTGAATTCAGAGATCTATCTCCTTCTGTCTTTCAAGTGCTGAGATTAAAGTTATACGTCATGCCTGGACCTCATAAGTTTTCATTTGAAATAGTCTTTAACAATTCTTATAAGTTTTGTGTGTCTGTATGTATAACAATGAATTTAACTGGATTTACAGAACCATGAGTGGGCAAGAGGGTATTTACAGGAGTATGAACAACTTACCAATGGTTCACTACTGACATAGACTTCTTGCCCTCCTCCAGTAGCTATTTTCTTTTTGACTTTCTATTATATGTGTTCATGTTTCCCATGTAGCACATTTAAAGGTCAGAGGACAACTTGTGGCACTCATTTCTCCCACACCACCCTGTAGATGCCAGGGATTGGACTGATGTTGACTGAGTCATTTTGCTTTTCCATTCCAGGACCTAGCTCTGTGCCAGTCCTCAAGCAGGTTCAGGACCTTGAGGTTCTTACTGGAGTGTTGACTGTCATATCACCCACAGGGATTGTGGGGGTAGTCCTAGCTACAGGGAACACAAGGATATGTAAGATTGTATTGCAGCTCTAGTCTCCACCCAGTGGCTCTAATGTACTTTCTGTGCTCGCTTCTGTGTTATCTAAGTCATGGAGATATTGGTATAGGATCCTCATTGAAATTCTGTATTTTCATTTGCGTTTTAGTTCAGTATCAAAACCAGGACCTGATGTGCTCTTTTTTATTTTACATACCAATCCCAGTTCCCACTCCTTCTTCTCCTCTGTCCTTCTCCCCATCTTACAGTCATCCACTTAGAGAGGGTAAAGCACATTGCTTTGATGAATCACCAAGGCCTCCGCTACTATATCTGGGCTGAGCAAGATATACCCCCAAAGAACATAGGTTTCAAAAATCCAGTACAAGCAGTAGGGATAAATCCTGGTGTCACTGGAAATGGCCCCTCAGTCTGCCCTAGCCATGCAACTGTCACCCACATTCTGAGGGCCTATTTCAGTCCTATGCTGGTTCCTTCCTTGTCCAACTGGAGTTGGTGAGCTCCCATTAGCTCAGACAAGCTGTTTCAGTAGGTGTACCCATCATGGTCTTAACATCTTTGCTCATATTCTCACTCCTCCCAGTCTTTGACTGGACTTTGGGAGCTCAACTCGGGGCTCTGCTGTGGCTCTCTGCCTCTGATTCCATTAGTAGATGGATGAAGGTACTATGGTGACATTTAAGATATTCATCAATCTGACTACAGAGCAAGGCTAGTGCAGGCACCCTCTCCACAACCTATTAGGGTCTTAGCTGTGGTCATCCTTATAGATTGTTGTGAATTTCCCTGGTGCCAGGTTCCTTGCTAGTCACATAATAGCTCCTTTATCAAGATATATTATTTCTTGCTCTCTGTCTCTGTCCTTCCCCCATCTTGACTATACCATTCCCTCAAGCTATCCCCCACCATCTTTCTCCTCATCTCCTCCCCTTACAACCTCCCTTCTCTCCCCACTTCTGTAGTTTCATTTTTTTTTCAGGAGATGTTGTCTATTTCCTCTTCTAAGGGGAATCTATATATGTTTCTCTTGGGGTTCTCCTCATCACTAAGCTTCTCTGGGGTCCTGGACTATATAGGCTCCTTATCCTTTGCTTTGCAGCTGGTATACACTTATGAGTGAATACATACCATGCTCATCTTTCAGGATCTGGGTAAATTAAGATTAATTTTTCCATTTAAAATTTTATGTTTCAAGGATTTATTTTCACTTTTAAATATTGAATTTTATATTAACAGTTTATCTTAAACATTTAATTATGAATTTTAGTTTAATATTTTATTATTAAACAAATATTTATATTACTTTTATTATAAATGTATATATACTTATATATCTCTGTGTGTGTGTGTGTGTGTGTGTGTGTATGTATGTGTGTTTCCATACATGAGTACTGATGATGATGATGAAGGCCAGAGGCATTGGATTAGCCTGGAGCTGGAGTTACAGATGGATGTGATTCAAACAACATGAGTGCTAGCAACCAAAACTGAGATCCTGTGCAAGATCAATATGTGCTCTTAATTGTGGTTCCATCATTCCAGCCCCTTTCAATATTTTAAATATACAATATCAAGGTTAATGGTATAGGCAATATTCATATGAAGACTTAAAACTTTCACTTGTGCTTTCTCACTATGATATCTTCTGGACCTGTTTTGACTTTAAGTGACTCATTGTGACTCGAATGACCTGTCATTTTACAAAGACTCCACTATTTTCGTCATCAGAACTCTTAAATTGTACTTGGACCTCTTGTGAGAACATGTTGTTTAACCAGAGTGAAAGTCATGTTAAGAAAGAATTAATGTCTGGATTTGGGTTTCCACTCAGAACCAGGCTTGGGTTAATGCAAACAGAACTTTCTGTCCCACTTGGTCCTACAGCCATTTAGTCCCAAAGAAACACAGAGAGGCTTATATTTACTATGAATGTTTTGGACTATTAGCTGAAGCTTATTATTAACTAGCTCTTAAAACTTAAATTAACCCATAATTCCAGTCTATGTTTAGCCACCTGTCTTGGTACCATTTCTCAGCAAGGCATTCTTATCTTGCTTCCTCTGTGTCTTACTTGTGACTGACTTTCTGCCTTTCCTCTTCCCAGAATTCTCCTATTCTGGTTATCCTCCCCATACTTCCTATCTGACTACAGGGCAATCAGCATTTTATTAAACCATTACAAGTAACAAATCCTTACAGCATACAACAACACTGTCCCACAGCACTAAAAAGCCTCAGGCAAACAGCTTTTTTGTGAATTCTTACCCAAAACATTTGACACCAAATGTAACAGGAAAAATTTAAAAGAAAAAACAGAGACAGACAATTGGGGTTTCACCTGAAGATCAGAAAATCAAAGCAGCAAATTTACTAAAGAGCTCTTAACTCTAAGAAATTCTCAGACAGAAAGAGAAGGAGTTTCTGTCTCATCCTTGTTTATATTCTTCTCTAGTGCTGGGATTAAAGGTGTGAGCCACCACCACCTGGACCTGTTTCTGCATTGATCTTGTGTAGTCCAGGTTGACTTTAAACTCACAGAGATACAATTCCCTCCATCCCCAAATCCTGGCATTAAAGGAGTGCAGCACAACTGCCTGGCCTCTGGTGGCTTTATTTTCTGGTGTTCAGACACGTTTTATGTATAAAACACAAATAGAATATCACTACAGGTTGATCAGTTGTTTTCTCCACACACAGGTTGTTTGATGGTCCAACACCCCTGTTTACTATCACAGACCCAGACATGATCAAGAATGTACTGGTGAAGGAATCCTATTCTGTCTTCACAAACCGACCAGTAAGTAACTTCCTTTTTTAACCAAAAAATAAAGAAGATTCATTTTGTTATATTTATTGATGTGTCTATATGGCGGAATGCCACATGTGTGTAGGTTCTTGTGAAAGTCAGAAGAGAGTGTGAGATCCCCTGTATCGTGCATTCCAACCAGTTGTAAGTGGCCCGACAGGGGTGCTGGGAACTGAAGATGGCTCCCACAGAAGAGCAACAAGCACTCTTAACCACTGAGCCCTCTCCCATGCAATAATAATAAACCCTTTAATATTGCAAACCTTCATATTTTACTTATTGAATTCTTTTTAGAGACAACTCTCCTGAAACGAACTCTATAGACAACACTTGCCCCAACTTAGTAATCTGCCTGCCTCTACCTGCCTCTGCTTTCCAAGTGCTGGTCTTAAAGACATGTGCCAGTGTTGCTTAACAAGATTTGGTATTTGGTTTGTTTTTTTTTTCTTTTTAATGACAGGGTTTGTAGACTAGGCCAGCCTCAATTTCACAGAGATCTACCTTCCTCTGTTTCCCGACACCTGGTATAAAGTTGTCCAACACCATGACCTGGCTACTACTTTAATTAAAAGAATGAAATGCATATATTCACAGTCGTGTTCATAATACGATACAAGCAGGGTTTAGGAATTCAATTTGCTAATACTTATAACTTGAGGAAGTGTAAATATACTATATTATTTTGGTCCAGTTGTAAATGAACACTTGTCATATAGATTGTGTTTACATTTCCTGTTTCACAGGTCCTTTCTTATGTCTGCGTGGTACAGTAAAGTTTATCATTGGTCTAGATTTATGTGGTGACAAACACACAGAATAGAAAACAGCTTGTTAGCCTGCCATTCCCTCTTGTTAGCCCATTAAATACCACATATTGGCTGCCTTCTTTTCTCCTTTTGTATCCATTCCCTTCCCAGTGGATTATGCAGTCAGTGAGCAGTCTGATGATTACTCACCTGATCTGTCTGTTGTGGATTTTCTTGTGTACAAATTGTATCCCTTTGAGATTATCTCTCAAATATCTGGCTTTATTTATGTCAATTTTATGTGATATATGATACTGAGGTCAATGTTCTTTTTCTTTTTTTATAATCATGGCGACTGCACTGTTCTATCAGGGGAAACCTATTGGTTCTCTCAATGACATAGATCCTGGGAAGTGAACTCAGGTTGTTGGGCTTGTCAGCAAGCACATTTGTCTACTGATTCATCTCTCTGCCCCTCTTTCAGCCTTTGGTCACCTTTGAAGTTGACTGAAGGGCAAGTTTGGATCTGCCCTTCAACAAGGGAAGTCACTTTCATTCCTTCCAGTTGTGTTGACTGCTTTAATATAAAGTCAGTGGGGAGATTCCACATTGTATAAAATAAAAATGTGGAATATTCTAGTAAGTAGGCTGCTTGTTTGTTTCCTGGCTGCCCAGACTCCCAAAATAACCACACAGAAACTGTATTAATTAAATCACTGTTTTGCCTATTAGCTCTAACTTCTTATTGGCTAGCTTTTATATCTTAATTCAACCCATTTCCATTATTTTATGTTTTACGACAAGGCTCGTGGCCTACTGGCAATGTTCCAGGATGTCTGTCTCCAGTGGTGACTCCGCAGCTTCTCTGCCTTCCTTCTCCTAGCATTCAGCTTAGATTTCCCTGTCTACATAAGTTCTGCCTTGCTCACGCCTAAGAAAGTTTCTTTGTTAGTCAATGGTATTCACACTTACAGAGAGGAGTCCCACATCAGAAGACAGAAGGAACTTCCCAACAGGGAAGTTATATTCACCCCTTTATCACTGCATAATGAATTAAGGAAAAAAAATCTTTAGCACTATTTCTAAATAAACAAGAAACCAGGGTCTGGAGAAATGACCTAGGAACTGACAGCTCTGAAAGAGGATGAGGGGTTTGTTGCATCTATCCATATCTGTAGATGGAATGGCAGCCC
This sequence comes from Myodes glareolus, assembly GCF_982192425.1. NCBI lineage: Eukaryota > Metazoa > Chordata > Mammalia > Rodentia > Cricetidae > Myodes > Myodes glareolus. The sequence goes on from NC_142027.1 coordinate 83,858,811, forward strand.
ACCCAGCTAGCTTTAACCAAAATAATTACACAAAAAATGTATTTTTTAAACACTGTCTGACCCATTATCTGTAGCCTCTTATTGGCTAACTCTTACATATTGATTCAACCCATTTCTAATAGTCTGTATCTCAACACAAGGTCGTGGCTTACCTGGAAAGATTCAGCATGTCTCACCTGGCAGCTTCATGACGGATGGCTCTCCTGACCCTGCTTCTTTCTCCCAGCATTCTGTTCTGTCTACTCTGCCTATCTAAGCTCCTGTCCTATCAAAAGCCAAGGCAGTTTCTTTATTAACCAATGTAAGTAACACATGACAGATGACCCTCCTACATCACATGTCCAGTGATTAACAATTACCTGAAACTCCTACTTCAGAAGTTCTATCTCTCTTTGGCCTCTGAATACACTGCACACATATATGCATACATTCTATACATTCCTCCATACAGACATATATAAAATATTTAAATCATCTTTAAAACTCAAACTCCAATTTTTTAAAGTGCCTCAGGCTGGGAGATGGTTTTAGTAGATAAAGAACCGGAGTTTGGATCCCAGCATCACATAAAAACTGGGCATAGCAGCAGGCATGTGCTACCTCAGAGCTCTGTTTGGAAGTAGATTGATCCTACAAGCTTTCTGACTAGCTACCCTAGCCAAACCAGAACCTCCTAGATTCACTGACGGACCTGTCTCAAACAATGAAGTAAAGAGTTGCAGAGAAAGATGTCAGACATTTGGTGTCCAAATGAGCCTGCAAACTTGTACTCTAGTCTTCACACACACACACACACACACACACACACACACACACACACCACATTTAGAAATCCCTTTTCACATTGCTTATGTTGTAAATACAGAGCAGAGAACTTGTTTGATGCAAAGTTCACTTTCTATCTGTCCATTTTCCATTTACATAGCTCTGGAGAATCTAACAAAATTTTTGTACCCATCTTCTACCCCAACACTGGAACTAATTTTCAAACCACAGAAATAATTACATTCAGAAGTATCCTGAAATATAGAGGTTTGAGATCTCAACAGGCAGCCCAGTGAGTACCTGATTTCTTAAAAGGTTATAGGAGATTCTGACTATATTTGCATCTGGTATGAGGTTTCAGCCACAGTAAATAGTCAGTAACTAATTGTTATACACCAATATTCACTTAGTACTTTTGCAACCATGGGAAGTGTTGGACTTACAGAGATAAATATTTGTATTTTTTGGAATCTAGGATATGGGTCCAGTGGGGATAATGAGTAAAGCCATCTCCATATCTAAAGATGAGGAGTGGAAGAGAATTCGAGCCTTGCTGTCTCCCACCTTCACCAGTGGAAAACTCAAAGAGGTGATTAAAAGGACTTCTAGCTGGAATGTTTGTGTGACTTGAGTCTCCACATCTAACAACCATGAATGCCTTTGTGTTTTGTGCTTAGATGTTCCCAATCATTGAACAGTACGGAGATATTTTAGTAAAATATTTGAGAAGAGAGGCAGAGAAAGGCAAGCCTCTCAACATGAAAGAGTGAGTAGTGGTACATTTACTGTGGTTCAGGGAGGGGAAGGGCACCTGGGGCAGAAGGGTCATCTTTCTGTGACATGAGAGCCCCACATGTCCAGCTGCTCCTTCTTCCCTTTTAGACACTGGATGACAAATGTACAGTTGAGAAAGAAACACGAGTTTTTTGTGAGTGAGAGTACTCAGCTCACAAGGGTAAAGGGTGGGTAGGAGGGAAAAATGCTTGGTCAGTACCTAGATGAGGTGGCTTAGCCTGTCTCAGCCAAGAATGTGAATATTTCAGGTTTCTTGCTGCATGTGTTAAATCCCATGTCTCTCTCTCTCCTCAGATTGTTTGGGGCCTACAGCATGGATGTGATCACAAGCACAGCATTTGGTGTGAGCGTTGATTCCCTCAACAACCCACAGGACCCTTTTGTGGAAAAGGCCAGGAAACTCTTAAAAATAGATTTTTTTGACCCGTTGTTCATGTCAGCAAGTATGTATGATGAGTTTTCTGTCTTTGGACCCACTGCTCTTATCTGTAACCACGTTTTTCAGTTCTGCCTTTCTCTTCCAAAACTAACAGATCTATTGGAATAGAATTTACCTCTTAATGTCACAATCCAATATTTTTAATAAATTCAAAGATATATAGCCAATTACTTTTATTTTGGAATTTCATTTTTATTTTAGACAGGGTCTAACTGTGTTGCTCTAGCCTGCCTGAAAGATACTGGGTAGACCAGGTTAGCCTGGAAGTTAAAGTGATCTCTCCTCCTCTGTCTACTGAGTGCTGGGATTAAAGGCTTAAGCCATTACTCCTGGTTTTGTTTTGAAATTGTTTTATGTATCCTTCTACAATATTGTACTGGTATACTCTCTATTGTAATTATACCCTCCCCTAATTCTCACCTTTCAATTCCCTGAGACACTCCAACACTTCTTACTCCCAATTTATGTCCCATTCTCTTTTATAGTCACCCATTGAGTTCAATCATTGCTGTCTGCTAGGATGCTGGCCAATATAATTAGTATGATCTCATTCACATTGTCAGCTAATAAGTGGACCGTGTCATGTCATAGATATAACATTTCACACCACCCCTCTCTGGCTTTTACTTTATTCCCATATTTGAGATTTAAAATTGTAAGGCTGTAAGCCTCTCTCTGCCTTTTCTCTTTATGATCTTGGTGTATCTTCATTTCATACTCTTTTGAGATATTTCAATTCCTTGCTATGTGAAAGAGATCCTAGAATCTCATGTATGCTCGGCATGTACTCTGTTATGAAACTGTATCTCAACAAATGTTCCCATCACCTCCTGTAGTTCTTTGATATATTTTTATTTGATCAGAGTGTGATGATTATTTTTCTCATACTTCTGACTTCCCTCATATCCATTCTGGTGCTAGTTTCAACAAAACTCTATCATTTCAGTTGAAAATAAATGTAATTTTGGCCATTCTTTCTTTATTAATTTTTTTTCAATAATATTTTTTATTTATTTGTGTGTGTGTTAGTGTGTGTGCAGTTAAACTTTTCTTTTACTTGCTACCTCACAAATAATGACATGGAGACTTAGGATTAATAGTGAAAACTTGGCTTTAACTTAGATTTTTCCCCAGCTAGCTTTTACAGCTTAAATTAACATGTTGCTTTTAATCTATGTTCTGTCATATGGCATGGGTAGCTCTCCTCCATACTGTATGTCTGAATTCTTCAGTGTTTCCCTGGCAGCTCTTTGCCTTACCCCTTTGAGTTCATCTCTTTCCCCAAAAGCCCTGCCTATTCTCTTCTGTCTAGCTACTGGCTATTAGTTTTTTTGTTAAAACAACCACAATTACATATCCTCACATAGTGTAAACAAATATTCCACAACATGTGTGTGTGTGTGTGTTTGTATGTGTATCTGTCTGTCTTTCTGTCTGTCTGCCTTAGTGTTTGCATGGTGTGTGGCATGTGGAGATCAGAGGATAACATACAACAATTGCTTCTCTCCTTCTATAGTATGGGATGCAGGGAATCAAATTCAGGTTGTTAGACTTTTCTTCAGGACCCTTTAGCTACTGAACCATGTCAATGGTCACTGTCTGTATTTTGGATACACACAAACATCAGGAGAAGAGTTAAAACCAAGAGTCAGATTTATTCCTTTGGCTACTCCAGAGTGCAGAAGGAGCACTATAATGGTGACCCAGTGTGAGCAAGGTCAGAGAGAGAATGATCTGCTTGAGACACTGGTGACTTATTCTTTGGATCGCTTCAGGATTTCTCTAAATGAAACTTGCATTTCCACTAAAACTTATTTTTTTCTCTTTCTTTTCCAGATCTCTTTCCATTTCTCATCCCAATATATGAAATGCTGAATGTCTCCATATTTCCAAAGGATTCTGTAGCATTTTTCAAAAAATTTGTGGGCAGAATGAAAGAAAATCGCCTGGATTCTAACCAGAAGGTAAAATTTGGTGATCTCATGAGAGGTACAGGATTTGATAGTGGGTTGAATGTGTTAGCTGTGTATTTCCTTTCATCAATTACTAAATTTATCCAGAGAAGGCTAGATTTAGAGAGATAGAAGGGGCACTTATTCTTTTACAGGAGGATGAGAAGATGGAGTTTTGAAAAATTGATTGAAAATAATACAGAAATTAATCCTTAGCATTAAGAATGAAAACAAGAGTGCCCTGCATAAGGACTCAAATAAGATATTCACAAAACATAAGACGTGTGCAAGATTAACACCACAAAATATTCACCTTAGATGAGAGAGGAACTTTTCAATCCCTATGCCTAATTGAGGAACTATTAGCTTTTTATAAATGCAGAGGGTAGGTTTGGCCAACAGTAGATTACTGCACCAGTTTGTGACCATACAGTCAAGCATATATAGGCAGTATCAACTGAACTCATAGAGTTATTAAAAAGAAAAGGTCATAAAGTTTGTTGGAAGAAACATTACAATAGATATAATAGGAATTGAATGGAAGAAATGGTGGGGTAGATATTACCATATGTTATTGTATATGTCTATGAAATCTCTAAGAATAGACAAAAATGATTAAAAGGGGAAATATTATTTTCAGAGAATCAATTATTGTTTTAAAATATACCTATTGTAATTTATTGCAAGAATGGTTGATAGTGTACATGTATTGCTTACTGGTTTAGCCACTGGTGTTTTTGTTCTGTGATGACTCAAGCAACCCTAGCCACACTTGTGACTTTAAGGGAGCTACGTTCCCAGAAAAGAGGTTAAGATTCGACACTTCTGATCAACCTCTGATCTTCAATTTTTGTAACTTCTCTTTCTGCTTCCAGCACCGAGTGGATTTTCTTCAGCTGATGATGAACACTCAAAATTATTCCAAAGACAAAGAGTCTCATAATGGTAAATAAAAACTCCATGGTCTATGGACGAGATGGTTTATGGACAAGGAAGCTCTCAGGGACTGAGCAGGTCGTTCAGAAAATGTGTGAGAAGGGTTTTTTATTTTTGTTTGTTTTTTTTAGCAGAAGAATACCTTTGTCAGGCTACTAAAAGAAGGACATGGCTATTATATACATGGAGTTTTCTAGAAGCACATGGGCACAAGTTCATTCCGAAAAGGAAGGGTAGTCATGATGGGAGCCTTCATTGGTTCCTCTGTGATAATTAGGTCCGTACAGGTGCAGTTTATGTCTTTCCCAGAAAGCATACTAGGAACTCACTAGGAACTATGCCTAGATAACCAAGTTTACATCTGGTCAGGAGACATGTACCCAAATAGTGTTGATGCTTTCTGGGAGTCCCTAGTGTACAAGTACTCTATCATAATCTATAGAGAAGATTTACTTTTCTTTTTTGAATAAGTGGCATCTTGGAAAACCTTCTTTGAATAAACACACTGGATCTCTTCATTATTTTACATGCTTAAACCCAAACTAAAGAATTTTATTTTTTCAGGTGGCCTATTTATGTGTGTGCATGTTTATGTGCACATGTGCACACCACTAGGTGTGGGAATGGGTATCAGAGGAAGTCAAAAAGTATTTTGCTCAATCACTCTCTGCCTTATTTCCTCCAGACAGGATCTCTTATTAAACCTGGAGCTAGTCTGGCAGTAAGCAGGTCCCAGTGATCCATGGATTTGAGGTTACAGGTGGCATGTGTTACCACACTTCACTTTTTACATGGGAACTGAGGATTCAAACTCAGGTCCTCATGGTTGTGCAGCAAGTGCTGTTACCCATTTAGCCATCTCTCTGGCCTCCGTTCTAGGTTTACATTTTAATTTAAAACCATTATTACTGTCATGATTGCAAAATGATGACATTCCAATTACAGGCTTAAATCTACATTTGTGCATCAGTAGCTAACGTAAAAGGAAATATCGTCTTATTTCTAGTGCATACAATCACTTATATATAGCAATATGATCTCTAGGACCCAAAATTTGCTTTATAAATTCATCATGTGCTTTATGTTAAAATATTCTCAATTCTTTTCACTTAAAATCCTTTCATTAAGTCTTATGTAGCCCAGGCTGACCTCACATTCATGGTGTTCCTGAAAATGACGTTTTGACTTCTATGCTACCATATCTAGTTTATACAGTGCTGAAGATGGAACACATGGCTTCATAAATGCACTTTACCTGCTCCTCAGTCCTTATGCTTCATTTTTGATAGCTAAAAAAATGTTAAATTTAAAGATACCCTCTGATTGTGGGTTGATAGTCCATTTTCAATTTAGTAGCAAGTACTTACACTAATTGGTAGAAAGAATTTGCCAAAAACAAAATCATAGCACTCATGGCAAAAGGTTTACAACTGCCTGTAACTCAATCTCTAAATGGCTCCAAATCCATCTTCTGTTCTCCATGTGCACTTGTACACGTGTATGTTCATACACACATAGGTAAAATTTAAGCTCTGACAGAAAACTGGAGTTCACTACCCAACACCTATCCCTGAAAGCTCACAACCTTAAAACTCCATCTCCTGGGTAACTGATGTCCTCTTCTGTTCTTTATTGGCACCCCTTCACACACAGCACCCCTACACAATGAATACACATAAATAAAAAATAAAAAATCTTAAAAACAGAATAAATAATATGTCTTGAAGTTACCTAACGATGATGAGGAACAGAACATAAACCATGGGACATCCTGACTAAAGGAATAGTCCCTTTCTCTGGATGAGTCAGGTGGCCATCAAAGTGATAACAGTCCCAGGGTGAGAGAACGACTGTTTCGTATTCATCTATAGGGAAATTGGAGCATATGTTGATTTTCTCTTCATCTCTTCTGTGTTGGTCCACATAGTTTCCTGAATATTTTCTTACTTTCAGCTCTGTCTGACATGGAGATCACAGCGCAGTCAATTATCTTCATTTTTGCTGGCTATGACACCACAAGCAGCACTCTTGCTTTTGTCCTGCATTCACTGGCTGCTCACCCTGATATCCAGAAGAAACTGCAGGAAGAGATCGATGTGGCTCTGCCCAATAAGGTGAATAGATAGTGCTTAAAGTACAAAGGCAAAGAAGATCCTCCTCATTACCTGCAATGCTATGTGTGTGTGTGTGTGTGTGTGTGTGTGTGTGTGTGTGTGTGTGTGAAAGAAAGATGAGAAAAAATATGAGAACATCTGTGTATTTGTATGTGTTTGTATGTGAGTGTGTTTGTGTTAGTGCATGCACATGTCTACAGGGCATAAGCCTACACTGTGTATTATTCTTAATCACTCTCCAGCATGTTTTTAAACAGGGTTTCTCACTGATTCTGGAATTTATCAGTTTTGCTATGCTATCTGGCCAATTCCCTTTTCCTGTCTCTCTTCCACTGGGATTTAAGAAGTGTGCCACTGTGTCTGGCTTATGAATGATGTGTATCTGAACTCAGGTCCTCAGGCTTATGTAGTAGATTTCATTAATTGAAGCTTCTTCCCAGCCCAAAGTGTTAGTTAGTTACTCTAATGACTTGTAAGAGACTGGATAGATGGCTCAATGGCTGCTCTTTTGGAGGATCAATTCAGGTTTGATTCGCAGCACTCAGCTGTCTGTAATGTCAGTTACAAGAGATACGGCACTCTCTTTTGATTTTTGTGGGCACAGTACTCATGTGGTTCATATACACATAAGTAGTGAAACACATACACACATAAAATAAAACAATTAAAGATCCCTTCAAAATGTATTTAGGTCTTTTTAAATGCTGAGCTCAGCTTTTGAGCCACTGAGAACAGAAAGGTACAACAAAGACCAATTGAATGTTAAGGTAAAATCCCAGCACAAATCTTTTTTTTTTTACACTCATATGGTTCATATACACACATGTATGCAAACCACACCCACACATCAAATGAAACAATTAAAAATCCCTTTAAAATGGATTGTAAGTGCCTATGTCTTTTTTAATGCTGAGCTCAGCTTTGTAACTACTGAGAATGCCGAGGTACAGTGTAGACCTATTGAATGTTATTGTAAAATCTCAGCACAAATCTTTTTTCTTTCTTCCCAGGCACCTCCCAACTATGATACAGTGATGGAGATGGAGTACCTTGACATGGTGCTGAATGAAACCCTCAGAGTATACCCAATTGGTATTAGACTTGAAAGAGTCTGTAAACAGGATGTGGAAATTGATGGTGTGCTTGTTCCCAAAGGGTCTATTGTAAATGTACCAGTTTATGCTCTTCACCATGACCCAAAGTACTGGCCAGATCCTGCAGAATTCCGCCCTGAAAGGTAACAGAATCCCAGCAATTGGAACCCACTTTGAGCTACGTTGGTCTGTGTATGCTATGCTGTCTCTTATGGGAAGATGACTTAAATGTGATTTTGCAACCACTTTCATTCAATGAGGAGAATGGGAAGGAAAGGGAAGAAAATGACAAGAGAGGGAGAGAGATAAGAAAAATGTGACAATTTAAATAGAGAGTGTATTTTTTGCTCCTTCCTCAAGTAGCAAAATGACTGAAGTGTGAGAAAGGAGCCCATTTTCCTTCAGTCTAACTGACGTTTGTTTTTCAGGCATGTAACCCAGCATTATCCAGAATGAACTTTGAGATTTAAAAATGTATTTTTCTCTCTTTTTTCCATTCATTGACAATTCCATGCATATATAAGGTATTTTTGGCTATTTCCACCTGATATTGCCTTATCTTTTCTCCCTCCCACACATGTTGAAACTCAAATTGTCCCCATCAAGTTTTCTTCTTGTTTTCATGAGTTCCTTTTTCACTGTGACTAATGAGTTTAATTAGGCTTGTTCACATAAGTATAGGAATAGAAGTTATTTACTGGAGTATGGACGAATCACCAGTAGTTACACCACTGAAGAGAATTCTCTTCTCTCCCGGCAGCTATTCATTGTCAAAAGCTCTTTACTGAGATGAGGTTTCTTGAATTCCCTTCATATCCATCATGGAATGCATCAACATGGTTTAGTCTTGTGCAGGAAACAAGAGCTTTGGGAAGTTCATGAGTGCAATGGCTGTGTCAGGTCCAGAAGATAGTGTTTCACAACTACCCCTTTCATTCCCTGGCTCTTACATCTTTTTGCTTTGTCTTCTGAGATGTTCCCTAACCTTGGTGAGGATGATTTAGATATCCTATTGAATGCTGAGCATTCCACCATCACTTATTCTCAGGATTATGACCAGTTATTGGTTTCTTTGTTAACTGTTTCATAGTCCAATCAGAAGCTTCTCTGACCAAAACTGAGAGCAGTAGCACTGATTTTTGTGTATAAACAAATATTTAGAAGACAGTTTGATGTCAAAACCATTTAGGTAAACAACAGTAGTACATTCTCCCCTAGAGCCTATGACCACATTAGCCATAGGATTTTAATCAGATTTCCAGTATCAAGCATTAATTCCATCTATAAATTGGAACTCCAATGCAATCAGACAGTGGTTGATTACCCCTAACCCATAACACCACTATTGTATGTATATTGGGCACACAGGATGCATTTTTCTCTCAGACAGCATTTGTTTTATCTACCATATGGAAAATCTTATAGGATAAAGAAAATGGGAAGGACCTTTAGTGTATGTTTCTCAGAGTCAAATACCTGGAAGCAGAAGGTCAATGAACCTTTCTCAAAATTCATGTATGTTATTTATTAGTTGTCTAAAGGAAACTTCACTTATGTCGCTCTTATATGCCTTTCCTTTGCTAACTTGTCATTACTATGTTTCTCCAGGTTTAGCAAGGAAAACAAGGGCAGCATCAATCCTTATGTATACATGCCCTTTGGGAATGGACCCAGGAACTGCATTGGCATGAGGTTTGCTCTCATGAACATGAAACTTGCTCTTACAAAAGTCCTACAGAACTTCTCCTTCCAGCCTTGTAAGGAAACACAGGTGAGGGAGAAAAATAACTTTGTAAATAATGTTCTCAATTGAGAGTTCTGTGTAGAAAAGTGAATCTTTGAGTTCATTTGCTTTTTGAGTTTTACTAATTTGTTTTATGGCCAAATGAGTTATTTGTACTCAGGAACATTTGGTTCTGTGTGAATAAAGAGTCAAACTGTAACATTTGGATGAGTTAGTACAGGTTGCTATGAAAAGATTATAAGTATTCTGTTTGAAGTTCCAGTCATGGCCATTGGAGTTTGAGTATGTCATGTCCAAGCCAGAGGAGTTGTGATCATGACTTCATGCTTATTGGGTGGTGCTCTCTTCTTCAAGAGCTCAAAAAAGCTCTCCTTTGACAGTCTTGTCAATGCCTGACTGTACATTAGGATCACTGAGGACCTTTAAAACTCATATATGGGGTCTGAGATGTTTCTCAGTTAGCTAAATTCTTACCTAGCATTCACAAATCCCTGGTTCCCATGCACAGTACTGAATGAAGTAGCTGTTGTGGTGATTTTCTGTAATCCTTGTGCTTAGGAGGTGGATACAAGAAGATCAGAAGTCCAAGTAATTATTGGCCACTTAGTGAATTTGAAGCCAACATGGATTACATGAAATCTGGTCTCAAGAGAAAAATAGAAACTGATGATTCCTAGCCATTTCTGAAGCCCTAAAATAATTCACCCATAGTGGGGCTTTAAAAGCTCTTTGTTGACTCAGCATGTGAGACCACGTTGAAAATTATAATTTTAAAGCACAATTGCTAGGGCTCAAGAGATGGCTCAGCAGTTATGAACACTTGGTGGTCTCAAAAAGGAGTTTGATTCAGTTCCAAGTACCCACATGATGGCTTACAACCAGTTGAGACTCCAAGCACAGGGGCTTTGATATGATTTACTTACTTCTGTGAGACTGCACACATGTGCTATACATGTGTATGTGCAGACAAAACATTCATGTGCACAAAATAAAAATAAATATATCTTTCTAATCTTCCTATTTATGATGAGCTCCATCTTTATGGTGCATCTTGACAGTTCTACCTCAAATCTCAAGGGATTCATTCAACAGAAAACAGGTAGTTGTCATATTTCCATAAATCATTTTTCTCCCCCTATTTTCTGCTCTTGTGTTCTTGCTCATTCCCCAAAGCTATATTCTTCTAGGTTTTCTTTACTCATCTATTTTTTCTCTTCTTTTGGCTTCCACAGGCTGTTTTTATCCCCTTTGCCAATATTTTGTCATTAAAACCACCAGTTTGGTTATGTTTGTTCTCTCTATATTGAAAAATATCATTTCTCTTTTTTCTGTCATTTTATATTATTTATTCCACAAACTCCAAATGGTTTTTAAGGAGAGTGTGGACATTGAATGTCTTTAGTAAATGGTTTAAAGTATAGTTAACAATTATAATTTTCTTACAAGAAAACATTAAGCTAGTTAAACCCTTAACACACACCATTAGTACTCATATTTTATATACATCTCTTTTGTATGCCTCTATGGAAAACACATGTATAATATTTAAAATCTAAAAGGAATATGAAGAAGCATTTGGAGAAAGAATTTATTCTTTTCTGAGAAACTGTTACTGTTCATGCAAAAGGACAGCTAAAATTTACAAGACTTCTAAATGAGGCTATGTCTTCACTTTGTCAATTAGTTTTCTTTGTGGATGAATAGAGGGATGGGAATGTTTATTCTGTGGTTCGTGGCTTAAGGTAGTTGTGTAGTTTTACCTCCATACAACCTCACTTATTTTACTATTTTCTTACTAAAATATTTAAACAATAAGCATGTACAGGGTTTCACACAGACAAAGCATGGTTCCTGTTTAAAGAGCCCATGACACACCTGACATGGGAAGATGCACTAGGAAGCTCCAGTCATCTTAAACTTGACACTTCTATATCTTCATGACAACATTGCTCCCCGTCATTCTCCTGTGATCAGAAGATAACTCTGTAAGAGAAATTCTCCCACCATCTCTGAATAGCATGAGACTAAAGTATCATGAAAAACACTGGAGAACTCAGAATTCTTCATGTACCTCATCCATACAAGACAGGAGTAGACTCTAGAAAAGCAATCTGTCCTTCTAATGCCTTGTCTGGAATGGGTTCAACTGCAGTGGGGACATATGATCTAGGAGCTGAGGATTGTCCACAGACTTGAAATGCATGTTCTCATAGTTAGTTTGCAAGTATCAACAAATCAAAAATAGCATTTCAGGACTTCGAAAAATAATATGACATAATAACTAGGAATCGGATTCAAAAATTCTAAACTTGCCTTTTTACTCTAAATCAACACAGAACAGAAATAACATAAACCAACATGACTTTTTCTTATGTTCTATATACAGTAGATTCTCAATCAACATTTTACTTAATGGTGTGAATGTATGCTCTCACATCTTGGAGAATAAGGAAGTCAAAATATTTTGTGTTAAATGCAGCTTTCATATTTCTGCAAAAATTATCATCCTGAATATTTTAAGCTTTTCTTTGAAGATTGCTGTTGGTTCACTCATTGATATTCTTACTTTTCTTACATTATTGCAGATCCCTCTAAAATTAAGCCAAAAACCAATGCTTCAACCAGAAAAACCCATTGTTCTTCATGTTGTGCCACGAGATGCAACCAGAAATGGAGCGTGACTTCCCCTTAAGAAATTCTGTTGTGTTCCTCAAGAAGGTGATTTCTAAGAACATTGGAATCTTTAATTTACTTTATGAATGAAACCCAGGTGATTATGGAGTTTAAATGAATGGCCTTGAGGAATCATTTTGAGCTTTCATACATGTATTGAGCGTTCTCAGTGTCAATACAAAATGTAAAAAAATGACTAAGTCAGTGACAGAATGAGAAATTCATTTTCTCTGGTCCTCCATCTGTTCTTTTGAGCTTTTTGAGAGTAGTCTTGCCTCTGCATTTGATCAATAATATATTTTTAATGAAAACATGAAGCATTATGACAACCTTTATTGTCAAATTGATATGATGGTTTAGTTTTGATTTTCTAAAATAAACATTACAATGAAAATGTAATCATCTCTTTTAAAAAAATTAAATTCATTTGCTTGTTTATTTTGCATCCTGGCCAGTTTCTCCATTCGCCTCTCTTCCCAGTCTGTTCCCCTACCACAATGCTCTGTTTCCATTCCCCAGGCCACTCCTCCTCTGTTTATGTTTAGGAAAAGGCAGGTTTACCAAAAGAAGTGTGAATAAAACAAATGATATGAAGTAAGTAAGTAAGACTAAGCACCTTGCCGTTTATCCAGGTTGGGTTGAATGAGAAGTGGGGTTCCAAAAGTCAGTAAAAGAATCAGAGGCAGCCCTTGCTCCCCTGTTAAGGGGCTCACAAGAGTACCAAACCGCACAATTCTAACACATGTGCCAAGTGCTTAGATCAGTCCCATGCAAACTCCCTGGTTGTCTCTGTGTGCTCCTAGGAGGCCAGATTAGCTGATTCTCTGAGTTTTATTGTGAGGTCCTTGACTCCTCTGGCGCCTGCAATACTTTCTCCCCCTCTTCTGCAAGATTCCCTGAACTCCACCTAATGTTTATCTGTGGGGCTGCATCTATTTACATAAGTTGTTGGATGAAGCCTCTCTGACGAAAATTGGGCTAGGAACCAGTCTGGTCACAGACAATAGCCAGTTCAGGGTATATATCTGCTCTTTCTAAGAGTCTTAGCTAGGGTCATCCTTGTAGATTTCTGGGGGTTTCACTTGCATCAGATTTTATCCTGACTCTGAAATGCTCTTTGTTTTCCAGTAGTCTCTTTTAGTGCTCTCCCCCTCTGTGCTTCACAACCTGACTGCTCATGAACCCTTCCCCATCTACCCTCAGTCCACTTATAAAATCTCTTCAATTTCCTTTCCAAGAGATATCTGGGCATGTTCCCTAAAAAGACTTATTTTAAATTCCCTTTTATATTAGGTGAGAGCTTCATATTTTGATTATAAGAACTAATTTGCTCCCACCTAATTCTATATTCTCTCCAACTGTTTCAAACCACACCAGACCATAGTGTCCAGTTTAAGTTGGGTATTAGCTATTCATGGGTGTGAGGCCTGCCCTTGAGTGTAGGTGACAAACCCAGTGTCACCCCACTGAAATAAACTGACTTTCCCTCTCTCGGGGATTGTAAGTTGACAATATTTTCTTTGATAAGAGTAGGATGCTGAGCTCCTATATGCTAGAATTTTCTCTGGTTTGAGCTTGGGCACTTTATGTTAATTCTGTCACGGTCTCTGTGAGTTCATATGTTCATTTGCCATGTTGTGTCTGGAAAAAAATGTTGTTTCCTTGAAGTCATCTACTACCTCTGGCTCTTACAAACTTTCTGTCTTCTATTCTACATAGATCTCTGAACCTTGAGGAGAGGAGTATTATATAGACATCATGGTCAGAACTGAGAATTCCAAAATCTCTTTCTCTCTTTTTTTTGACAAGTTGTAGGGTTTTTTGCTAACTGCTATCTATTAAAAGAAGTTTTACTGATGAGGGCTAGGTGATGCCCAATTCTATGGAAATAGCAGTATGTCATCAGGTATTTTTTTGCTATATTAATTTAATGTATTAGTAGTATTATGTATTCTCCTAGGACTCATGATTTATCCAGTCTCAGGTCTTGATCTCATTGAACTCAGTATAGGATATGCATTCTATCTCATAGAATGAATGGGTTTGAAATACCACTTAATAAGTGTTTGGCTGTTCCCATAACATTTCTGCCAGAATTTCACCAGTGGGCATACCTTTCAGGCAGATCATTATTATTACTTACATGGTTCACAGATATATGACACTGTTAGTTACTTTTATCATCCATTATAGTATATGGCACATTCAAGCACCATGAACACTACAAAGTAAAATGATGTTCTCATATATATCAAGAGTAAAGATAGAAATATGAACCAAGAAGAACCAGAAATAAAATACTTTTTATAAATATAATTAAAAGCTGTATTCTTTGAGATTTTCTTACATGTATGCAATGTAATTTGTTCAAGTACATCCCCTAATTTCCTGATCAAATTTCTTTGAGTGCCCTCCCAAATCCCCCTACCAATATCATGTCTTCTTTTTATTTATAAGCACCTAAGTCTAATTAATGTTGCCCATATGTTCATAGTATGGGGTCATTCACTGGAGCAAATGCAAATATCTCGGGCTACACCTCTGAGAAAAATTGACTTTTCCTTCTCTTTTCCATAAACTCTCATGAGCTCCTCAACTATGTGGTTAGGACTGAAGAGCCCCTCCACATCCATTATGGAAAGATGACTGGCTGATCTTGTGTGGGTCTTGTGCAGGTAACCAGAACTTTTGTGGCTCCATGATTGAAATTGTCCTCGCCAGTCTAGAAGACACCAAAACCTAACTGCTTTTGGATTCATAAACAATGGAATTGGGTCTAGTTGAGATCTAGTTTTATTAGTGCAGGTGAGTGTAACCCTTGTTGACTTTTCCTATTGTTTGGAAATATATTCATTCATTCTGTCATTACTTGTGTGTATGCTGTATGTTTGTGTATATATTTATGTGTTCACATGTGTGTGTGCGTGCATGTAGGCCAGAGATTGATATGATGATGTCTTCCTCAATTGCTCTTTACTTTGTTACTAGTATTTTAAATTGCATTTTAGTGTGTGTGCACACATGCAT
This sequence comes from Myodes glareolus, assembly GCF_982192425.1. NCBI lineage: Eukaryota > Metazoa > Chordata > Mammalia > Rodentia > Cricetidae > Myodes > Myodes glareolus. The sequence continues at coordinate 83,874,350 of NC_142027.1, forward strand.
ATGCCTCACGGTGCCACTGTAGAAGTCATAAGACAACTTGAAGGAGTTGATTCACTTTTTCTACCATGTGGTTATTGGGGATTGAAACCTGGTTTTAAGTCTTGAGAGCTGGCACCTTTACCCACTGAGTCATCTTGTTGGACTTTCACTTTACCTTTTGAGATGGGGGTCTCTTAGTGTCTTGAAGCTCATTTCTTGGGCAAGACTATCCAGTAAAATCCACAGACGGCCCTATCTTTGCCTCTATATCACTACATCTTGTCTTTGAGTGTATGTGTGCATTCTGGCACAAGAAGGAATGCTGAGCTCCTCTTGGATTTTCACAGCCTTTGATTCTGTCACTTCTAAAAAGAACCAGAAAAATGGTCAACATAAACCAGGAGTTGGGCAGTCGAACTGCTCATGTTGGCTAGAATATCAATATTTCTTGGTATTTCAGAGATTGGGGAACATATTCCTATCCCTTCTCTGTCATTTTTATCTACCACCTATATAGAGAAATAGGAATCTAACACAAACATTATTCCACCATGACTTTCTACAAAGATTCTTTTTTGTTTTATTTTCAATCTACCTCATTTTACCAAGACTGAGAATCTGGGCCTTCATTATTCTTGATATTCTTAGTAATTTTTTTAAAGTAAATTTTATTAAATTGTAAAAGTTTCCATTTCTGCCCCTCTTCCCAACACCCTCCCACTCCCCCCACTCCCTCTCCTCCTCCCTCTTCGTCCCTTAGGGCAGTCAGGGTTTCCTGCCCTGTGGGAAGTTCCAGTTCCCTCCCCCTCCCTCCAGGTCCAGGAATGTGAGTGTCCAAAGAGACTGGATCCCCAAAATCCAGTATATGCAGAGGAAACAGGTCCCAGTATCATAGTCAATGGCTTTTCAGAAAGACTTCGGGCCAGCCACAGTCAGAGAATCTGGCCAAATTCCGAGAATCTGGTTAGATCACCTCCTCGTTCAGTCCCAGTCCAACTGGCCTTGGTAAACTCTCATTAGATCCGTTCCCTTGTATCAGTGAGTGATAGCATCCCTCGCAGTACTGATTTCGTTTTCCATGTTCTTCCTCCTTCTGCTCCTCATTTGGACCTCGGGGGGCTCAGTCCGATGCTCCAATGTGGGTCTCCGACTGTATCGCCATCCTTCGCCAGATGAAGGATCTATGGTGATAAGCAAAATATACATCAGTATGGTTATGGGCCACGGCCGATTCAGGCACCCTCTCCTCTGTCCAGAGAACAATCTGGGGGATCTCTCCTTGGACCTGGGATCCCATATATAATCAAGTCTCCTGTAAACCCTAAAATGACTCCCTTAGTTGAAATATATTCTTCCCTGATCCCATATTCATCCTTCCTCCCTCCCCCCCCATCCCAGGCCAACGAGCTTTCCCCGTTCCTCCCCTACTCCCTTCACTCTAACCCTCTTCCCTTCCATCAACCCTCCCACCCCACCATGCACCCGAGGTTTCCTGGGACTCTTGTCTATTTCCTACCTCCTGGTGGATAGCTAAATAATCTTCATCAGGTTCATCTTCTTATTTAGCTTCTCTAGGATCACGAATAATAGGCTCAAAGACCTTTAATTATGGTTAGAATCCACTTATGAGTGAATACATACCGTGTTCCTCTTTTTGGGTCTGGCTTACCTCACTCAGTAAAGCGTTTTCTATTTCCATCCATTTGCATGCAAAATTCAAGATGTCATTGTTTTTTACCGCTGAGTAAAACTCTAATGTGTATATGTTCCACACCTTTTTTAACCATTCTTCTATTGAGGGGCACCTAGGTTGTTTCCAGGTTCTGGCTATTACAAATAGTGCTGCTATGAACATAGTAGAACAAATGCTTTTGTAGTATGTTAGGGAATCTTTAGGGTATATTCCCAAGAGTGGAATTGCTGGGTCCTGAGGGAGGTTGACTCCCAGTTTCCTGAGAAACTGCCACACTGATTTCCACAGTGGCTGCACGAGTTTGCATTCCCACCAACAATGGATGAGTGTTCCCCTCACCCCACATCCTCTCCAGCATAGGCTGTCGTTGGTGTTTTTGACTTTAGCTATTCTGACAGGTGTAAGATGGTATCTCAAAGTGGTTTTGATTTGCATTTCCCTGATCGCTAAGGAGGTTGAGCATGACCTAAGTGTCTTCTGGCCATTCGAAGTTTATCTGTTGTGAATTCTCTGTTCAGTTCAGTACCCCATTTTTTAATTGGGTTAATTAGAGTTTTAGTGCCTAGTTTCTTGAGTTCTTTGTATATTTTGGAGATCAGACCTTTGTCTGATTAGGGGTTAGTGAAGATCTTCTCCCAGTCAGAAGGCAGCCTTTTTGTCCTACTGACAGTGTCCTTTGCTTTACAGAAGCTTCTCAGTTTCAGTAGATCCCATTTATTCATTGTTTCTCTTATTGTCTGTGCTGCTGAGGTCCTACTTAAGAAGAGGCCTCCCGTGCCTATATCTTGTAGACTACTTCCCACTTTCTCTTCTATCAGGTTCAAAGTAGACGGATTAATGTTGATGTCTTTAATCCATTTGGACTTGAGTTTTGTGCATGGTGATAGATATGGATCTACTTTCATTTTTTTACAGGTTGACATCCAGTTATGCCAGCACCATTTGTTAAAGATGCTTTCCTTCTTCCATTGTATACCTTTAGCTCCCTTGTCAAAAATTAGGTGTTCATAAGTTTGTGGGTTAATATCTGGGTCTTCTATTCGATTCCATAGGTCGACTTCTCTGTTCTTATGCCAATACCAAACTGTTTTCAATACTGTAGCTCTATAATAGAGTTTGAAGTCAGGGATGGTAATGCCTCCAGAAGTTCTTTTATTGTATAAGGTTGTTTTGGCTATCTTGGGTTTTTTGTTTTGTCATATAAACTTGATTATTGTTCTCTCAAGGTCTGTGAAGAAGTTTGATGGGATTTTGATGGGGATTGCATTGAATCTATAGATTGCTTTTGGTAGAATTGCCATTTTTACTATGTTGATTCTCCCAATCCAAGAGCAGGGGAGGTCTTTCCATTTTCTGGTATCCTCCTCAATTTCTTTCTTCAAAGACTTAAAGTTTTTGTCAAATAGGTCTTTCACTTCCTTGGTTAGAGTAACCCCAAGATATTTTATGCTATTTGTGGCTATCATGAAAGGTGATGCTTCTCTGATTTCCCTCTCTGCTTCTTTATCCTTTGTGTATAGGAGGGCCACTGATTCTTTGGAGTTGATCTTGTATCCTGCCACGTTACTAAAGGTGTTTATCAGCAGGTAGGAGTTCTTTGGTAGAGTTTTTGGGGTCACTTATGTAAACTATCATATCGTCAGCAAATAACGAAAGTTTAACTTCATCCTTTCCAATACGAATCCCCTTGATCTCCTTATGTTGTCTTATTGCTATTGCTAGAACTTCAAGCACTATGTTGAAGAGGTATGGAGAGAGTGGACAGCCTTGTCGCGTTCCTGATTTTAGTGGAAAGGCTTTGAGTTTCTCTCCATTCAGTTTGATATTAGCTGTTGGCTTGCAGTATATTGCTTTTATTATATTTAGGTATGATCCTTGTATCCCCAGTCTCTCCAACACCTTTATCATAAAAGGGTGTTGAATTTTGTCAAATGCTTTTTCAGCATCTAGTGAGATGATCATATGGTTTTTTTCTTTCAGTTTATTTATATGATGGATTACATTGATAGATTTGCGTATGTTGAACCAGCCCTGCATCTCTGGAATGAAGCCGACTTGATCATAATGGATAATTTTTCTAATGTGCTCTTGGATTCGGTTTGCCAGTATTTTATTGAGAATTTTTGCGTCGATGTTCATGAGTGAGATTGGCCTGTAATTCTCTTTCTTGGTTGTGTCTTTGTGTGGTTTTGGTATTAGGGTAACTGTAGCTTCATAAAAGGAGTTAGGCAATGACTCTTCTGTTTCTATATTGTGGAATACGTTAAGGAGTATAGGTATTAGCTCTTCCTGGAAGTTCTGGTAGAATTCTGCATTGAAACCATCTGGTCCTGGGCTTTTTTTGGTAGGGAGATTTTTGATAACAGCTTCTAATTCTTCGCGACTAACAGGTCTATTTAGATTGTTCACCTGTTCTTGGTTAAACTTTGGTATATGGTACTTATCTAAGAAAATGTCCATTTCTTTTACATTTTCCAACTTTGTGGCATATAAACTTTCATAGTAAGATCTAATGATTCTCTGAATTTCCTCTGTGTCTGTGGTTATGTCCCCCTTTTCATTTCTGATCTTATTAATTTGCATGTTCTCTCTCTGCCGTTTGATTAATTTGGATAGGGGTTTGTCAATCTTGTTGATTTTCTCCAAGAACCAGCTTTTTGATTCATTGATTGTTTTCTCTGTTTCTATTTTGTTGATTTCAGCCCTCAGTTTGATTATTTCCAGTCTTCTAGACCTCCTGGGTGAATCGGCTTCTTTTTTTTCTAGATCTTTCAAGTGTGCTGTTAATTCTCCAATGTGTGCTTTCTCCATTTTCTTTAATTGGGCACTTAATGCTATGAACTTTCCTCTTAGCACTGTTTTCATAGTGTCCCATAGGTTTGAGTATGTTGTGTCTTTGTTTTCATTAAATTCAAGGAAGAGTTTAATTTCTTTCTTTATTTCTTCCTTGACCCAGGGGTGATTTAGTAGTTGACTGTTCAGTTTCCATGAATTTGTTGGCTTCCTGGGGAGAGCATTGTTGTTGAATTCTAATTTTAGTCCATGGTGATCTGACAAGACACAGGTAGTTACTAATATTTTTTATTATCTGTGGAAGTTTGCTTTGTTACCGAGTATGTGGTCAATTTTCGAGAAGGTTCCATGAGCTGCAGAGAAAAAGGTATATTCTTTCCCATTTGGGTGGAGTGTTCTATAGATGTCTGTTAAGTCCATTTGATTCAATACCTCCAATAGATCTCTCAATTCTCTGTTTGGTTTCTGTCTGATTGAACTGTCCATTGGTGAGAGAGGAGTGTTGAAGTCTCCTACTATTAGTGTGTGTGGTTTGATGACCGCCTTGAGTTCTAGAAGAGTTTCTTTTACATATGTGGGTGCCTTTATATTAGGAGCATAGTTATTCAGGATTGAGACTTCCTCCTGATGAATTGTTCCAGTTACGAGTATGAAATGTCCATCTCCATTTCTTCTGATTGATTTTAGTTTGAAGTCGATTTTGTTAGATATTAGAATGGCCACGCCCGCTTGTTTCTTAGGTCCATTTACTTGGAAAACCTTTTCCCAACCCTTTACTCTGAGTAGGTGTCTGTCTTTGTGGTTGAGGTGTGTTTCTTGTAAACAGCAGAATGTTGGATCCTGTTTTCGTATCCAATCTCTAAGTCTGTGCCTCTTTATAGGTGAATTGAGATCATTGATATTAAGTGATATTAATGACCAGTGGTTGTTGACTCCGGTCATTTTTTTTTTTTTTTAGGTAGTAGAGTGTATGTGTTTTTCTTCTTTGATTTGTGCTTGTGAATGGTCGCTAGATGTTCGAGTTATTGTAGGCCGTGTTGGGAATGTTGGATTCCTTCGGTAGTGATTTTCCTTCTAATATTCTCTGTAAGGCTGGATTAGTAGCTACGTATTGTTTAAATTTGTTCTTATCCTGGAATATTTTGTTTTCTCCGTTGATAGTGAACAATAGCTTGGCTGAGTATAGTAGTCTGGGTTTGCATCCATGGTCTCTTAGTTTCTGCAGTACCTCTATCCAGGACCTTCTGGCTTTCATGGTTTCCATAGAGAAATCCGGTGTAAGCCTGATAGGTTTACCTTTATAAGTTACTTGACCTTTTTCCTTTGCAGCTCTTAAAATTTTTTCTTTAATATGTATGTTTTGTGTTTAGATTATTATATGGCGAGGGGATGTTTTTTTCTGATCCAGTCTATTCGGTGTTCTGTATGCTTCTTGAACCTTCATAGGAATATCATTCTTTAGGTTGGGAAAGTTTTCTTCTATAATTTTGTTGAATATATTTTCTGGGCCTTTGATCTGCAGTTCTTCTCCTTCTTCAATCCCTATTATTCTTAGATTTGGTTTTTTTATTGTGTCCCAGATTTCCTGAATGTTTTGTGAAGAGAATTTGTTGGATTTGCCGTTTTCTTTGACCAGAGCATTTATTTTCTCTATGGTATCTTCAGATTCCGAGATTCGTTCTTCTATCTCTTGTATTCTATTGGTTATGCTTGATTCTGTAGTCTCCGTTTGTTTACCTAGGTTTTCCATATCCAGCTGGTTCTCCGTTTGTGTTTTCTTCATTTCCTCCATTTCAGTTTTCAATTCTTGCACTGTTTCCTTTACTTGTTTGATTGTTTTTTCTTGGTTTCTCAGGGTCTCATTCACGGATTTACTTATTTCTTCAAAGTTTTTGTTATATTTCTCATCCAATTCTTTAAGGGAGTTATTCATATCCTGTTTAAGGGATTCTATTGCTTTCATAATGGCACTTTTTTCCACTTCTTCTGGGTTAAGGTGTTCAAGCCCTTCTGTTGTAGGGTCCTTGGGATCTGGTGTTTTCATGTTGTTTTTCAGATTGTTGGAGGAGGTCTTGCCTTGGCGTCTGCCCATCTCTTACTTCAAATGTTCTCTATTGGAACTTCTGTTACCGGGTCAGGTTCCCTTCTTGGGCAGGGACTTCACTGACAGAATGCCCACCTTTCCTCAGGCAGGCTATTGAAGCACAGGCACTCCCTCTTTCCTGGATGCGCTTACAATGCAGGCTCAGCTTGCAAGGCAGCTGAGCTGGGGAAAATTTTATGGCCCCAGGGGGAAGGGAGAAATATAGGAATTCGTACCTGGATGGGAGCTGGGATGGCAGGCGGGAGGGGGTAGCCAGCACTGCAGGGCGACCTGGGCGACTGTGGGTTCGGGGAACGCCAAAGCTCTTCCTCACCAGGACCCTGTCAAGGCCCGAAGCAAACTCACCCCTCCGATGGCCCTCTGCTAGAAGTCAGGGCCCCTGCTGGTCAGGAATGTGGCTGAGCTGGCACCTGGTCCACCTGTCCTCAGGGAGGCCTTTAAGACCCAGGAACTGCCTCGAGCCGGGCTGCGCCTACAGCCCAGGCCCAGCTCGCAAGGCAGCTGAGCTGGGGAAATTTTATGGCCCCAGGGGGAAGGGAGAAATATAGGAATTCGTACCTGGATGGGACCTGGGATGGCAGGCAGGAGGGGGTAGCCAGCACTGCAGGGCGACCTGGGCGTCTATGGGGTCGGGGAACACCCAAGCTCCTCCTCACCGGGACCCTGCCATGGCCCGAAGGAAACTCACCCCACCGATGGTCCTCTGCTAGAAGTCAGGGCCCCTGCTGGATGGGAGCCGGGATGGCAGGCGGGAGGGGGTAGCCAGCACTGCAGGGCGACCTGGGCGTCTATGGGGTCGGGGAATGCCCAAGCTCCTCCTCGCTGGGACCCTGCCATGGCCTGAAGCCAGCTCACCCCACAGAAGGCCCTCTGCTAGAAGTCAGGGCCCCTGCTGCTCAGGAATGTGGCTGAGCTGGCACCTGGACCACCTGTCCTCAAGGAGGCCTTTAGGACCCAGGAACTGCCTGGAGCCGAGCTGCGCCTACAGCCAAGGCCCAGCTTGCAAGGCAGCTGAGCTGGGGAAATTTTATGGCCCCAGGGGGAAGGGAGAAATATAGGAATTCGTACCTGGATGGGACCTGGGATGGCAGGCAGGAGGGGGTAGCCAGCACTGCAGGGCGACCTGGGCGTCTATGGGGTCGGGGAACACCCAAGCTCCTCCTCACCGGGACCCTGCCATGGCCCGAAGGAAACTCACCCCACCGATGGTCCTCTGCTAGAAGTCAGGGCCCCTGCTGGATGGGAGCCGGGATGGCAGGCGGGAGGGGGTAGCCAGCACTGCAGGGCGACCTGGGCGTCTATGGGGTCGGGGAACGCCCAAGCTCCTCTTCACCGGGACCCTGCCACGGCCCCCCGAAGCCAGCTCACCCCACAGAAGGCCCTCTGCTAGAAGTCAGGGCCCCTGCTGCTCAGGAATGTGGCTGAGCTGGCACCTGGACCACCTGTCCTCAGGGAGGCCTTTAGGACCCAGGAACTGCCTGGAGCCGAGCTGAGCCTACAGCCAAGGCCCAGCTTGCAAGGCAGCTGAGCTGGGGAAATTTTATGGCCCCAGGGGGAAGGGAGAAATATAGGAATTCGTACCGGGATGGGAGCTAGGATGGCAGGCGGGAGGGGGTAGCCAGCACTGCAGGGCGACCTGGGCGTCTATGGGGTTGGGGAACGACCAAGCTCCTCCTCGCCGGGACCCTGCCACGGCCCGAAGCCAGCTCACCCCACAGAAGGCCCTCTGCTAGCTTAGTAATTTTTTCAAATCATTTTTTGTTATTGTTTTGAGACAGTATTTCCTCATGTAATAGCCTGAGTTGTCCCAGAACTCACATAGTAGCCTTGAATGGCCTTCAAATTTCAGAAATCTGCCTGTTTCTGCCTCCCAAGGCTTGTGATTTAAGGCAAGTACCACCATACCTGGCTAAGTCAATTCATGTTTTACTGTAATGTATTTATTATACATAGTACCTAGTAATATTTTCATGCAAGCATTTAAAGGTCTTTGATCACAATTCCTGCCATATCTTCTTTCTTCTACCTCTTATTAATCATTTTCATAGACACTTCATATTGTACTTTAAGAATCAATTCACACAAAATTTTGTCTTGTGTCTGGCCAGGCAAGCAGACCAGCATCTTACACAGCCATCATCCAGAGATGCTTCATCCTGCAGCAGATGGGAACAAATACAGAGACCCACAGCCAGACATTATGCAAACCTTGGAACTCTCATCCCTAAATGAGATGTCTCCATCAAATCCCTCCCTTCAGCACTCAGGGAACCCTGCAAAAGAGGAGGCAGAAAGAGTATAAGAGCAAGAGGATATGAAGGGTGCCCAGAAAATAAGGCCCTCTATTGATGCAAGCACAAACTCACAGAGACTGAGGTAACATGCACAGGTCCTGCACTGTTCTGCCCAAGGACCTCTCTACATGTATTGCAGGTCCATATTTGGTGTTTTAATGGGATCCCTGAGTGTATGAATGATAGAGTCTGACTCCTATGACTTCTCTTAGACTCTTTTATCCTGTTTGTTTTGTTTCAATTTTGTATTATATTTTATCCTTTAGAGACCTGTTTTTATTTTCCTAATGAGAGATGGAAAATGAGTGGAACACAATAGGAAATGTTTTGTGTGCATAGAATTGGGAGGAGTAGTGGTGTGTGTGGGGTCCTTCTGTCTATGTGCTGCTTTCATTTGTTAATGAATAAAGAACTGCTTTGAGTCTTTGGCATGGAAGAACACAACATGTGGGGAAAGGTAGGCTGTATGCTGGGAGGAGGAAAGGCAAAGTTAGAGAGATGCATGGAGCCACTGTCTGAGTCAGAGATGTCAAAACTTTGCTGGTAAGCCATTGCCAAGTGACCATACACAGATTAATGAAGGTGGGTTAAATAAGTATGTAGAGTAAGCCAATAAGAAGCTAGAGATGATGGGCCAAGCATTGATTTAATTAATATGTCTTCTATGTGATTGCTTCAGGGCTAAGCTAGCTAGACCGCTGGGAATGAAAAAACAACCCTTCTAAATACAATTGACGCATAAACGTGGTGAACGTAATAAATGCAAAACCTGAGCGGACTTGAAAAGAAATTCTAGATAAAAAAACCAAAGTTTAGCTGTATTTATTTATTTATTTTTTGCTGGCAGCTTGCTACAGCTCTTTTAAGAAAGATTTTTCTGATTCAGCTGTAGAAAAAAAAAGCCACACTGTTTGATATGATGGATTTCTGGGTCATGATCCAGAATGAACTCTTAATCTTTCAGGCAGGAGGTACAGCTACAGAGCTTTTGAGTGGGGTTTGTGAACAGACTGCCTCAGCTTTCTTAATGGTCATATGGACTGGATGTATGCCTGAGAATGGGACTGTGTGCATGGCTTTCAGAGGAAGCGTGAGCAGCTCTGCCATACTAGACTGGGCAGGTAACCAGAAACTACCATATGTACCATAATAATGGCACAGATTAAGTTGTAGACTGAATTAGCAAGCATGAAGTACCACATATACCCCATTAATGGTGCAACTTATGTTTTAAGGTGAGCTTATCATATTCTTTTTTTTGGGAAAAATATCTTATTTTTACATTATTTTTATTTGTCCAGTCAAAAATTTACACTTCCTCCCCTCGTCCCATTCCTCTCCCCGTCCCCCACTCACCCTCCTCCTGCCCCTTCCCACCTTAAGAGAGGGCAGGGCACCCTGCCCTGAGGGAAGTCCAAGGACCTCCCCCCCTACATCCAGGCCTAGTAAGTTGTGCATCCAAATAGACTAGGGTTTCAAAAAGCCAGTACGTGCAGTACTAAGAGGTCCCAGTGCTATTATCAATGTCTACTTAGTCCGCCCCCATTGGCAGCCACATTCAGAGTCCGGTTTGATGACATGTTCTTTCAGTCCCGGTCCAGCTGGATTTGGTGAGCTCCCTTTAGATTAGGCACATTGCTTCAGTGGGAGGACCAACCCCTCATAGTCCTGACCTCCTTGCTCTTCTTCCTCCTGTTGCTTTTCAACTGTACCTTGGGAGCTCAGTCTGTTGCTCTGATAAGGGTCTCTGTCTCTATTTCAATCATTCACTAGGCAAACGTTCTATGGGGATAATTCAAATAATCATCAGTATGATAGTGGGGCAAAGACAGTTCAGGAATTCTCTGCTCTGCTTTCCAAGGACCTAGCTGGGGACATCCCCGTGGATACCTGGGATGCCCTCTAGAGCAAAGTCTCTTGCCAACCTTAAAATGGCTCCCTTAATGTAGATATCTTCTTCTCTGCTCTGATATCCACCTTTCCTCCATCTCCACACTCCCACTCTCCCAAGCTTTCCCCAGTCTTTTCCTTCTCCTCTTTCTCTCTCCCTCTTACCTTCCCCCAATGCCATTTCCACCCCTACCCCCACCCCCATGCTCTCAACTTTTGCCATGCAATCTTGCTTGCTTCCAATTTCCACGAGGATTTATATATGTTTTTAATTGGGTTCACCTTGTTATGTGGCTTCTCTAGGCTTGTGAACAATAGTCTTAAGGTCCTTTGTTTATGGTTAGAGTCCACTAATGAGTAAGTACATACCATATTCATCTTTTAGGGTCTGAGTTGTGTCACTCAGGGTAGTGTTTTTTATTTAAATCCATTTGCATGCAAAATTCAAAATGTCACTGTTTTTTTACTGCTCAGTAGTATGCTAATGTGTATATATTCCACACATTCTTTATCCGTTCTTTCATTGAGAGGCATTTAGGTTTTTTCCAGGTTCTGACTACTAAAAATACGGCTGCTATGAACATAGTAGAATAAATGCTTTTGTAGTATTATTGGGCATCTCTTGGGTCTATTCCCAAGAGTGGTATTGCTGGATCCTGAGGTAGGTTGATTCACAGTTTCCTGGGAAACCAACACACTGATTACCAAAGTGATTGTATAAGTTTGCATTCCAAACAGCAATGGATGAGTGTTCCTCTTACTCCACATCCTCTCCAGCATAATCTATCATTGGAGTTTTTAATTATAGCCATTCTGACAGGTGTAAAAATGTATCTCAAAGTTGTTTTGATTTGCATTTCCCAGATTGCTAAAAAGGTTGAACATGACCTTAAGTATCTTTTGGCCATTTGAACTTCTTATGTTGAGAATTCTCTGATCTGTTCAGTATACCATTTTTTTAATTTGGTTAAAGAGATTTTGCTGTCTAGTTTCTTGAGCTCTTTATATATTTTGGAGGTCAGACCTTTGTCTGATGAGAGGTTGGTTCAGTAGGATGCCTTTTTGTCTTTATGATAGTGTCTTTTGCTTTAAAGAATCTTCTCAGTTTAAGGAGGTCCCATTTATTCAATGTTGCCCTTATTGTCTGTGCTACTGGGGTTTTATGTAGAAAGTGGTCTCATGTGCCCATGTATTGTAGTCTGCTTCCCACTTTCTCATCTATCATGTTCAGTGTAGTCAGATTTATATTGAGGTCTTTAATCCATTTGGAGTTGAGCTTTGTGCATGGTGACAGATATAGATTTTCATTCCTCTACAGGTTAACATTCAGTTATGCCAGTACCATTTGTTGAAAATGTTTTCTTTCTTCCATTGTATACTTTTAGCTACATTGTCAAAAATCAGGTGTTCATAGGTTTGTGGGTTAATATCCAGGTCTTGATTCTATTCCATTGGTTGATGTCTATGTTTTTATCCCAATACAAAGCTGTTTTCTTTACTGTAGCTCTGTAACAGAGTTTAAGGTCAAGGATGTTAATGCCTATGGAATTTCCTTTATTGTAAAGGATTGTTTTTGCTATCGTGGGTTTTTGGTTTTTCCATATTAAGTTGATTATTGTTCTACCAAAGTCTGTGAAGAATTTTGTTGTGATTTTTATGGAGATTGCATTGAATTTATAGATTGCCTTTGATAGAATTACCATTTTTACTAAGTTGTTCCTACCCATCCAAGAGCATGGGAGAGCCTTCCATTTTCTGGTGTCCTCTTCAATGACTTTCTTCAAAGCCTTAAAGTTCTTGTCAAATAGATCTTTCACTTCCTTGGTTAGTTTTATCCCAAGATACTTTATGCTATTTGTGGCTATTGTAAAAGGTGAAATTTTTCTTATTTCCCTCTCTGTTTCTCTATCCTTTGTGTATAGGAGGGCTACTAATTTTTTTGAGTTGATCTTGTACCCTGCCACATCACTGAAACTATTTATCAGCTCTAGTACTTCTTTGGTAGCGTTATGGTGTTGCAGATGTACACTATCATATCATCTGCAAATAATGAAAGTATCACTTCTTCCTTTACAATTCCAATCCCCATATCTCCTTATATTGTCTTATTGCTATTGGTCTAACTTCAAGCACTGTTTGAAGAAATATGGTGAGAGTGGACAGCCTTGTTTTGTTTCTGATTTTAGTAGGATGACTTTGAGTTTCTCTCCATTTAATTTGGTGTTAGCTGTTGGCTTGCTGTATGTTGCTTTTATTACATTTAGATATGATCCTTGTATCCCTAAACTCTCCAAGATATTTGTCATAAAGGGGTGTTGAATTTTGTCAAATATTTTTTAGCATCTAATGAAATGATCATATGGTACTTTTCTTTCAGTTTATTTATCTGATGGATTACATTGATAGATTTTCATATGTTGAGCCAGCCCTGCATCTCTGGAATGAAACCTTCCTGATCATAATAGATAATTATTTGATGTCTTGGATTCAATATGCCAGTATTTTATTGAGAATTTTTACATTGATGTTCATGAGCAACATTGGTCTGTAATTCTGTTTCTTGGCTGAATCTTTGTGTTATTTTGTTCTCAGGGTCACAGCAGCTTCATAAAAAGAGTTTGGCAATGAATCTTCTGTTTCTATTATGTTGTGAAACACATTAAGAAGTATAGGTATCAGCTCTTCTTGGAAGTTCTGGAAAATTATGCATTAAAACCATCTGGTCCTGGGATTTTTTTTTTTTTTGGTTGCGATTTTTTTTGACAGTTTCTATTTCCTCACTACGTATAGGTGTATTCAAATTGTTCACCTGGTCTTGGTCCAATTTTGATATACTGTATTTATCTAAAAACAGGTCCATTTTTTTTTACATTTTCCAACTTTGTGGCATATCGGTTTTGTAGTAAGATCTAATAATTCTCTGAATTTCCTGTGTCTGTTGTTATTTCCCCCTTTTCATTTCTGTTCTTATAAATATCTATGTGCTCTCTCTGTCTTTTGATTAGTTTGGATAGGGTTTTATCAATCTTGCTGATTTTCTCAAAGAAGCAGCTCTTTCTTTCATTGATTCTTTGGATTGTTTTCTGTATTTCTATTTTGTTGATTTGAGCCATCAGTTTGATTATTTCCAGTCTTCTACTCCTTCTGGGTGAGGTCTGCTTCTTTTTTTCTAGAGCTATCAGGTGTGCTGTTATGTCTTTAATGTGAGTTTTCTCTCTCTTTTTTTTTTAATGTGGGCGCTTAGTGCTACAAACTTTTCTTTTAGCACTGCTTTTATACTGTCCTATAGGTTTGGGTATATAATGTCTTCATTTTCTTTGAATTCAGGGAAGACTTTAATTTTTTTTCTTTATTTCTTCCCTAAACAAGTTGTGGGTCAGTAGTTGACTGTTCAGTTTCCATGAGTTTGTAGGCTTTCTGGGGGTAGAATTGTTGTTAAATTCTAACTTTATTCCAAGGTGATCTGATCAGACACAGGTGGTTACTAAATTTTTTTTCTTGTGGAAGTTTGCTTTGTTACTGAGTATGTGATCAATTTTTGAGAAGGTTCCTTGAGATACTAAGAAGAAGGTATATTCTTTCCTATTAGGGTGAAATGCTCAATAGATGTCTGTTAAGTCCATTTGATTCATTACCTCCATAAGTTTTCATATTTCTCTGTTAGGTTTCTGTCTGTTTGATCTGCTCATTGGTGAAAGAGGAGTGTAGAATTTCCCTACTGTTAGTGTGTGGAGTTTGTTGTGTACTTTGAGTTCTAGCAATGTTCTTTTACATATGTGGGTTCTATTATAATAGGGGCATTGGTATTCAGGATTGAGACTTCATCCTGAGAAATTTTTCCTGTTATTAGTATAAAGTGTACATCTCCATATCTTCTGATTGATTTTAGTATGAAGTCAAATTTGTTAGATATTTTTATATCAACACCCACTTGTTTATTAGATCTGTTTGATTAAAAAACCTTTTCCAAAGCATTTACTCTGAGTAAATGTCTGTCTTTGTGGTTGAGGTGTGTTTCCAACAGCAGAATGTTGGATCCTGTTTTTGCATCCATTCTCTTAACCAGTGCCTTTTTACAGGTGAATTGAGTCTGTTAATATTAAGTAATATTAATGAACAGTGGTTGTTAACTCAAGTTATTTTTTGGGGGGGAGTAGAGTTTGTAGTTTTCCCTTCTTTGAGTTGTGCTGGTGGAGGATTGTCAGATGTCTGTGTTATTAGAGGTGTTGTTGGGTTCCTTGGGTTGTGATTCCATACTTTCTGTAAGGCTTGGTTTGTGGCTATGTATTGTTTAAATTTGCTTTTATCTTAGAATATCTTGTTTTCTCCATTGATGATGAAAGAAAGCTTGGTGGGTATAGTAGTCTGGGCTCACATCCATGGTCTCTTCGTTTCGGTAACACATCTACCAAAGTCCTTCTGGCTTTCATAGTTTCCGAAGAGAAGTCAGGTGTAATTCTGACAGGTTTACCTTTATATGTTACTTGACATTTTTCCTTTGCAGCTCTTAATATTCTTTCTTTATTCTGTATGTTTCGTGTTTTGATTATTATATGGTGAGGAAATGGGTTTTTTTTTCTTGTTTTTTGATCCACTCTATTTGGTGTTCTGTATGCTTCCTGTACCTTAATAGGAATATTCTTCTTTAGGTTTGGAAAGTTTTCTTCTACAATTTTGTTGACTATATTTTCTGGACCTTCTCCTTCTTCTATCCCTATTATTCTTAAGTTTGTTCTTTTCATCGTGTCCCAAATTTCCTGGATGCTTTATGTTAAGAATTTGTTGGATTTGCTATTTTCTTTGATTGGTGCATTTATTTTCTCTATAGTATCTTTAGCATCTGAGATTCTTTTTTCAATCTCTTGTATTCTGTAGGCTATATTTATCTCTGTAATTTCTGTTTGTTTACCCAGATGTCCCATATCCTGCCATCTCTCTGTTTCTGTTTTCTTCATTGCCTTCGTTTCAGTTTTCTAGTCTTTTATTATTATTATTATTATTATTATTATTATTATTATTATCATTATTATTATTATTATTAAAAATTTCCTCCTCCCCTCCACCCACTTCACTCCCCTTCCCCCACTACCACTCCACCTGCAACTCCAGGCCAAAGAGCAGTCAGGGTTCCCTACCCTTTGGGAAGTCCAAGGTCCTCACCATTCCCCACAGGTCCAGGAAGGTGGGCATCCAAACAGACAAGGCTCCCTCAAAGCCCATCCATGCATTAGTATCAAAGCCCAACACCATTGTCCTTGGCATCTCAGTCAGCCTCCACCATTAGTCACATTCAGAAAGTCCGATTTGATCACATGCTCCATCAGTCTGAGTCCAGCTGGCCTTGGTGAGCTCCCATTGGATCAGTCCCACCACCTCAGTGGGTGGACACACCCCTCATGGTCCTGACTTCATTGCTCATGTTTTCCCTCCTTCTGCTCCTCATTTGGACATTGGGAGCTAAGTCCAGTGCTCCAATGTGGGTCTCTGACTCCATCTCCATCCATCGCCAGATGAAGTTTACCTCGTGGTCCTGACTTCCATGCTCATGTTTTCTCTCATTCTGCTCCTCATTTGGACCTTGGGAGCTAAGGCCAGTGCTCCAATGTGGGTCTCTGGCTCTATCTCCCTTCATCGCCAGATGAAGATTCTGTGGTGATATGCAAGATATTCATCAGTGTGGCTATGGGACAAGGCCAGTTCAGGCACCCTCTCCTCTGCTGCCCAAGGAACAATCTGGGAACCTCCCGTTGTACATGGGAACCCCTCTAGAATCAAGTCTCTTGCAAAACCCTAAAAGTGGCTCCCTTAATTATTTATTTCCCTGTTCCCATATTTACCCTTCCTCCATCCTGCCCATTCCTTTCGCCCAAGTTTTCCCAAATCCTCCCCTTCACCCTTCTCACTACCCATCTCCCCTTACATCCACCGACACCCTCCCCCCCGTGCACCCAAGTTTTGCCTGGCAATCTTATCTATTTCCAATATCCTGAAAGATAGGTATATGATTTTCTTTATGTCCATCTTCTTATTTAGCATCTCTAGGGTCAGAAATTATAGGCTCAAAGTCCTTTAATTATGGCTAGAATCCACTTATGAATGAGTACATATCATATTCCTCTTTTTGGGTGTGGGTTACCTCACTCAGTAAAGCGTTTTCTATTTCCTTCCATTTGCATGCAAAATTCAAGCTGTCATTGTTTTTTTGACGCTGAGTAAAACTCCAATGTATACATGTTCCTCACCTTCTTTAACCATTCTTCTATTGAGGGGCACCTAGGTTGCTTCCAGGTTCTGGCTATTACAAGTAGAGCTGCTATCAACATAGTTGAACAAATGCTTTTGTAGTATGATAGGGCATCTCTTGGGTATATTCCCAAGAGTGGAATTGCTGGGTGCTGAGGCAGGTGTACTCCCAGTTTCCTGAGAAACTGCCCTACTGATTTCCACAGTGGCTGCACAAGTTTGCATTCCCACCAACAATGGATGTGTGTTCCCCTTACTCCACATACTCTCCAGCATAGGCTATCATTGGTGTTTTTGATTTTAGCCATTCTGACAAGTGTAAGATGGAATCCCAAAGTTGTTTTGATTTGCATTTCCCTGATCACTAAGGAGGTTGAGCATGACCTTAAGTGTCTTTTGGCCATTCGAAGTTCTTCTGTTGAGAATTCTCTGTTCAGTTCAGTATCCCACTTTTTAATTGGGTTAATTAGAGTTTTAGTGTCTAGTTTCTTGAGTTCTTTGTATATCTTGGAGATCAGACCTTGTCTTATGAGGGGTTGGTGAAGATCTTTTCCCAGTCAGAAGGTAGCCTTTTTGTCTTAATGACAGTGTCGTTTGCTTTACAGAAGCTTCTCAGTTTCAGGAGGTCTCATTTATTCATTGTTTCTCTTATTGTCTGTGCTACTAGGATTCTACCTAGGAAGTGGTCTCCTGTGCCCATGTCTTGTAGACTACTTCCCACTTTTTCTTCTATCAGGTTCAATGTGGTCTGATTAATATTGAGGTCTTTAATCCATTTGGACTTGAGCTTTGTGCATGGTGATAGATATGGATCTACCTTCATTCTTCTACAGGTTGACATCCACTTATGCCAGCAACATTTGTTAAAGATGCTATCTTCCATTGTATACTTTTAGTTTCCTTGTCGAAAATCAGGTGTTTATAGGTTTGTTGGTTAATATCTGGATTTTCTATTTGATTCCATAGGTCGACTTCTCAGTTTTTATGCCAATACCAAACTGTTTTCAATACTGTAGCTGTGTAATAGAGTTTGAAGTCAGGGATGGTAATGCCTCCAGAAGTTTCTTTATTGTATAAGATTGTTTTGGCTATCCTTGGTTTTTTGTTTTGCCATATAATCTTGATTATTGTTCTCTCAAGGTCTGTGAAGAAGTTTGATGGGATTTTTATCGGGATTGCATTGAATCTATAGATTGCTCTTGGCAGAATTGTCATTTTTACTATGTTTATCCTCCCAATCCATGAACAAGGGAGATTCTTCCATTTTCTGGTATCCTCTTCAATTTCTTTCTTCAGAGACTTAAAATTCTTGTCAAATAGGTCTTTCACTTCCTTGGTTAGAGTTACCCCAAGATATTTTTTAGCTATTTGTGGCTATTGTGAAGGGTGATGCTTCTCTGATTTCCCTCTCTGCTTCTTTATTCTTTGTGTATAGGAGGGCAACCGATTTTTTGGAGTTGATCTTGTACCCTTCCACATTACTAAAGGTGTTAATCAGCTGTAGGAGTTCTTTGGTAGAGTTTTTAGGGTCGCTTATGTACAGTATCATATCGTCTGCAAGTAATGAAAGTTTAACTTCTTCCTTTCCAATTCAAATCCCCTTGATCCCCTTATGTTGTCTTATTGGTATTGCTAGAACTTCAAGCACTATATTGAAGTTTTGTGGAGAGAGTGAACAGCCTTGTCGTGTTCCTGATTTTAGTGAAATGACTTTGAGTTTCTCTCCATTTAATTTGATGTTAGCTGTCGGCTTGCTGTAAAGAACTTTTATTATATTTAGGTATGATCCTTGTATCCCCAATCTCTCCAACACTTTAATCATAAAGAGGTGTTGAATTTTGTCAAATACTTTTCAACTTCTCATGAAATGATCATATGGTTTTTTCCTTCAGTTTATTTATATGATTGATTACATTGATAAATTTTCGTTTGCTTAACCAGCCCTGCCTCTCTGGGATGAAGCCTACTTAATCATAATGTATAATTTTCTGGATGTGTTCTTGGATTCTGTTTGTCTGTATTTTATTGAGAATTTTTGCATCAATGTTCATGAGTGAGATTGGTCTGTAATTCTCTTTCTTGATTAAGTCTTTGTGTGGTTTTGTTATCAGGGTGACTGTAGCTTCATGAAAGGAGTTAGGCAATGACCCTTCTGTTTCTATTTTGTGAAACACATTAAGGAGTATAGGTATCAGCTCTTCATGGAAGTTCTGAAAGAATTCTGCATTGAAATCATCTGGGCCAGGGCTTTTTTTTGGTAGGGAGGTTTCTGATTACAGCTTCTATTTCCTCGTGACTTACAGGTCTATTTAAACTGCTCACCTGTTCTTGACTTGATTTTGGTACATGGTATTTATCTAAAAAAGTGTCCATTTCTTCCACATTTTCCAATTTTGTGGCATACAGGCTTTTGTAGTAAGATCTAATGATTCTCTGAATTTCCTCTGTGTCTGTGGTTATGTCCCACTCTTTATTTCTGATCTTGTTAATTTGCATGTTCTCTCTCTGCAGTTTGATTAGTTATGCTAGGGCTTTATCAATTTTGTTGTTTTTCTCCGGGAACCAGCTTTTGTTTCATTGAATATTTGGATTGTTGTCTGTCTTTCAATTTTGTTGATTTCTACCCTCAGTTTGATTATTTCCAGTCTTCTACTCCTTCTCAGTGAGTCTGTTTCTTTTTATTCTAGAGCTTTCAGGTGTGCTGTTAAGTCTCTAATGTGTGCTTTCTCCATTTCCTTTATGTGGGCATTTAGTGCAATAAACATTCCTCTTAGCATGGCTTTCATAGTGTCCCATTGGTTTGAGTATGTTGTGTCTTTGTTTTCGTTGTATTCAAGGAAGACTTTAATTTCTCTCTTTATTTCTTCCTTGACCCAGGGATGGTTCAGTACTTGACTGTTCAGTTTCCATGAGCTTGTAGGAATTCTGGGATAAGAACTGTTGTTGAATTCTAACTTTATTCCATGGTGATCTGATAGTACACAGGTGATTACTACAATTTCTTTATATCTATGGATGTTTACTTTGTTACCAATTATGTGATCAATTTTTGAGAAGGTTCCATGAGATACTGATAAGAAGGTATATTCCTTTCTGTTTTGGTGAAATGTTCTATAGATGTCAGTTAGGTCCATTTGGTTCATTACATCTGCTAGTTCTCTTATTTCTCTGTTAAGTTTCTCTCTGGTTGACCTGCCCATTGGTGAGAGAGGAGTGTTGAAATAACCCACTATTAGAGTGTGGGGTTTGTTGTATTTTCTGAGTTCTAGTAATGTTTCTTTTACATATGTGTGTGCTTTTATAATAGGTGCATAGATATTCAGGATTGAGACTTCCTCCTCGTGAATTGTTCCTGATATGAGTATAAAGTGTCCATCTCTGTCTCTTCTTATTGATTTTTGTTTGAAATCTATTTTGTTAGATATTAGTATAACCACACCTACTTGTTTCTTTGGTCCATTTGATTGGAAATCCTTTTCCCATCCCATTACTCTGAAGTAGTGTCTGTCTTTGTGTTTGAGGTGTGTTTCTTGTAGGCAGGAGAATGTTGGATCCTGATTTTGTATCCATTCTCTTAACCTGTGCCTTTTTATAGGTGAATGGAGTCCATTGGTATTAAGCGATATTAATGACCAGTGATTGTTGAGTCTGGTTATTTTTCCTGGTGCTAGTGCTTGTGTGTTTTCCTTCTGTGAGTTGTGCTGATGTAGGGTTGTCAGATGCTTGTGTTATTATGGGTGTTGTTGACTTTCTTGGTTTGTGGTTTTCCTTCTAGTATTTTCTGTAAGGCTGGGTTTGTGGTTATGTGTTGTTTAAATCTGTTTTTGTCCTAGAATATTTTGTTTTCTCCATCGATGGTAAATGCAAGCTTTGGTGGGTCTAGTAGTCTGGGCTTGCATCCTTGTTCTCTTAGTTTCTGCAGGACATCTATCCAAGACCTTCTGGCTTTCATGGTTTCCATTGAGAAGTCAGGTGTAATTCTGATAGGTTTCCCTTCATACGTTACTTGACCTTTTTCCCTTGCAGCTCTTAATATTTGTTCTTTATTCGGTATGTTTTGTGTTTTGATTATTGTATGACGAGGGTATGTTGTTGTTGTGTTTTTTTTTATCCAGTCTATTTGGTGTTCTCTATACTTCTTTTATCTTCATAGGAATATTCTTCTTTAGATTGAGAAAGTTTTCTTCAATAATTTTGGTGAATATATTTTCTGGGCCTTGGAGCTGGAAATCTTCTCCTTCTTCTATACCTTTTATTCTTAGGTTTGGCCGTTTCATGGTGTCCCAGATTTCCTGGATGTTTTGTGTTAAGAATTTGTTGGATATGTTTTGTTCTTTAACCAGTGAGTTTAATTCCTCTGTAGGATCTTCAGTGTCTGAGATTCTTTCTTCTGTCTCTTGTATTCTGTTGGTAATACTTGTCTCTGCAGTTCCTATTCGTTTACCCTGATTTTCCATATCCAGCCTTCCCTCAGTTTGTGTTTTCTTCTCTATCTCCATTTCACTTTTCAATCTTGAACTGTTTCCCTTACCTGTTTGATAGCTTTTTCTTGTTTTTATTTTTTTTCCTTGGGTATCTTTGAGAGATTCTTTTTTCCTTCATCCACTTTTTGTTTGTTATCTCCATTTCTTTATGGCAGTTTTTCACCTCCTGTTTAAGTTCCTCTATTATTGTCATATAGTTCCACTTAGAGTTGATTTCTTCTATTTTTTCTGGAGTAGGGTCTTCAATTCTTCTAGTTTCGTGATCCCTGGATTCTGGTAATGTCATGTTGCCTTTCAGGTTGTTGGAGGAATTCTTGCACTGGCGCCTGACCATCTCATCCTTAAAATGGAGCCAGGAGAGTCTTGTTGTCTTGGTTCAGTCTTTGCTGTGACTGACTCTCTGTGCTCTCTTCTGGGAAAGTTTGCCCCAGATAGCACAAACTCACCCCTCTGGATGGAACTCCTCAGCACAGACATAGGGATCACTGGTATTCCAAGGACACAGGAGACAAAAGGGAGATGTTGGGGGCAGAGCAGGGCAGGGCAGGGTCAGGTGGAACACAGAAGACCGTGCAGCAGGAGCTGGGGGGAGGCTGTTCTCTCTTCAGGAAATGTCTGCCCCAGATAGCAAACACTCACCCCTCTGGATGGAACTCCTCAGCACACACACACAGAGATTGCTGGTATTCCAAGGACACAGGAGACAAAAGGGTGATCCTGGGGGCAGGACAGGTCAGGGCAGGATCGAGTGGAACACAGAAGACCCTGCAGCAGGAGCTAGTGGGGGTTGTACTCTCATCCAGGACTCTCCGCCCGGGATAGCACACATTCACACCTCTGGATGGAACTCCTCAGCACAGACACAGGGATAGCTGGTAGTCAAAGACATCGCAGACTAAAGCAAGAGTTATTTTTTATAATTGAGTATCCTTTATTTATTTCTGAGATTCTCATGCATGCACGTCATCATGTCATGTATCTTGACTGTACACACCCAACTCCTCCTTTCTCTCCCTCCTTGGCATTTCTAAAACATCTCCTCTCTCTCTCTCTCTCTCTCTCTCTCTCTCTCTCTCTCTCTCTCTCTTTGTTTTTGAGACAGGGTTTCTCTGTAGCTTTGGAGCTTGTCCTAGAACTTGCTCTTGTAGCCCAGGCTGGAATCGAACTCACAGAGATCCTCCTGCCTCTGCCCCACAACTTTTGTCATTTTTACTGTTGTTGTTAATAACTCACTTGGTCCAAATACCTGTCCAACATGCCTGTAAAGTATTGACTGTTAATATGCTATATCTTTTAGAGTCTCTCTATCTGTAGAGATGAGGGGAAATATGGAGATTCTGTTCTCCTTCATACTTAGCACATGCAGACTTCTTCATGCCCAGAACCCAGCAGGTATCCCCTCTCAGAGATGTGAGGGATGTGAGTCAGAAGGACACTAAGGGGTGGGTTAGTGGGATCATCCTTTTCTATGTTCCCAACTGAAGAGTCACAGTGAATATCCTCAAGGATTGTTAAAGGAGAGTGGGTTACCCTGCAGTCATCAATAGCCTAACATGCTCATCTAAACCCAAAATCTTCCTGGTTCTTTTTTAAAAGCCATTGCCCTTTGAAAATTTCTTTGACATTCCTCTAAAACACACACTTGCTAAGATGGTTTGTTTTCTAAGCCTGACTGCTAGTGACACATACATTCCTTCCATCTACTCTCTTAAGTTTTGAATGTATGAAAACAACAGATTCAACATTAAGTATGAGACATTAGGCTCAAGGCCATCTATCTGCCCTACTTCTCCAAGGACATCGTCAGAGCTGTTGAAATCTATGCCAACAGCTACGACCTGGTCAGTGTGCAGGACATGAACCTATTCTAATACATGTTCATGGTCTTTCTTTATAGGGAAAACAACAGACTAAGTGCATGGTCTTGGTACTATTTTGAGTGTTTTCTATTAAATGTGCTTTGTGTGTCTGACTGTACTATAGTACCCATGACTAGGAAGTCAGAAGACAGCCATCAAGAGTTAGTTCTCTCCTTCTTCAATGTGGGACCTAGGTACCTCAAACTGAGGTCATCAGGTATTGGCAGCAAGCATATTTACCAGCCAACTCATCTCAACCACCCAATGAATTAACAATGTAGCCACAACTTTGTGGTTTTGGAATTTTTTCCCACATTAGAAGGAATTGAATCTAGGACATCATGCATGTTGCTCATGTGTTCTACCACTAAGTTACATCCCCAGCAGCATTTGCACTGTTTATGTTCATAAAATTGAATTGCATAGAGAGAACATGTAGATACGATACTGTTTATTAAAATATACAAGTATAAAAATATATATGCTCTATATAAAACTGTATATTAAAAACCTGGTGGTGTGGAAAGTCCTTCTGTCCACATGTTGCTTTTATTGGTTAATGAATACATCTGTTTCATCCAATGGCTTAGCAGAATAGGGCAAGGCAGGAGTTCCAAGCAAATGGAGTAGAAGAAAGAAGGCAGAGTTAGGGAGAAACCGTGTAGCCACTGCTGGGGACAGATGCACCAGAACCTTGCTAGTAAGTCACAGTCACATGGAGATACACAGATGAATGGAAATAGGTTAACATAAAATATGAGAGTAAGCCAGAAATATGCTTAAGATATCAGCCAATCAGTATTGCAAATATAGCATCTGTGTGTTTATTACAGGACTTGGTGGGACAGAAATGTCCCAAAACAAACTGGAGTCTCTAACTACTGATTTTCTTATTGTGCACTCATGTACATTGAAAAAAAATAAATAAGGGGTATCACATTTTAGCCCAGGCTAACTAACTTAAACTTGCTATGTAGACAACTTGGTCTTGAACTTCTGATCTTCCAGTCTCAACCTCTGGAGTGCAGGTATTAGAGCCACAACCATGCCCTGTTCTGCAGTGTAGATGATCCAGCCATGGGCTTTGTTAGTACATGAAAAGTACTCTTTCAACTGAGATACATGATAGGCCAACTCTCCCAGAAGACAAGCAGGTCCTGAATATGCCAATATAACCAAAGAACAAGAAAAAGACCTTAAAACCAACTATATGAAGATGATAAAGGTCCTTAAAGAGGTAATTAATACATCCCTTAAAGAAATCCAGTAAAGACACCAATTTCGTGCTTTTGTCTGCGAGGTCCCTGGCCAGGAAGTGGTCCAGATCCCTTACCAGAAGATCCATCAGAGAGCCTGTACACAGCAAGAACACACTTTTGTCTGCAAGTTCCCTGGCCAGCAAGTGGTCCTAAGCCCATACCAGAAGATCCATCAGAGAGATGAGAGTGTTCCCCACAGACAGGCAGATGCTACAGAAGGGGAGCACAGACAACCCTCAACCCTCTAAACTTTCTGGCCATACAGCAGGGGCTTCTCTACTGGCTACTGCCTCTCTCTTCCTATCCCATCCCAGCTTGCTGCCAGGCACTCCTTCCCTTTTGTGGGTTCATAAGATCCCCCAACTCAGCCTGTTTTTTGGATGAGGCTCCGAGAACAAAATGGTGAACGCAAATGGGCAGGAGTTCCTTTGTTTCACTGAGCATGCACACAACAAGCCCGTGCTTCTGTCTGCAAGGTCCCTGGCCAGCAAGTGGCCCAGATCCTGTAGCAGAAGATCCATTGGAGAGCATTTGAAGGAAGAGATGGGCAGGCACCAAAGCAAGAATCCCTGGTATTATCATGAAAAACATGATAACACCAGAACCCAGGGAACATACAATGGGAAGACTTGAACACCCTAATCCATAAGAAGTAGAAAAAAAATAGACATTATGAAAGTGATAGAGTTCCTTAAACAGGAGGTGAAAAATTGCCTTAATTAAATGGATGAGAAGAATAACAAAAACTTGGAAGAAATGAGTAAATCTGAAAAGACACCCTAGGAAACCAAGAATAAACAATCAAACAGATAATGGAAACATTTCAAGACTTGAAAACTAAAATGGAGGCAATGAAGAAAACACAAACCAAGGGGTGGCTGGATAAGAAAAATCTGGGTAATGAACAGGGACTACAGAGACAAACATGACCACCAGAATACAAGAGATAGAAGAAAGAATCTCAGATGCTGAAGACACTATAGAGAAAATAAACGAACTGATCAAAGAAAACTGCAAATCCAACAAATTCTCATCACAAAACATCCAGAAAATCTGGGACACCATAAAAGAACCAAACTTAAGAATAATAGGGGTAGAAGAAGGAGAAGAATTACAGCTCAAAGGACCAGAAAATATATTCAACAAAATTGTAGAAGAAAACTTTCCTAACCTAAAGTAGGATATTCCTATGAAGGTTCAAGAAACATACAGAACATTGAATAAACTGGATAAAAAAAAATCTCTTCACCATATCATAATCAAAACACAAAGCATACAGAATAAAAAAAGAATATTAAAAGCTGCAAAGGAAAAAGGTCAAGTAACATATAAAGGTAAAGCTATAAGAATAACAACGGACTTCCCAATGGAAACCCTGAAAGCTAGAAGGTCTTGGATAGATGTGCTGAAGAAACTAAGAGACCATGGATGCATGCCCAGACTACTATACCCAGCCAAATTTTGGTCACTAGCAATGGAGGAAACAAAATATTCTAAGATAAATACAAATTTAAACAATACGTAGTCACCAATCCAGCCTTACAGAAAGTAATAGAAGGAAAATCACAACCCAAGAAACCCAACAATACCCACAATAACTCAGACATCTAACAACCCATCACCAGCACAACTCAAAGAAGTTAAACACACAAACTCTACCAAATAATAATAATAATAATAACCAGAGCTAACAACCACTGGTTATTAATATCACTTATTATCAATGGACTCAATTCACCTATAAAAAGTCAAGGGCTAAGAGATTGGATGCGAAAACAGGATCCAACACTCTGCTGTTTATAAGAAACACACATCACCCACAAACACAGAAATCTACTCAGAGTAGAAAGTTGGGAAAAGTTTTTTCAAGCAAATGAACCTAAGAAACAAGTGGGTATGACCATACTAATTTCTAACAAAACTGACTTCAAACTACAATCAAACAGAAGAGATGGAGATGGACATTTTATACTCATAACAGGAACAATTCATCAGGATGAAATCTCAATCCTGAATTTCTATGTCCCTAATATAAAAGCACCCACATATGAAAAAGAAACATTATTAGAATTCAAGGCACACATCAAACCACACACACACACTAAGAGAAGGAGATGTCAACACTCCTCTCTCACCAATGGTAAGGTCAATAAGCAGAAACCTAACAGAGAAATAAGAGAATTAATGGAGGTAATGAATCAAATGGACTTAACAGACATCTATAGAACATTTCACCCAAATAGAAAAGAATATGCCTTCTTTTTTGCAGCTCATGGAACCTTCTCAAAAATTGACCACATACTCGGTAGCAAAGCAAACTTCCACAAATACAACAAAAATATTAGTAACCACCTGTGTCTTGTCAGATCACCATGGATTAAAGATAGAATTCAACAACAATGCTACCCCCAGAAAGCCTACAAACTCATGGAAGCTGAACAGTCAACTACTGAATCACAACTCGGTCAGGAAAGAAATAAAGAAAAAAATTAAAGTCTTCCTTGAATTCAATGGAAATAAAGATACAACATACCCAAACCTATGGGACACTATGAAAACAGTGCTAAGAGGAAAGTTTATAGCTCTAAGTGCCCACATTAAAAAAAATTTAGAAAGTTCACATTAGAGACTTAACAGCACAGATGAAAGCTCTAGGAAAAAAAGCAGCAGATTCACCCAGGAGGAGTATAAGACTAGAAATAATCAAACTGAGGGCTGAAATCAACAAAAATAGAAGCACAAAATACAATCCGAAGAATTAATGAAACAAAGAGCTGGTTCTTTGAGAAAGTCAGCAAGATTGACAAACCTTTATCCAAACTAATCAAAAGGCAAAGAGAGAACATGCAAATTAACAAGGTCAGAAATGAAAAGGGGGACATATCAACAGACACTGAGGAAATTCAGAATATCTTTAGGTCTTACTACAAAAGCTTATATGCGACAAATTTGGAAAATATAAAAGAAATGGACTTGTTTTTAGATAAGTACCATGTACCAAAATTAAATCAAGACCAGGTGAACAATTTAAATAGAACTATTAGTCATGAGGAAATAGAAGCTGTCATAAAAAAACCTCCCAAACAAAAAAAGCCCAGGACCAGATGACTTTAATGCAGAATTTTATCAGAACTTCCAAGAAGAGCTAATACCTATACTCCTTGATGTGTTTCACTTAATGGAAACAGAAGAGTCATTGCCAAACTCATTTTATGGAGCTACAGTCACTCTACTTCCAAAACCACAAAAAGACTCAACCAAGAAATAGAATTACAGACCATGTGATCATGAACGTCGATTCAAAAATTCAATAAAATTCTGGCAAACAGAATCCAAGAACACATCCAGAAAATTATACATTATGATCAAGAAGGCTTCCTCCTTGAGTTGCAGGGCTTGTTCAACATACAGAAATCTATCAATGTAATCTATCATATTAATAAACTGAAAGAAGAAACCATATGATCATTTCATTATATTTGGAAAAAGCATTTGACAAAATTCAACACCCCTTTATGATAAACGGTTTGGAGAGGTTATGGGTACAAGGATCATACCTAAATATAATAAAAGCAATATATAAAAAGCCAATAGCTAATATCAAATTAAATGGAGAGGAACTCAAAACCATTCCACTAAACTCAGGAACAAGAAAAGGCTGTCCACTCTCACCATATCTCTTCAACATAGTGCTTGAAGTTATGCCAATTGCAATAAGACAACATAGAGAGATTGAGAGGATTCAAACCAGAAAAAAAGAAGTCAAACTTTCATTATTTGCAGATGATATGATAGTGGATGTTAGTGACTCCCTAACCTTTACCAAAGACCTCCTACAGCTGATAAAAAACTTCAAAAAAGTGGCAGGTTACAAGATCAATACAAAAAAAAATCAGTAGCCCTCCTATACACAAAGGATAGAGAAGCAGAGTGGGAAATCAGAGAATCTTCACCTTTTACAATTTCCACAAATAGCATAAAGTATCTTGGGGTAATTCTAGCCGAGGAAGTGAAAGATCTATTTGACAAGAACTTTAAGGCATTGAAGAAAGAAATTGAAGAGGACACCAGAAAATAGAAAGGCCTCCCATACTCTTGGATGGGTAGGATCAACATAGAAAAAAATGACAATTTTACCAAACGCAATCTATAAATTCAACACAATCCCCATTAAAATCCCAACAAAATTCTTCACAGACCTTGAGAAACAAATAATCAACTTTATATGGACAAACAAAAAACCCAGGATAGCCAAAACAATCTTATACAATAAAGGAACTTTTGGAGGCATTACCGTTCCTGACTTCAAATTCAATTATACTGCTATAGTAATGAAAACAGCTTGGTATTGGCAAAAAAAAAAAAAAAAAAAACAAAGAAGTCAACCAATGGAATTGAATAGAAGACCCGGATATTAACCCACAAACCTATGAACACCTGATTTTTGACAAAGGAGCTAAAACAATACAACGGAAGAAAGAAACCATCTTTAACAAATGGTGCTGGCATAACTGGATGTCAAACTCTAGGAGAATGAAAATAGATCCATATCTATCACCATGCACAAAACTCAAGTCAAAATGCATTAAAGACCTCAATATAAATTCGACCACACTTAACATGATAGAACAGAAAGTGGGAAGTAGACTGCAACACATGGGAACATGAGACCACTTTCTACATAAAACCCCAGTAGCATAAACAATAAGGGCAACATTGAATAAATAGAACCTACTAAAACTGAGAAGCTTCTGTAAACCAAAAGACACTGTCATTAAGACAAAATGGCATCCTACTGAATGGGAAAAGATCTTCACCAACCCTGCATCAGACAAAAGTCTCATCTCCAAAATATATAAAGAACTCAAGAAACTAGACTTTAAAATTCCAATTAAGCCACTTAAAATATGGGGTACTGAACTGAATAGAGAATTCTCAACAGAAGTTCAAATGGCCAAGAGACACTTAAGGTCAATCTCAACTTCCTTAGCGATCAGGGAAATGCAAATCCAAACAACTTTGAGATATCATCTTACACATGTCAGAATGGCTAAAAATCAAAAACACCAACAATAGCCTTTGCTGGAGAGGATGTAGAGTAAGGGAAACACACTTCCATTGCTGGTGGCAATGCAAACTTGTGCAATCACTTTGGAAATCAGTGTGGCTGTTTTTCAGAAAATTGGGAATCTACCTAATCTACCTACCTTAGGATCCAGCAATACCACTCTTGAGAATATACCCAAGAGATGCCCAATCATACTACAAAAACATTTGTTAAACTGTGTTCATAGCAGCATTATTTGTAATAGCCAGAACCTGCAAACAGCCTAGATGCCCCTCAATGGAAGAGTGGATAAGGAAAATGTGTAATATATACACATTAGAGTATTACCCAGCAGTAACAAACAATGGCATTTGAATTTTGCATGCAAATGGATGGAAAAAGAAAACACCATCCAGAATGAGATAACCCAGACCCAAAAAGATGAATATGGTATGTACTCACTCATTTGTGAACTTTAGCCATAAACCATGGTCATTAAGCCTGTAGTTCACAAGCCCAGAGAAGCCAAATAACAAAGTGAACCCAAAGAAAAACATATATAAATACTCCCGAAATTGGAAGCAAACAAGATTGCAGGGTTGGCAAGAGGCTTGGCTCTAGAGGGGATCCCAGGTTTCCATGCAAATGTCCCCAGCTAGGTCCTTGGACAGCAAAAGAGAGGGTGCCTGAACTGTTTTTGCCTCACTGTCACGCTGATGATTATCTTGAATATCACCATAGAATCTTCATCCGGCAATGGATGGAGATAGAAACAAGGACTCTCATCAAAGCAATGGCCTGAGTGAGTTCCCAAGGCCCAGCTGAAAGGCAGAAAGAGTGAGAAGAGGAGCATGGAAGTCACGACTTCAAGGGGTTGGTCCACCAACTGAGGCAGTGTGCCTGTTCTAATGGTAGCTCACCAAATCCAGCTGGACCAGGTCTGAATGAGCATGTGATCAAACCAGACTCTGATTGTGGCTGACAATGGGGGCTGACTGAAAAACCATTGATAAAGGCACTGGGACTTGTTTCTACAGCATGTTCTTGCTTTTTGGGACTCTAGTCTATACGGATGCACAGCTCCCTAGACCTGGATGTAGGGAGGAGGGCCTTGGACTTCTCATAGGCCAGGATTCCCTACCCCTTCTCAAGCAGGGTGGGAGAGGGCAAAGGAGGAATGGTGGAGTGGGAGACGATTGGGAAGAGGGAAGGAAGTATAAATAATTGAATGAAAAATAAAATAAAAAAAGAAAATAACAGGAATCATTGAATAGATAGATAGATAGATAGATAGATAGATAGATAGATAGATAGATAGATAGATAGATAAGGGGTATCGCATTGTAGCCCAGGCTAATTAACTTAAACTTGCTATGTAGACAACTTGGTTTTGGACTTCTGATCTTCCTGTCTCTACCTCTGGAGTGCAGGTATTACAGCCACCAACAGGCCCTGCTCTGCAGTGTTGATGATCCAGCCTAGGGCTTTGTGAGTACATGGCAAGTACTCTCTCAACTGAACTACATGAACAAACAAGAATATCCTATCATACTGTGTTTTACTTAATAACTGACAACTCTACGTATGTACATAATGCATTCTGGCTAATATCCCGCATTCTCTTATTTCCTCCCACCATTGTCAATCTCATGACTTCCATGAAAATCTCTTTCTCATATTCCTAACTTCCTCGGCGTCCTGCAGATTAGATTTAGTGCCATCTGTGTGACTGTGGTGTTAGACCTCTCCACTAGAGCCTGTTGACTCACCACTCACCAGTGGGCTAACACACAAATGAATACAATGCTTAGGTGTCATTAGTTCAGCAGTAAGTGGTAATGTCTGTCTCTTTGTCATGGTAACTGCTGTCATGGAGTGGCAGGTGTTGAATTTTGACAGATAGAAGGAGTGGAAGTGTTTGATTTTTGTTCTTGTATTTTTCCCTGAGACAGGGTGTCATGTGCCCCAAGCTGGTATCCAATTCTCTAAGGAGTTTTGAATTTCCTCTTTCAATCTGTGATCCCCCACCTCTACTCATTGAGTCCTGGGATTACAGAAGAACACACCAATTTCATGGTGCTGGGGATAGAACACGAGCTCTGTGACTACTAAGCTGTCACTCTCCCATCTGATTCTTTTTACTACTCCTGGATTTTCTTTTTCACAAACAAACAAGCATCAGTGGTCTAAAATAAAAATAAAAACTTTACATAATACATCAGCTATCATGGCATGCATAGTTCATACTGCATAATTTATCCTTTTTCAGTGTAATTTTCAATGGTTTTAATATGGCTCTTCAAAAGCTACACAGTCAGTGACTTTTTTTTAGAACATTTTCATTACTCAAAAAAAAAGTTGCATGAACATTTACAAACAATTGATCAGATGGATTCTCCCTATTTCAGGAGAGTCACTTGTTTGTTTCCTGGTCACCTGGCACTCAGACCCAAACTAACCACACAGAAACTGCATTAATTAAATCACTGCTTGGCCTATTAGCTGTAACATTTTATTGACTAGCTTTTATATCTTAATTTAACTCATTTACTTATTTTATATTTTACTATGAAGCTTGTGGCCTACCAACAAGGTTTCAGCATACGTGTTTCCAGTGGCAGCTCCAGGGTTTCTCCCTACTTTGCCTTCTTCCTCACAGCATTCCATTTAATTTTCCCCACCTAGCTAAGTTCTGCCCTGATATAGGTTCAAAGCAGATTTTTTTAAATTCATTAATGGTAATCACAGCATACAGAGGTGGAATTCCACAACATCCTTAACTTTCTCTATAGGCTTTTTTACTCACCCATAGCTGTTAGGGCCACCTGCAGACTTGAGTCTTATTTCCTCCTTTTGTAAGGCATGACATCATTGAACTGTGTAAACAACTGGTCCATTGGAACATATTAGACTCAGTCATCTCTGCCAACTCAACTTGACAGATCAGAATGACCACTCCACTACACTCTATTACATAGTGGTGCGTATTGTCAAGAATATTTTCAAAATCTGGTAAGTTGGGTGTACAGAAAGACACTTAGTAATGGGCTAGAGGGAAGGAGATGAATATGTGTAAGTCATACTTTAGGAGAAGTAACTTTATTTGTTAGGAGTCAAAGTGAGGACAAATTGTCACAAGTTGCTGTTGTTTTGCTGAGTTGACTTGTAAAAAAATGACAAAATATCTTTTAGAGAGGGAAAGGGGCATTCTGTAAAGATCTCCATGCAGATGGCAAAATGTATTTTCATGTATTTTTGAATGAAGCCAGTCTTGGTGAGAGGGCCTTTCATGTCAATGAATTTGTTTAATTTTTAGTGGAAAGTAAGAACCTTTGGTCTTCCAAAATGACAACATCATTTATTGATTCTTCCCAAAACGTAAACTCACAGAACAGCAAAACAGGCTCCTCGTGAACTTTATCATCAGTCAAGGCTAATAGATACCATATTCCAAATGAAGCAGAAGTGAGCCATCTACTGACTGGAGCCCTGGCCCTACGCATCATTCCTGGTTATAAATACCATAGCCTGGGAGCACTTCAGCACAAGTAGGAGATGGCAAGCCCTGGAAAGGGTAGCACACACAACTGGAGGCAGAACACAGAGAGGTACATTGCTGAGAGACAAGCAATCATGGACCTGACTTCAACCCTCTCACTGGAAACCTGGGTGCTCCTGACAATTAGCTTGATGCTCCTATACCTGTGAGTAACCATCAGAGTCTCCCACTGTGTCTTTGGTATGGGGTTATATTCAGACATGTATTCTGGTATTGACTATAAGGTCAAAACTGACATAGGAATCAGGGCTAGGAGAGATGGCTCAGTGTTTAAGAACACAGTCTGCTCTCTAGAGGACCCATTTTTGTACCCTGCATTTCAAATGTGGCTCACAATCACCTGCAGCTACAGTTCCAGGGATCTCACGCCCTCTGCAGTACACAATATTAAAAACTGATAATAGAACTTGAAAATAACTCTTGTAAAAACACATTGAATTTACATGTTCTTATTGGAGCTAGGGGTAGCATGTGAGTGTATGTATGTGTGTGTGTATGTGTGTGTGTTTCTGTGTATCTGTGTGTTTCTGTTTGTGTGTGTGTGTGTGTGTGTGTGTGTGTGTGTGTGTGTGTAGGTCAGAAGGAAACTTTGGGAAGTCAGTTTTCTCCTATTGTTGAGTCTTGCAGGTAAAGCTCAGATTATCAACATTGGTATCCAGTGCCTTTACAGTGCAGGTACCTTGAAGGACAGAAATGAAGTGATAACTGAGCTCATCGTGCATTTTTATTTCGGTGGAATGAGAATCAATGAGAGCCTATATGTCCTAGGCAAGCACTCTACTACTGAGCTATATTTCTAGTGATACTAACTCTTAAAGTTAATACTGACATTATAAAGATCTTCTAGAGACACCCTTACACGCTGTCAACTCCCTCTTGCTGAAGTGGAGGTTTAGTGATAAGAGTTTTTCTTGGGATGATCTGATTTATTGCAAGGAGTTGCTTGCTGATTCCTGACAGCACTATCCTAAAATAATCACACAGAAACTGTATTAATTAAAACACTATTTGGCTCATTATCTCTAACTTTTTATTGGCTAATTCTTACATATTACTTTAACTCATTTCTAGTAATCTGTACATCACCACAAGACGGTGGCTTACTGGCTAAAATTACCAGTGTCTGTCTCCAGAGGCTCCATGGCTTCTCCTGAGTCTGCCCTTCTTTCTCTCAGCATTCAGCTCAGTCTTTCCCGACTACCTAAGTTCTATCCTACCAGGCCAAGATAGTTTCTTTTTTCATTAACCAATAAAAGTAACAGACAGACAGAAGGACCACCAACATCACTGATTGACTTTCATATTTTTCTTATATCCACCAGAACTCAGTAGAAACAGACACAAGCCATGAGCCGCAATGCACACTGGACCCTTCACCCTTTTCCTAAGCTCTCTAGGAACTGGAGAGGCAGCTAAGGTGTTGGTTTTCTTCATATTTTGGTTTTGGTCATATTTTTCTCCTCACTTCTGTATGTATGGTGACAAGCCTTTCTGTTTCATTTTATAGATTTGGGACCCAAAATCATAACATTTTTAAGAAACAGGGAATTCCTGGACCCAAACCTCTGCCAATTTTAGGAACTCTACTGAATTACTACAAGGTAAGTGTTGATTCCTGATAGTTAATAATAGTTTAGTTCTATTAAATGCTCCTTGGAAGGAAACTCTGAGATTCTAGGTCCTCATTCTGTGTGTTTTCAGGAGTATATAGAATGTCCAGTGATTCCTCAGTGATCTATTGCCAATTTAAAACTATAAAATATTTGTGTGTTAATGTGTTTTTAAGTGTATATTTATGTATTTGTATGTGCATGAGTGCTCATGTTCATGCAGGTGCATGTATATGAATATGCATCTTCATGTAGAAGCCAGGGGTTAGTATTGGGTGTCTTCTTTTTTGATCTTCTTTTCTACTTTGAGGTAGGGTCTCTTACTTGAAGTTAGCTCTCTCTGATTTCCAAAGTGGTTGCACAAGTTTGCATTCCCACCAGCTATTGATAAGTGTTCCCCCTTACTCCACATCCTCTTCAGCATAGGTTATCATTGGTGTTTTTGATTTTAGCCATTTTGACAGGTGTAAGATGGTATCTCAAAGTTGTTTTGATTTGAATTTCCCTAATCACTAAGGAAGTTGAACATGACCTTAAGTGTCTTCTGACCATTTGAACTTCTGTTGAGAATTCTCTGTTCAGTTCAATACACCATTTTTAATTGGGTTAATTAGAATTTTAATGTCTAGTTTCCTGAGTTCTTTATATATTTTGGAGATCAGACCTGTGTCTGATGTGGTATTGGTAAAGAATTTTTCCCATTCAGTAGTTTGTCTTTTTGTCTTAATGACTGTCTCCTTTGTTGTACAGAAGCTTTTCAGTTTTAGGAGTTTACATTTATTCACTGTTGCTCTGTGCTACTGGGATTATAGATAGAAAGTGTTCTCCTGTGCCCATATATTGCAGTCTACTTCTTACTTTCTCTTCTACCAAGTTCAGTGTGGTCAGATTTATATTGAGGTCTTTAATCCATTTGGACTTGACATTTGTGCATGGTGATAGATAAGGATCTATTTTCATTCTTCTACAGGTTGACATCCAGTTATGCCTGCACCATTTGTTGAAGATGCTTTTTTTATTGTATAATTTTAATTTCTTTGTCAAAAATCAGGTTTTCATTGGTGTGTGAGTTAATAGCTGGGTCTTCCATTCAATTCCAGTTTTTGTGGTGTCTTTTCCTGAATTTCTTTAAGGAACTTTAAAAATTTCCTCATTTAGGATCTCTGTTATCTTTATGACATTATTTCTAAAGTTGTTGCCTTATGTATCACCTGCATTAAAATTTTTAGTTCTGCTGTTTTAAGATAACTGGGCTTTGATGATTCCATAATGACCATTCCTGTTGTTGATTATATTTTTTCACTGGCATTTTGGCACCTTGGTTTGGGATTATTATAGTTTTAGGTTTTGATTTCTGAGTTTGTGGCATGGTATTTTTTTCTTGTTTCCTATTTTTTCTCTGGTCTTCTGGCCTAAGTGAACAGGAGTTCTGGTTATTTAGAAGTTTTCAGATCTAATAGGATATCTCCAGTGGGTTTTTTTTTGTGACTTGCAAAACATCTGGGATTTTAAGTGCCAAACTTGCCTTTGTGATTCTAGGCACTTGTGTGACTTCTGGAATTCTGTCTACTTGTTTTGTCTCTAGGATTCCTATTTCAGTGTGGACTTCAACAAGCAGATGTTTTATGCCTAATTTGTGGGCTGGGATATGGATCTCAGGAGATGGGGTACAGGTAGGGGCTGTTGGCTCAGCTTTAAGGAGTGTTAGCCAACAGTAAGCAGTATCTTACCTTGGGTCCTTGGAATCTGCTTAGCTTCAGGTAAATCAGAATCTTCTTCTGATACTGTGTACTGAAATATGTAGCCTGGGGGTGGGTGCAGTCTGGAACTGTTTGGTGTGCTTTAAGGAGTGTTAGCAATGTTGATGGTGTTTGTTTTACCTGGAGTGTCTAGAACCAGCCTGGTCTCTCACAGAATAGCTGGCATTGTTGGTCAGAATATGGACTCCAGAGGAAGGGGATTTATATTTTAAAATTTTTATTTAAAATATTCATATTATAAAGTTTATTTTGAATGTTCATGGTCCACTTGTTTCTATTGGAAATGGCCTTCAAATTTTCCAGGCAAACATCTCCCTCTCCTAATAGGACAATTTTTTTTTAACACATTTTACTCTGGTCTCTTTTCTGTGTGTTAATCTGTTTCTCACATTTCCTTTATATTGTCACTTTTTCTGATTTACCCTCTTTGTGAAGTTATGTTTTCTTTATTTTTCTTTGGTATTTTGTTCCCACAAATACTTCAGTCTGAATATTTTCTAGTTAGTACTGTAAAATCTGAAGGGCAAAAGATAAAGAAACAGTGTGAATTTGAATGGACTGTTCAAACAGGACATAAATAGAGATGCTTCCTGCCTCTAAATTTCTGGCAGCTTGCTTAGGTTTCTAAAATGCAGTTTTTTAATAATTAATATGTAAATTACTTAATTGGATTTTTATAAGATGGTTATTTTTGTAAACATGCAAATAAACATATTTGTTTAAAAAGTAAAAATAAATAAATCACTGCTTGGCCCATTAGCTCTATCTTCTTAGTGACTAACTCTAACTCTTACATCTTAATTTAACACATTTCTATTAATCTGTACATCACCCAGAGGTCATGGCCTACCAGCAAATATCAGCACATCTGTCTCTGGTGCCAGATCTATGGTCTTTCTGACTCTGCCCTTCTTTTTCCCAGCATTCACTTTAGCTTTTCTTGCCTAGTTCTGTTATGCCTTTGCCATAGGCTCAAGCTGTTCTTTATTCATAATCAATACAAGCAACACAGAGACAAAAAGACCTTTCACACAATGCCTTCATCAAATCCCCCTCTTTAGGACTCAGTAAACTCTGTAAAAGAGGAGTCAGGAAGAGTATAATTGCCAGAAATGCAAATGCCCAGACAATAAAGGCCTCTATTGGTAGTTGTATGAACTCACAGAGACTGAGGTAACATGCAACGGAAACTTAAAAGAAATTCCACACTAACTCAGAAATGAGAAATGATAGTCATTTATTTAGGTGTAAACTCACAAATCAGATTCTTTTGCTCGATCAGTTGAATCACATGATCCAAATGAGAAGCCAGCACAAAAAGAACAAGGGGAGGGTGAAAAAAAGGGGAATGAACGCAGGTTCAGCTTCTTCATATATAGTATAAGAGGCCACACACCAATAGGCAAGTAATTGCAAGCTGTAATACTTCCTACAACAACTCTCCCTTTTCTTTAAATAAGAGAGTTCTAAGCCTAATCCAAAATTATACACAATAAGAACAAATATATCCAATAACTATCCTATCATAATTAATTTAAGTCTTATAAGATAAATAACTTGGCCAAGTTATGAGAAGAAAGTAACTTCAATTATCTAGTCTTCAACCACATCAAAGATCTGAGAAGGGAAATAATATTACTTGAATAAGTAGAAAGAGCAATCAAGCAACTTCCAAAACCCTGCAACAAATTACTGAGGCAACTGGTTACCTGGGCAATCACTCAACGTTTCATTTGCAATGTTAAAGCAACCAACTTTGGCTAAGGTCTAGAATACCTGACAGACCATTTCAAAGGCAAGAAAATTTTCAAAACCATCTTACTCTGTCTTGGCAAGATTTGACAGTCCTGTTTATCCATTTTCAGATACTATACATCTTGTCAGTGGTAGAGGCATGAACATTTCTTTGCCCAAAGACCAGTTTTGCAAAGAGGAAAACAAATTCCTAGTGCAGTGTCTTCAGTACTTAACATTCTCTTGGGAATACATCGGTGCTTCCAGGAGCAATTGTGTCTCACTTCAACAGAACTCTAAGTTATTTAGATGCCATTTTCTACAGCTCTTTGAAGTGGTTGAAGATTATCTATCTATGCAGAATATAATCTCTATGTATCTAAGGAACCTGATTAGTCTAACTATAAGTACGACAGACATAGATGACTATTTATCTATAATTCTTAATACCTATATAAAGACAAAGACAATAAACAACTGTGTAATAAATGAGGATAAAGACCTCCAAATGTAAACAATATATAAGTATCTTGATCAGAGGTAGAAATGTACACAGCAATATGGTAAATATATGTGTGTGTGTATATATATATGTGTGTGTGTGTGTGTTTTAAACAGAGGTAGATGCTAGCATGCATGCAATATTCAATATAATTTAACATTGTATCAATATACAATAGTCTATACCAATGTAATTGTTAGTGTGATTAAGCTAGTATCAATCTATTATCCCATCCAATTTTCCCTCTTTCTTTCTTTTTGTTTTGAGAGATCCCTGAGCTTATGAAATTTCCCATAACCCCTAACCCTATACCAATTATTTTCAAACCCTAAATGATGTTTCTAACCCTGAGGACAAACTTTGTTGGGAGGGACACGTTATCTTTTAGAATTACTTCCAGCTTTCATTGGGTTGACATTCTTTCTATAGGATCCTGTGAAAGTAAAAAAATGGTTAGGTTTCATGATTAATGTCTGGTACGATAGCCAATAGTCTCTGAGTATTTTGTGAAGGTCTGGCCAGAATGTTGTAAATATGTGCACGATTTCAGCTTATCAAGTTGGAGCCATCCTGTGCAACTGGTATCCAGTACAGGTCTTGTAATAGCACTATCAGCATCATGACATCATATTGACCAGGTAGAGTTGTTGTTGTAGGGCCCCATCTTCTTCCTGGAAACTACAAATATCTTTGTGTGTGTGAGTGTGTGAGTGTGTGTGTGTGTGTGTGTGTGTGTGTGTGTGTGTGTGAATGTGTGTGTAAGTCAGAAGAAAACTTTGGGGAATCATTTCTCACCTATCATGT
Organism: Myodes glareolus; assembly: GCF_982192425.1. NCBI lineage: Eukaryota > Metazoa > Chordata > Mammalia > Rodentia > Cricetidae > Myodes > Myodes glareolus. The sequence goes on from NC_142027.1 coordinate 83,913,964, forward strand.
GAGTCTTGCTAGTCAAAGTCAGAATAACAAAACTTTGCAGTCAGTGTCTTTACTGTGCAGTCAGTTCAAAGGACAGAAATGATGTGACAGCTGAGTTGAGTTCACTAGGCATTTTTATTTTTGGCTAAATAAGCATCAAATGAGTGCCTATATGTGCTAGGCAAGCACTCCACTATTGTGATATAACCCCAGTGGTACAAACTCTTGAAGTTCATATGGACGGTATGCAGCTCTGTTAGAGGCATCCCACATTAACACATTAATACTGTTAACTCTCTCTTCTTGAGGTGATAAGATTTACACTTGGTATGACTTGATTGACTTTCAGGTTATGTCTAGATCCACAATAACTCAAAAGAAACAAGTACAAACCACGGGCTCCCATGCACACTGGACTGCTCACCTTTTCCCTGAGCTCTCTGGGAAATGGAACCAAATTGTTGGTTGGTTTCATGTTTTGGACATGCTTATTTCCTCTCTTCTGTATGTAAAATCACAATGTTTCTATTTCACTTATAGACTGGGGATCCAAAATCATGACATTTTTAAGAAACAGGGAATTCCTGGCCCCAAACCTCTGACAATTTTAGGAACTCTGCTGAATTACTATAAGGTTTCTATTATTGATTCCTTTTTATCCTAAAATTTTTTAATGTTATATTAATTCACTAGTGTGGGATTTTTCCAGCTTCTTTATGTAGGTGTTTAGTGCTATGAACTTTCCTCTTAACGCCACTTTCATTGTGTCCCATAAATTTGGATATGTTTTTGATCATTTTCATTGAATTTTAGGAAGTCTTTAATTTCTCCCTTTATTTCTTCCTTGAACCACTGATGGTTCAGGTGAGCATTGTTTAATTTCCATGTATTTGTGGGTTTTCTGAAATTGGTATTGCTGTTGACTTCTAGTCTTAGACCATGGTGATCTGATAAGGTACGTTGGGTTATTCCAAATTTTTGTATTTGTTTAGGTTTGTTTTGTTAATGAGTATGTGGTCTATTTTTGAGAAAGTACCATGAGGTGCTGAGAAGAAGATATATTCATTTCTGTTTGAATAAAATATTCTATAGATGTCTGTTAAGTCCATTTGAGTCATAACATCTGTTAGCTCTCTCACTTCTCTTTTTACTTTTTGTCTGACTGACCTGTCCACTCATGAGAGGGGAGTGTTGAAGTCTCCCACTATTAGTGTGTGGGGTTTAATGTACTATTAAGCATTAGAAGTGTTTCTTTTACATGTGAGGGTGCCCTTGTATTGAGGGCATAGATGTTCAGTACTGAAATTCCTCTTGATGGTTGTTTCCTGCAACTAATATGAAATGACCTTCTTTGTCTCTTTTGACTGATTTTAGCTTGAAGTCTATTTTTTTAGATATTTGGATAGCTACAGTCACTTGTTTCTCATATCCATTTGATTGGTATAATTTTTCCAAACCCTTTATTCTGAGATGATGTCTGTCTTTGAGTTTGAGATGCATTTCTTATATGCAGAAGAAGAATGGATTCTGTTTTTGTTAGCCTTTGTCTTTTGATACGTGAGTTGAGTCTATTTACATTAAAGGATATTAATGACCAGTGATTGCTATTTCCTGTTAATTTAGTTTTCATTGTTGCTGATGTTGATTTGTGTCTTTTTTCATTCCTTGGGATTTTGTGCAATGCACAAATTGCATCAATTTTCAGTGATTTTGTTGGTATAGCCAACTTCCTTGGGTTGGAGTTTTCCTTCTAGAATTTTGTGTAGGACTGGATTTGTTGCTAGGTATTGGTTAAATCTGGTTTTGTCATGGAATATTTTGTTTTGTCCTTCTATGGTGATTGACAGTTTTGCAATTTATAGTAGTCTGGGCTGGCATACCTGGTCTCTTAATGTGTGCATAATGCTTGACTATGACCTTCTGGCTTTCATTGTTTCCAATGAGAAATCGGGTATTATTCTGATAGGTCTACCTTTATATTTTACGTGACCTTTTTCCTTTGCAGCTCTTAATATTACTTCTTTACTCTGTATTATTAGTTTTTTGATTATTATGTGGCAAGAAGACTTTTTATTTGGATCTAGTCTATTTGGTGTTCTGTAAGCTTTTTGTATCTTCATAGGTATATCTTTCTTTAGGTTGGGAAGTTTTCTTCTATGATTATGTTAAATATATTTTCTGCGCTTTGGAATTGAACTCCTTCTCCTTCTTCTATACCTATTATTCTTAGATTTGGTCTTTTCATGGTGCCCCATATTTCCTGGATATTTTGGGTTATGCTCTTGTTAGTGTTAATGTTTTCTTTGACTGATGAGTCCATTTCCTCTATTGTATCTTTAGCGCTTGAGATTCTCTCTTCTATCTCTTGTATGCTTCTGTTCATGTTTGTGTTTATGGTTCCTGATCATTTTCTCTTGATTTCTGTTTCTATAATTGCCTCAGTTTGTGTTTTCTTTATTGGCTCTATTTCAGTTTTTATGTCCTGAATAGTTTCTTTTATATGTTTGATTACTTTTTCTTGGTTTTCTTTAAGTGATTTGCTGATGTCTTCCAACTTTTTGTTTCTTTTTTCCTCTATTTCTTTAAGAGAATTTCTCATTTCCTCTTTTAGAGTTTTAGACATTCTCTAGAAGTCATTTTTTAGGTCATTTTCTTCTGCTTCATCCATATTTGGTTGTTTAGGTCTTGCTGTTGTAGGTTCCTTAGGTTTTATTGGTATTGTGTTGTTCTTTGTGATGTTGGGTATGTTCTTTACTTTTCTAATCATCTTTTCCTCTAACAGGTATGGTTGGATTTTTCTGAGATTTTGTTGCACCCAGACCCGAAGAGTACCTGCTTACTCCCTCAGCAGCCCCAGACTCATGCTTGGACATGCACAGGTTCCAGGTTCCCGCCTATTCCCTTTCATGGCCCAGACCAATACCTGGATCCACAGAAGTTCTGGCTCAGGCCTACTTTCACTGAGGACCCAGATTCACACCTGGCTTCACTGAGATCTCTGGTTCCTACCTCAGAGGTCCCAGGTTCCCTCACGCCCAGACTGACAGAGTCCTAGTTCAGGCCTAGTTCCTGGGAGGTTCCAGACCCACTGGGGTCCTGGCTTATATCTATTCCCTTGAAGGTCTCAGATTTACTTTTGTACCATCAGTGGTCTCTATCTCTGGTTCACTGACTCAGTTGAGTATTGATTCCTGTAGTCAATAATAGTTTGGTTCACTTAAATGTTCCTTGGGAAGAAACTCTCAGATTTCATGCCCTTTTGCTGTGTGTTATCATGATACTAGAGAACGTCTAGTGGTTCCTTGGAGACTAATTGCCAACTTAAAACTATCAAATGTTTGTGTGTGTGTGTGTGTGTGTGTGTGTTTATAGTGTGTAAGAATGAATTTGCCTGTGCAATAGTGCCCATGTGTGTGAAGATGCATATGCATAGATATATGTGTGCATATTGTGATCAGAGCTTGGTGTTGGGTGTCTTCTTGATTAATCTTCACTTTATATTTTGAAGCAAGGCCTCTTAAACATCAAGTTCTCTCAGACATCACTTGTTTATCTGGCCAACTTCCTCCAGGGCTCCTTTGACTCTGGCTCCTGCAATTGGGAATACTGGAAGACTTTAACCCTGCCTCAGATTGACACAGATACTGGGAATACAATCTCTAACTTTTATGATGTCTCTTCCCACTGACCATCGTCATAGTTCCCCTTGTCAACTTCCCCCAATATTTATTAATTTTGGGTTAAGTGTGTATGTGCCACAGCATGCATATGTAGATCAAGGGACATCTTTCGGGATTCAGTTTACTCTTCCCAACATATGAGTCCTAGGGATGAATGTCAGGTTGCAAGAGTTGGTAACAAATGACTTTTCATTTGGAACCATCTCACCAGCCCTGATGCCAGTTTATTGAGCCTCAAGTTTGCCTTTGGTGAAATGCACACATCTCAAGCCCATTTATTCTTGATATTCAGGACATGATGCTCAGACTTTGTGAGCAAAAGGAAGTTTGTTTCTTACCTAGTGCAGATTCTGTGAAGGCACTTCTGTATTTTTTGAAGTAAATATTGAGGGGCGTTCAGCATCTAGGACATCGCCTGGATGCACTAGATTAAAAGTTTCCTCTTTGTATCCAGATCATGAGCAATATTTTCTACTTCTTCTGAATATATCTGAAGCATCAGCATATCACAGACCTACATAAACATCATTGCCCCAATGATGTTTTTATGTACTTGGGTTCTCTGCATGACCATTGAAACTTGAAAATATTTCTATAGATTTAGCCTCACCATTTACTATTTATGGCAGGTTGAAGGAGTCTTGAGAATTATAATAATTTCTGTTTGGAACTTCCTATAGGAACTTTTGTCCAGGTTAGTGATTGTTTCTTTTCGAAGGACTCTATTTGTGTATATGAGTATCTACATTTGAGTTTATGAACATAAGTGCAGTTCATACAACAGCCAAAAGAGGATAAAGGATTCACTGGTACAAGAGATACAGATGGTTGTAAGGTATTGGATGTGAGTTCTGTGGACCCTCAGGAAGATCAGCATGTACTCTGAACTGCAGAGTCACATTTCCAGCCCTAAAGACAGGTTTTCTATTCTGTATTGTTTTTGTAGTCATGAAAATAGAATCCAGGAATTTAGACATGCCAGCAAGTGATTTAACATGGAAGTGGACCTATCCTCTCTTATTTTAAAGGCAGTAGGCCGTGAATGAGTGTGAGCAACAAGTGTGAAAACCTGAGACAAGATGGTGACTGTCAGTCACCTCACATGCTTGACTACACAATGTGCTTTGTATTTTCGCTGAAAGTTATTGAAGGCAAAATCACTGAAAAAAGTGTGGTTTAAAAAATATTAATAATGAGCCTATCACATGCCACATTTAAGTCTAGGTGGATCTTTAGATGCAAACTTGGTTTGACACCTGGCCCATGATCAGTCCTCAGCAGACCTACCCAAGTTCAAATCCAGAGGGCAAGAGGCAAAACTAGTGCAGCCATCTGCTAATGTTTTTCTTCCTAAAGCTTTCTATACTTAACTACCACATTCTTTAAGACAATTTATTATCATATTCATAATAATCATCATTATCGTGTGTGGTATGTATTTGGTGCTGTGCACATGTATATATCTATGAGTGTGTGTGCAGAGACTACAGGAAGATGTCAGTTATCCTGCCCTACCATTCTGCTTCTTTTGATGAGGCATCTTGCTGGTGCCACTATATGTATCTGACAAATTTTCTCTCTCAGAATTGGAAAACTGCATTTCACAGGACTTGAGGGTTTGGTTCCTTGGCTACAAAAGGATTGATTCATACAGAACAATGGAATTCACACTCATTTTCTTTCTAGGGTATATGGAAATTCGATGTTGAGTGCTATAAAAAGTATGGGAAAATATGGGGGTAAGTATTCTAGATAGTTATGTGAGTTGATTCTTCTTAGGAGGATATACTCTAATTGTACAATGACTATGTGAGCAGAGAATTACAGTAATGACTTCTCTGTTGTAAAGGTGACAATGTATGTCATTAGTGCTATGGTTCACAGGTCTGATTATCTTGAGAACATTGCATGCTATGGAGTTTGAACAGGATTTGAGGCTCAATGGACTCTGGACCTCGTGTGTGTGTGTGTGTGTGTGTGTGTGTGTGTGTGTGTGTGTGTGTGAGAGAGAGAGAGAGAGAGAGTGTGTGTGTGTGTGTGTGTGTGTGAGAGAGAGAGAGACAGAGAGAGAGAGAGAGACAGAGAGACAGAGAGAGAGAAAATGTGTTAATTTATTTATTGAGATAGGGTTTCTCTGTAACAGTCCTGGCTGTTCTGGAAGTCATTTTGTAGACCAGATTGGCCTCAAAGTAACAGAGATCTACCTGTCATTGATTCTGATTGCTGGGAATAAAGACATGGGCCACAACACCTGGCAGAGCCTTGTATTTTATCCAGTGTCAACATCTTATTATTTTCTCATCTGAAACTTATTTTTCATTATATCAAATGCACTGTTTTATGTCCCTCTAATCTGTTCTGATAAATGTGTGATATCACTGGTATGGGTGGAGCCTGCTGGGAGGACTTGCTAAAGGAGGTAAGGGAAGAAAGATTATGAGTTAGGAGCCAACCTGGGTTACACAAGGTTGTGATATCATGTCTTTGCCACATTCACTCATTTCCCTATAGAAGTGCTTACTCCTTACTCAGTGTAGACTTTAGCATGTCCATTGACAGCAGGGATAGAAAGACATAGCTACAAACTTGTTAAATGTTTTATGCTTTGTATTAAAAAATTCCTTTGCAAATGTTGATATTTTTCATTGTTTATATTTAATTTTTCTTCTTGGGGGAGACATGTAGCATGGTGCACATATGTAGGTCAGAGGAAACTTATGGTATTGGTCTTCTACTTCCAGGGTATTTAACTCAGGTTACAAGGCATAGTTCAAATCCTTTTTTTCTGCTGACCCTTCTTATCAGCCACTGCCAAGATTTCATTTACCACAGACAGGGTTTCTGTGTGTAATAGTCCTGGATATTTTGAAACAAGCTCTACAAGACCAAAGTGGCCTCGAACTCACAGAGATCCAACTGCCCCTGCCTCCTGAGTTCTGGAATTAAAAGTGTGTACATCACTATTTCCTGCCAGGATTTTGATAGAACCTTATATCCCCATTTCTTATCTTATTGAACTGACTTTGAAGATCCAATGTATTTAAAACCCAAAGTGCTCTTCCTTGGGTCAGTGTCCTCCTTGGGTCATTGTTCTCAATGTTTCTGTAAAGTGGCTGAGCCAGCAGCAAGAGCTGTTCCCTGTTGCTGATGCTGGAGTTTGGTTAGAGCTTTGGAGTAGGTGTCATCATTATGCTATGAGACAGAAAAAAGTGGGAGGAGGATCTGCCTCTTCATCTCTACTCATCCATTCTTAACCCAGGGATCTGCTGAGATGCACACCCCATAAAGACCTTGTTATTCATTGCCAACGATAGGTTTCCTGTCTGAATGTCTCCTTGCAAAATTATTGCTTGTCAACACTTGATAGTATTTTTTATGCTTTTCAATGACCTAATATCTTTTTTATTTATTCATTTATTGCTTTTTTAAAAAGTGAATCTCTTTATGTAGCCCTGGCTGTTCTGTCACTCATTATGTAGACGAGGCTTGCCTTGAACTCAGAGATCCTCCTCCTTCTGCCTTCCAAGTGCTATGATTAAGGGTGTGTGTCATACCTGGACCCAATATAATTTTTATATGTAATATTTCTCTTACTTTTTATTAGTTTTGTGTGTGTACCAGTGAATTTAACTGGACTGATTTACAGAACCATGAGTGAATGAGAGGCTATTTAAAACACGTGAACAATTAACAAATGGTCCACCAGTGACAGAGACTTCTTGCCTTATTTCTTTTTGATTTTTTATTATACTTGTTCATTTATCACAGAGGAACATATATCCCATGGAGCACACGTAAATGTCAGAAGACAACTTGTGGCACTCTGTTCTCTCACTCCACATTATAGATCCCAGGGATTTTACTGGTGTTGATTGAGCCACTTTGCTTTCCCACCACAGGAGCTAGCTGTGTGCAAGTCCTCAGGCAGGTGCAGGACCCTGAACTTCCTGCAGTTATGTTGACAACCAAAGGGGTTGCAGAGGTAGTCCTAGCTTCATGGAATTCCAGAATATGGAAGACAGCATTGCAGCTTTCCTCTCTTCATCCTGGCTCTAATGTTCTTTCTGCCCTCGCTTCTGTGTTATCTAAGTCTTTGAGAAGTTGGAAAGGAGTCTCTTTTAAATTCTGTACATTCATTTGCTTTAAAGCTCAATGTATCAAAACCAGGGCCTTGTGCACACTAAGCAAACCTTCTACCATCGAGCTGTATACCAAGCCCAGACATTGAAATATTTTATAATTTTTTTTTCTCTTTTTTTTGTTTATTCAAGTATCCGAAAACACTCTTTCCACTTCCTCCCCTACTCCCAATACCCTCCCACTCCCCCCACTCCCTCTCCTCCTCCCTCACCATTCCCAAGAGCAGTCAGGGTTTCCTGTCCTTTGGGGAATCCAAGTTCCTCCCCCCTCCCTCCGGGTCCAGGAAGGTGAGCATCCAAACAGGCCAGGATCCCAAAAAGCCAGTCCATGCAGACAAAACAAGACCCAGTGCCATTGTCAATGGCTTCTCAGTCTTCATCTGGACCTCGGGGGCTAAGTCAGCCCCCATGTCAGCCACATTCAGAGAATCCTGTTTGATCACGTGCTTGTTCAGTCCCAGTCCAACTGGCCTTGGTGAGCTCTCATTCGATCAGTCCCCTTGTATCAGTGGGTGAACGCTCCCTTCGCTGTCCTGACTTCCAGTGCTCCAATGTGGGTGTTCGTATCTATCTCCATCCATCGTCGGATGAAGGCTCCCTCAGATTTTGCTTTCCTTGCTCACGATCTCCCTCCCTCTGCTTCTCATTTGGACCTAGGGAGTTAAGTCCAGTGTTCCAATATGTGGCTCTGTCTCTATCTCCATTCATCACTATATGAGGTTCTGTGGTGACATGCAAAATATTCGTCAGTATGGTTATGAGCCAAGGCCAGTTCAGGCACCCTCTCCTCTCCTGCCCAGAGTACAATCTGGGGACCTCTCCTTGGGCCTGGGAACTCCTCCAGAATCAAGTCTCTTGCAAACCCTAAAAAGGCTCTCTTAGTTGAGATATAAACTTCCCTGCTCCCAGAACCATCCTTCCTCCCTCCCCCCATCCCATTCCCCCAAGTCATCCCCAATCCTCCCCCTCTCCCCTCTCCCTAATCATCTTCCCCTACTTCCACCCTCTTACCCCCCATGCACCCGAGTTTCCCTGGCAATCTTGCCTAGTTCTAATATCCAGGAGGATAACTACATGATTTTCTTCAGGTTCACCTTCTTATTTACCTTCTCTAGGATCACAAATTATAGACTCACAGACCTTTAACTATGGCTAGAATCCACTTATGAGTGAGTACATACCATATTCCTCTTTTGGGGTCTGGGTTACCTCATTCAGCAAAGTGTTTTCTATTTCCATCCATTTGCATGCAAAATTCAAGATGTCAGTGTTTTTTACCGCTGAGTAGCACTCTAATGTATATATATTCCACACCTTTTTTAACCATTCTTCTATTGAGGGGCACCTAGGTTGTTTCCAGGTTCTGGCTATTACAAATAGTACAGCTATGAACATAGCTGAGCAAATACTTTTGTAGTATGATAGGGCATCTCTTGGGTATATTCCCAAGAGTGGAATTGCTGGGTCCTGAGGGAGGTTGACTCCCAGTTTCCTGAGAAACCGCCACACTGATTTCCACAGCGGCTGTACAAGTTTGCATTCCCACCAACAATGGATGAGTGTTCCCCTCACTCCACATCCTCTCCAGCATAGGCTATCATTGGTGTTTTTGAGTTTAGCTATTCTGACAGATGTAAGATGGTATCTCAAAGTGGTTTTGATTTGCATTTCCCTGATCGCTAAGGAGGTTGAGCATGTCCTTAAGTGTCTTCTGGCCATTCAAAGTTCATCTGTTGTGAATTCTCTGTTCAGTTCAGTACCCCACTTTTTAATTGGGTGAATTAGAGATTTAGTGTCTAGTTTCTTGAGTTCTTTGTATATTTTGGAGATCAGACCTTTGTCTGATGAGGGGTTGGTGAAGATCTTCTCCCAGTCCGAAGGTAGCCTTTTTGTCTTACTAACAGTGTCCTTTGCTTTACAGAAGCTTCTCAGTTTCAGGAGGTCACATTTATTCATTGTTTCTCTTATTGTCTGTGCTACTGGGGTTCTACTTAGGAAGTGGCCTCCTGTGCCTATATCTTGTAAACTACTTCCCACTTTCTCTTCTATCAGGTTCAAAGTGGACAGATTAATGTTGATGTCTTTAATCCATTTGGACTTGAGTTTTGTGCATGGTGATAGATATGGATCTACTTTCATTCTTCTCCAGGTTGACATTTATTTATTCCAGCACCATTTGTTAAAGATGCTTTCCTTCTTCCATTGTATATCTTCAGCTCCCTTGTCGAATATTAGGTGTTCATAGGTTTGTGGGTGGATATCCGGGTCTTCTATTCGATTCCATAGGTCGACTTCTCTGTTCTTTGACAATACCAAGCTGTTTTCAATACTGTAGCTCTGTAATAGAGTTTGAAGTCAGGGATGGTAATGCCTCCAGAAGTTCCTTTATTGTATAAGATTGCTTTGGCTATCCTGGGTTTTTGATTTTGCCATATAAACTTGATTATTGTTCTATCAAGGTCTGTGAAGAAGTTTGATGTGATTTTGATAGGGATTGCATTGAATGTATAGATTGCTTTTGGTAGAATTGCCATTTTTACTATGTTGATTCTCCCAATCCAAGAGCAGGGGAGGTCTTTCCATTTTCTGGTATCCTCCTCAATTTCTTTCTTCAAAGACTTAAAGTTCTTGTCAAATAGGTCTTTCACTTCTTTGGTTAGAGTTATCTCAAGATATTTTATGCTATTTGTGGCTATTGTGAAAGGTGATGTTTCTCTGATTTCCCTCTCTGCTTCTTTATCCTTTGTGTATAGGAAGGCAACTGATTTTTTTGGAGTTGATGTTGTATCCTGCCACATTGCTAAAGGTGTTTATCAGCTGTCGGAGTTCTTTGGTAGAGTTTTTAGGGTTGCTTATGTACACTATCATATCGTCAGCAAATAATGAAAGTTTAGCTTCATCCTTTCCTATTCGAATCCCCTTGATCTCCTATGTTGTCTTATTGCTATTGCTAGAACTTCAAGCACTATATTGAAGAGGTATGGAGAGAGTAGACAGCCTTGTCATGTTCCTGATTTTAATGGAAATGCTTTGAGCTTCTCTCCATTCAATTTGATGTTAGCTGTCTGCTTGCTGTACATTGCTTTTATTATATTTAGGTATGATCCTTGTATCCCCAGTCTCTCCAACACCTTTATCATAAATGGGTGTTGAATTTTGTCATATACTTTTTCAACATCCAATGAAATGATCATATGGTTTTTTTTTTTCAGTTTATTTATATGATGGATTGCATTGATCGATTTTCTTATGTTGAACCAGCCCTGCATCTCTGGGATGAAGCCTACTTGATCATAATGGATAATTTTTCTAATGTGTTCTTGGAGTCGGTTTGCCAGTATTTTATTGAGAATTTTTGCGTCGAAGTTCATGAGTGAGATTGGCCTGTAATTCTCTTTCTTGGTTGTGTCTTTGTGTGGTTTTGGTATCAGGGTAACTGTAGCTTCATAAAAGGAGTTTGGCAATGACTCTTCTGTTTCTATATTGTGGAATACATTAAGGAGTATAGGTATTAGCTCTTCCTGGAAGTTCTGGTAGAATTCTGCATTGAAACCATCTGGTCCTGGGCTATTTTTGGTAGGGAGATTTTGGATAACAGCTTCTAATTCTTCACGACTAACGGGTCTATTTAGATTGTTCATCTGTTCTTGGTTCAACTTTGCTATATGGTACTTATCTAAAAAGATGTCCATTTCTTTTACATTTTCCAGCTTTGTGGCATATAAACTTTCGTAGTAAGATCTAATGATTCTCTGAATTTCCTTTGTGTCTGTGGTTATGTCCCCCTTTTCATTTCTGATCTTATTAATTTGCATGTTCTCTCTATGCCGTTTGATTAATTTGGCTAGGGGTTTGTCAATATTGTTGATTTTCTCCAAGAACCACCTTTTTGTTTCATTGATTATTTGGATTGTTTTCTGTGTTTCTATTTTGTTGATTTCAGCCCTCAATTTGATTATTTCCAGTCTTCTAGACCTCCTGGGTGAATCAGCTTCTTTTTTTCTAGAGCTTTCAAGTGTGCTGTTAAGTCTCCAATGTGTGCTTTCTCCGTTTTCTTTAATTGGGCACTTAGTGCTATGAACTTTCCTCTTAGCACTGCTTTCATAGTGTCCCATAGGTTTGAGTATGTTGTGTGTTTATTTTCATTAAATTCAAGGAAGACTTTAATTTCTTTCTTTATTTTTTCCTTGACCCAGGGGTGATTTAATAGTAGACAGTTAAACTTCCATGAGTTTGATGGCTTCCTGGGGGTAGCATTGTTGTTGAATACTAACTTTATTCCATGGTGATCTGACAAGACACAGGTGGTTACTAATATTTTTTTATATCTATGGAAGTTTGCTTTGTTACCAAGTATTTGGTCAATTTTTGAGAAGGTTCCATGGGCTGCAGAGAAGAAGGTATATTCTTTTATATTTGGGTGGAATGTTCTGTAGATATCTGTTAAGTCCATTTGAGTCAATACCTCCAATAATTCTCTTATTTCTCTGTTGGGTTTCTGTCTGATTGATCTGTCCATTGGTGAGAGAGGTGTGTTGAAGTCTCCTACTATTAGTGTGTGTGGTTTGATGACTGCCTTGAGTTCTAGAAGTGTTTCTTTAACATATGTGGGTGCCTTTATATTAGGGGCATAGATATTCAGGATTGAGACTTCCTCCTGATGAATTGTTCCAGTTATGAGTATGAAATGTCCATCTTTATCTCTTCTGATATATTTTAGTCTGAAGCTAACTTTGTTAGATATTAGAATGGCCACATCTGCTTGTTTCTTAGGTCCATTTGCTTCGAAAACCTTTTCCCAGACCTTTACTCTGAGTAGATGTCTGTCTTTGTGGTTGAGGTGTGTTTCTTGTAAACAGAAGAATGTTGGATCCTGTTTTTGTATCCAATCTCTAAGTCTGTGCCTTTTTATAGGTGAATTGAATCCATTAATATTAAGTGATACTAATGACCAGTGGTTGTTGACTCCGGTCATTTTTTTGGGTAGTAGAATGTATGTGTTTTCCTTCTTTTAGTTGTGCTTGTGAAGGGTCGCTAGATGCCTGAGTTATTGTAGGCGGTGTTGGGAATGTTGGATTCCTTGAGTTGTGATTTGCCTTCTAATACTTTCTGTAAGGCTGGATTTGTAGCTACGTATTGCTGAAATTTGTTTTTATCCTGGAATATTTTGTTTTCTCCGTTGATAGTGAACGATAGCTTGGCTGGATATAGTAGTCTAGGCTTGCATCCATGGTCTTTTAGTTTCTGCAGTACCTCTCTCCAGGACCTTCTGGCTTTCATGGATTCCATAGAGAAGTCTGGTGTAAGTCTGATAGGTTTACCTTTATAAGTTACTTGAGCTTTATCCTTTGCAGCTCTTAATAGTCTTTCTTTAATCTGACTGTTTTGTGTTTTGATTATTATATGGCGAGGGGATGTTTTTTTTTTTTTTTTTGATCCAGTCTATTCGGTGTTCTGTATGCTTCTTGAACCTTCATAGGGATATCGTTCTTTAGGTTGGGGAGGTTTTTTTCTATAATTTTGTTGAATATATTTTCTGGACCCTTGATCTGCAATTCTTCTCCTTCTTCAATTCCTCTTATTCTTAGATTTGGTTTTTTTATTGTGTCCCACAGTTCCTGAATGTTTTGTGATGAGAATTTGTTGGATTTGCTGTTTTCTTTGGTCAGAGCGTTTAATTTCTCTATGGTGTCTTCAGAGACTGAGATTCTTTCTTCTATCTCTTGTATTCTGTTGGTTATGCTTGTTTCTGAAGTCTCTGTTCGTTTACCTAGATTTTCCATAGCCAGCCAGCCCTCGGTTTGTGATTTCTTCATTGACTCCATTTCAGTTTTCAAACCTTGAACTGTTTCCATTACCTGTTTGATTGTTTTTTCTTGGTTTCTCAGAAATTCATTTACAGATTTACTCATTTCTTCAAACTTTTTGGTATATTTCTCTTCCCTTTCTTTACTCATTTCCTCAATCTTTTTGTTATCTTATCTTCCATTTCTTTCCTGCAGATTCTCACCTCCTGTTTAAGTTCCTCTATTATTTTCATAAAGATCCGCTTAGAGTCAATTTCTTCTATTTCTTCTGGAGTAGGGTGTTCGATTCTTCTAGTTTCATGATCCCTGGATTCTGGAGATGTCATGTTGCCTTTCAGGTTGTTGGAGGAATTCTTGCATTGGCGCCTGCCCATCTCCTCCACTCTGGATGAAACTCCTCAGGACTTTCTGGATAGAACTCGTCAACCCTCTCTGGGTAGGATTCCTCAGCACTCTCTGGGTAGAACTCCTCAGCAGTGCAACAGGGCTAGCTGGTTTTCCCAGGACCCAGGAGACAAAAGGGCGGCAGCAGTGGGGGCAGGGAGGGGTTCCATGGAACACAGAAGACCCTGCCGCAGAAGCTGAGGGGGGAGGGGCTCTTCCTGGACAGGCTGGCCGCCCAGGCGAGCACCCACTCACCTCTCTGGGTAGAACTCCTCAGTAGTGCAACAGGGCTAACTGGTCCTCCCAGGACCCCAATATTTTATTTTTTTTTAAGATTAATTTTTCATTTCAAGTTTTAATGTAATGGATTTGTTTCTAGCTTAAAATATTTTATATTAACTTTAATGTTCTGTTTTAAGGATTTAATTATGAATTTTAGTTGAATATTTTATTGTTAAACATGTTTCTATTGTTTTTATTATTTATGTGTGTGTTTTTGTGTACGTGTGTGTGTGTGTGTGTGTCTGTGTGTGTCTGCACATGATTGCTTATTATCATGAAGGCCAGAGGCATTATCAGCCTGGAGCTGGAGTTACAGGTGGGTGTAAGACAACCAACATGAGTCCTGCAGCCAAACTCAGGTTCTTTGGAAAAACAATATGTGCTCTTAATTGAGGTTCCACCTCTTTAGGCCCTTGCCTTATTTACATGTGCAAAATCATAGAAAATGGTATAGGCAACAGTCATATATTCACATGTAGCCTTAAAATTTTCACTTGTGATTTCTAATTATGATGTCTTTCAGAAATGTCTTTTCTTTAAGTGACCAATTTTGTCTTGAATGACATACTTGTTTCTTTACAAAGCTTCCACTGTATCCTTGATCAGAATCTTATGTTAAATTAGGTACTTCTTTGAGAACATGTATAACTATAACCAGTGAGGTTCATGTAAAGTAAGAATCAATGTCTAGATTTGGGGCTACCACTCAGAACCTGGCCTGGGTTAATGTAGACAGATGTATATGTCCCACCTGATTCTGGAGCTGTACAGTCCCAGAGAAACATATGGAAGCTCATATTATTTATGAACTGTTTGACTTATTAGCTCAGGCTTATTATTAATTAGCTATTACAGCTTAGATTAACCCATAATTCTTGTCTCTATTTAGTCCCGTGGCTTGTTACCTTTTCTTTGTAAGTCATTCTCATCCTACTTCCTCTGCATCTGATTTGTGACTGATTCTCTGCCTTTCATCTTCCCAGAATTCTTCTAGTCTGGTTGTCCCAGCATTGATTCCTGCCTGGCTACTGTTCAATCAGCATTTTATTAAACCAATATGAGTAACAAATCTTTACAGTATAAGACCCTTATTCCACAGTATTAAAAATTCTTAGCCAAATGGCTTTTTTTTGTATGGATTTATATCCCAAACTTTGGGTTACAAATGTGGTATGAATGAAAAAAATCCAGAGATAGATATTGGGCTTTAATTGGAACATCAGAAAAGCAAAGTAGCCAAGCCACTAGAGAGCTTTTAACTCTACGAAATAATCAGACTGAAAGAGAAGGAATTCTTGTCTCATAACACTTCATATTCTTTTCTAAGGCTGGGATTAAAGGTGTGAGCCACCTGGATCTGTTTCTGCATTGATCTTGTGTAGCCCAGTGTTACCTTGAACTCACAGAGATCCATCTGCCTTTGTCTCCCAAATACTGGGATTAAAGTTTTATTTTCTGGCCTTCAGACAGCATTTTTATAAAACATACATAAAATATCACTATAGGTTAATTAGTTGTTTTCCCCATACAGGTTGTTTGATGGTCCAACACCCATGTTTATTATCACAGACCCAGACATGATCAAGAAGGTGCTTGTAAAGGAATCCTATTCTGTCTTCACAAACCGAAGGGTAAGTAACTTCTTTTTTAATTAAAAAAAATGAAAGATTTATTTTTGCTGTGTTTATTGATGTGTTTGTATGTGTGTCCATATGGCTCAATGCTATATGTGTATAGGTTCCTGTGGAGGCCAGAAGAGAATATGAGTCTCTTCTACCTTTTATCTGGTGTTCCAAGCACTTGTGTGTTGCCTGACATGGGTGCTGGGAACTTAACCAGACTCAGTCAAAATATCAGAAAGCACCTTTAATCACTGAGCCATCACCCAAGCTACCCCCTTTATTAATGCATGCCTTTATATTTTACTTATTGAATTTTTGGAGACAGTTTTTCTCTGTGTAGCCCCAACATTCCTGACACCTATTCTGTAACCAAAGTTTGTCCCAACTCAGTGATCTGCCTGCCTCTGCTATCCAAGTGCTATATTTAAAGGCATGTGACAGTGCTGTCGAGTGAGACTGGGTATGTGGAATTTTTTTGTCTCTTTCAAGACAGGGTTTCTAATATAAAATTGACTATCCGCGAATTCACTTTGTAGGCCAGGCTGGCCTCAAATTCACAGAGATCTGCCTTCTTCTGTCTCCTGAGTGCTTGTATAAAGGTGTACAACACCATGACCTGGCTACTTCTTTAATTGAATGAATGAAACAAATATATATTCCCAATGGTCTTCATAATAATATGCAAGCAGGATATAGTCAGTCATTTTGCTAATGAGGAATTGTAAATGTACTAAATTATTGTGATCCAGTTGTAGATGGACACTGTTGTTATCTAAATTGTGTTTACATTTTCTGTTTAATGGGTCTTTTCTTATGTCTGTGTGGATCAGTACAGTTTATCACAGATCTAGATTTGTGTGGTGACAGACACTCAGAAAAGAGAGCTGCTTCTTTACCTGCATTTTCCTCTTGGTAGCCCTTTAACTCCCTTGTACAGCCTGCCTTCCTCTCTTCACCTTGTATATCCATTTCTCTTCGCACTAGATGTTGTGGTCAGGGTCAAATCTGATGATTATTCACTTGGCTCTTATGTGTGGATCCTCTTGTGTACAAATTATATCTTTTTGAGATAAGATCTCAAATCTAAAGCTTTTTTTAAAGTTTATTAAATTATGAAAGTTTTCATTTCCGCCCCTCCTCCCAACACCCTCCCCCTCCCCCCTCCCCCTCCTCCTCCCTCTTCATCCCTAAGAGCAGTCAGGGCTTCCAGCCCTGTGGGAAGTTCAAGCTCCTCCCAACTCCTTCCAGGTCCCTGAAGATGAGTATCCGAACAGACTGGATCCCAAAAATCTAGCATATGCAGAGGAAACAAGTCCCAGTGTCATTGTCAGTGGCTTTTCAGAAAGGCTCCGGACCAGCCACATTCAGAGATCCGGCCACATTCAGAAAATCTGGTTGGATCACATGCTCGTTCAGTCCCAGTCCAACTGGCCTTGGTGAACTCTCATTAGATCAGTCCCCTTGTATCAGTGGGTGATCGCACCCCTCGCTGTCCTGAGTTTTTTTCATGTTCTTCCTTTTTCTGCCCCTCATTTGGACCATGGGGGGCTCAGTCCGGTGCTCCAATGTGGGTCTCCATCTGTATCGCCATCGTCAGATGAAGGATCTATGGTGATAAGCAAAATCTTCATCAGTATGGTTATAGCCCAAGGCCGGTTCAGGCACCTTCTCCTCTGTCTAGAGAACAGTCTGGGGATCTCTCCTTGGACCTGGGATCCCATTTATAATCAAGTCTCCTGTAAACCCTAAAATGACTCCCTTAGTTGAGATATATTCTTCCCTGATATCATATCCATCCTTCCTCCCTACCCCCATCCCAGTCCACCTAGCTTTCCCCATTCCTCCACTACTCCCTTCTCTCTAACCCTCTCCCCTTCCAACAACCCTCCCACCCCACCATGCACCCGAGGTTACCTGGGACTCTTGTCTGTTTCCAATCTCCAGGCAGATTTTCAACAGGTTCACCTTCTTATTTAGCTTCTCTAGGATCACGAATAATAGGCTCAAAGACCTTTAATCATGGTTAGAATCCACATATGAGTAAATACATACCATATTCCTCTTTTTGGGTCTGGCTTACCTCACTTAGTAAGGCGTTTTCTATTTCCATCCATTTGCATGCAAAATTCAAGATGTCATTGTTTTTTACCGCTGAGTAGAACTCTAATGTGTATATGTTCCTCACCTTTATTAACCATTCTTCTATTGAAGATACGATACTTAGTTCAATGTTCTCTCTTTCTCTCTCTCTCTCTCTCTCTCTCTCTCTCTCTCTCTATCTCTCTCTCTCTCTCTCTCTCTAACCATAACTATCCCACTGTTATATCTGGGGAAATCTATTGGTTCTCTCTATGCCATATATCCTAGAGACTGAATTCAGGTTGTTGTGCTTATCAGCAAGCATATTTACCTACTGAGCCATCTCTTAAACCTTCATTCAGCCTTTGATCATCTGGTGAAGTTGGCTGAAGGGCTAGTTTGCAATTGCCCTTCATCAAGGGAAGCCATATTCATTTTTTCCTAATGTGCCAAATATTTTAATATAAGGGCAGTTGGGAAACTTCACATTGTATAAATATAATTGTGGTAGAATGAAGGTCCCACCAGAAAAATGGAATTATACTTACTCTTTATCATTGCATGAAGAATTAAGGAAAAACATTTCTACAGCACTATTTCTAAATAAACAAACAACCCATACCAAATAAACCAGGGTCAGAGAGATGATTTAGTGGCTGAAAGCTTTGAAAGAGAATGAGGAATTTCTTGTCTACATCCATATCCACAGGCTCATAAGTACCTGTAACTCCTGCTGCAGGAGCTCCAACTTGTTTCTTCAGTCTCATAAAAACTGCACACACATGTGTATACATTCATGCACACACATACAGAGAGACATGTATAAAATATTAAAATACATCTTGAAATTTAAAACACAAAATCCTTTCAGTGTCTCAGACTAAGGGGATAGCTGAGTGGATAAAGGACCAGAGTTTGGATTTTGGCATCACATACAACCTGGGTATAACTTTCAGAGCTGTGTTTAGAAGTAGGTAGGCCCTAGGGATTTGCTGTCTATCTACTCTAGCCAAGCTAGAACATTCTAGATTCATTGAGAGACTCTGGCTCAAAAATTTAGTAGAGAGTTATAAAGAAATAAGCCAGACCTCTGGCTTCCTAATGAGCATTCACACTGCACTCTAACCTACACACAAGGACACACACACACACACACAAACACACATACACCATATCAAAAAACCCATTTAAATACCATGCTGGTGAACTTGTCTGATGCAGCGTTAACTGGCTATCCTATCCCCAAACCATTTGCCATCTGCATAGCTCTGGAGAATCTACTAAAATACTTGTTCCCATCTTTACTCCCACCTCTGACAACAATTTTATAACCACAGAGATTTATGTTTAGGAGAATCATGGAATATAAAGGTTTGAAATATCAACATGAAGTTAGCCAGTGATCACCTGATTTCTTACAGAATGTGAGTAAATTCTGACTATTTTTTCATCTAGCATAAGATTTGATCTATAGCAAATAGTCAGTAACTAGTTGTTATACAACAATATCCACTTAGTACTTTTAAAACCATGGAAAATTCTTGCCTTACTAAGAGCAAATATTTCTATTTTTTTGGACTTAAGGTTATAGGACCAGTGGGTGTGATGAGTAAAGCCATCGCCCTATCTAAGGATGAGGAGTGGAAGAGACTTCGAGCCTTGCTGTCTCCCACCTTCACCAGTGGAAAACTCAAAGAGGTGATTAAAAGTACTTCTAGCTGGAATGTTTGTGTGACTTGAGTCTCCACACCTAACAAACCATGGATGCTTTTGTGTTTTGTGCTTAGATGTTTCCCATCATTGAGGAGTATGGAGATATTTTGGTAAAATACTTGAGAAGGGAGGCAGAGAAAGGCAAGCCTCTCAACATGAAAGAGTGAGTAGTGGTACATCTGCTGTGGTTCTGGGAGAGGAAGAGCAACAAAGGCAGAAGGGTCATCCTTCTGTGTGTCTCACATGTCCAGCTGTTTCTTCTTCCCTTTTAGACACTGGATGACA
The DNA here is from genome assembly GCF_982192425.1 of Myodes glareolus. Taxonomy (NCBI): domain Eukaryota; kingdom Metazoa; phylum Chordata; class Mammalia; order Rodentia; family Cricetidae; genus Myodes; species Myodes glareolus. The sequence goes on from NC_142027.1 coordinate 83,933,934, forward strand.
AAGGTACAGTTGAGAAAAGAACACAAGAGTGCCAGGTGCACAGTAGTAGAGGGTGGGTAGGAGGGAAAGGTGCTTGGTCAATACTGAGATGAGGTGGTTTACACTCTATCAGCCAAGAATGTGAATATTTCAGGCTTCTTGCTGCATGTATTAAATCCCAAGTCTCTCTCTCCTCAGAGTGTTTGGGGCCTACAGCATGGATGTGATCACAAGCACAGCATTTGGTGTGAGCGTCGATTCCCTAAACAACCCAAAGGATCCATTTGCAGAAAAGACCAAGAAGTTCTTAAAAATAGATTTTTTTGAGCCGCTATTCTTGTCAATAAGTATGTATGATGGTTCTTCTGTCTTTTGACCTACTGATCTTGAGTGTGGCCATGTTTGTCAGTTCTGCCATCTCTTTTCCACACTCTTCACAACTAGCAGCTCTATTGGAATACAATTCACCTTCTTAAAGTCACAATCCAACATTTTGTAGTGGTTTCAAAAACATGTATCTCATTACTCTTGTTTTAGAACTTCAGGTTTTTTTTTAGACAGTGTCTCACTATGTTTCTATAGCTTGTCTGAATGTTGCTGTGTAGACTAGGCTGGTCTTGAATGCGTAGTGATGGCCTGCCTGGCTTAGTTTTGGAATTATTTTATTTATCGTTAGACTATATAACATAGGTATACAATCTATCTTCATTATACTCTCCCCTCACTCTCACTCTTCCCAATTCCTGCAGACACTACAACACATCTTTCTCCCAATTTATTTCCCATTCTCTTTTCTTGGTCACCTAATGAGTCCAAACAGTACTGCCTGCTAGGATGCTGACAAATATTATCTCATGCAGGTGATCAGTTCAAGATTGATCCATGCAATATCGTAGATTGGTCTTTCACACCACCCCTCTCTGGCCCTTACTTTATTCCCACACACTCCTTCATGATGTACTTTGAGCCTGGAGTGGTGGGAGTGATGATACAGATGCTCCATGTAGGGATCAGCACTTAACAGTCCTTTATTAATAGCACTCTGATCACTTAGGACTCTGTACTGACTGATGATCTACATGGCCAATTACCAATGTAAAATGCTGAGTACTCTATTCTAGTCATGCTACACAATTGCACCATCGTCCTTCAAGCAGCCTTGACCTGAGCAACCGTCAATTCACTTTCTGTATATTTACATATTTTGAGTATTTCACATCAATGGGATCATAGACTATTTCATTTCTGTGGCAGTCTTTGTTATTTAGCACCCTTCAAATCTAAGCAAGGGTCACTGTCTCCTGTGTTTATTAAAAAGTAATATTTAATTTCTGTTGTGATGAAAACTGATGTTGGTTCTGTTTGAATATGCTTTTTGGTTTTTTTATTTTATTGAATTTTATTGAGGTCTACATTTTTCTCTTCTCCCCTCCTTGTCTCTCCCCTTCCATTCAACCCTCTGCCAAGGATCCTTACTCTCAATTTTCTGAGGAGACCTTGTATTTTTCTACTACCCATGTAGATTAGATCTATTTATGTCTCTCTTAGAATCCCCATTGTTATCTAGGTTCTCTAGGATTGTGATTTGTGGACTGGTTTTCTTTGCTTTTTGTTTAAAATACACCTATGAGTCAGTAGATACGATAATTGTATTTCTGAGTCTGAATTACCTCATTCAAAATAATGTTTCCTAGCACCATCCATTTGCTTGCAAAATTCAAGTTTTTTTCTGCTGTGTAGTACTTCATTGTGTAATTGTACCACATTTTCCTTATCTATTTTTCGGTCAGAGGACATTTAGGTTGTTTACAGATTCTGACTATGACAAACAAGGCTGCTATGAACACAGCTGAGCACATATCCTTATGACACGGTTAAGTATCCTTTTAATATATACCCCAAAGTGGAATTTCTGGGTTTTGAGGAATATTATTTCCTAATTATTTGAGAAATTGCCACACAGAAATCCAAAGTGGCTGTACCAGCTTGAATTCCCACCAGCAATGCAGAAGTTTTCTTTTTTCCCCACAACCTCTCCAGCATAAGTTGTCATCAGTGCTTTTGATCTTGGTCATTCTTACAGGTGTAAGATAGAATCTCAGAGTTGTTTTGATTTCCATTCCTCTGATTACTAAGGATGTTGAATATTTCTTTCAGCCATTTTAGAATCCTCTGTGGAGGGTTCTTTGTTTAGGTCTGTATTTTATTTTTTATTGGATTATTTGTTCTTTTGATGACCAAATTCTTTAGCTCTTTGTATATTTTTGAGATCAGACCTCTATCTGATGTGGAGTTAGTGAAGATCTTTTTCCATTCTGTAAGCTGTTGCTTTGCCTTGTAGAACATGTCCTTTGCTTCACAGAACCTTTTCAGTTTAAGGAGGTTCCATTTATTATTTTTCTCAGTGTCTGTTCTGCTGGGGTTATATTTAAGAAGTGGTTCCCCGTGTCAATGCGTTCAAGTGCACTTCTCACGTTCTCTTCTATAAGGTTCAGTGTGACTGGCTTTATGTTGAAGTTTTTGATTCATTTGGACTTAAGTTTTGTGCATGGTTATAGATATGGGTCTATTTACATTCCTCTACATGTTGATATCCAATTATGCCAGCATCATTCAAAAAAAACATGATTTCTTTCTTCCATTTGATATTTTTTGCTTCTTTGTCAAACATCAGGTGTACAAAGGTGTGTGGATTAATATCGGGGTCTTTTTTTCTTTTGATTCCCTTGGACTCCCTGTTTGGTTTTTGATAATACCAGGCTGTTTTCAGTACTGTAGCTCTATAGTTTTATGCTTTGGGGTATACCTTCATATTCATTGTTGCTGAGTCACAAAGTAACCCCATGTTTAACAATTTAAACTACTGAGCATATGTTTTCCCCAGTAGTAGCAGCATTTTCTATGTGTTCTAGAAATGTAGGAGAGTTCTCTATGATCCACTGAGCGTTCACTTGGCTCTCCCATGACTTTGATCATTGCCACTTAGTGGATGTCCTGTATGCTTGACCTGCGGTTTTAATGAGCTTTTCCCTAGTACCATTTCAATTAAAACAACAACAACAACAAAGTTGATGTGGTTTTGTTGACTTTTAGGTGATGTCTTTTATATCGCTGAATTGCTTTGACATTTTAAAAAGATTTATATATTTTTATGTTATGTATATGGTGTTTTGCTTGCATAAATGTGTACCATTTGCATGAAGTTCCTGCTGAGGCCATAAAAGGGTATTGAATCCCCTGTAACTTTAATTACACATGGTTGAGAGCAGCCATGTGGGTTCTGGGAATCAAACCTGGGTCATTTGTAGAGCACCAGTGCTACCTGTGGAGCCATCTCTCCAGAACTCGTAGTATTTTTTGTGTATTTTCTGGGTACCATTACCAGTGGTGTTTCATTTAGGGTTTAATACTTTCTCTGTCAGTTACGTATCTATCCACAGCTCATGTGACCTTTTGCCTACATTCCAACTTTCCTCAACATCTCATATCATCCTTTCCTGGTCTCCTTTTGAGTATTATTCCATATCCACTTACACCTGTTCACGTATTCACATTTATTCATTATAGGATAGACTCTGGAAGTGAGGGAGATTGTGTGATTTTCCTCTCTTTCTGAGTTTGGGTCATCTTTCTTTGAACTTGACTTTAGAGAGGTGCTGGGTACTAAATTCAGGTCTTGTACTTGCACAACAAGTATTTACCACTGAGTCTTCTCTCCTTCCCTGGAGTTAGTTATTTTAAAATTTTATTTTATAATGTGAAGTTTGATTATTTGAAATTTAAAGTTTTAGCCTCTCTACCTTTTCTCTGCACAATTTTGTGGTATCTTCGTTTCATACTTTGAAGACATTTTCAGTTCCTTTGCTTTGTGGAGGAGATCCTAGAATCTCATGCATGCTAGGCATGTACGCTATAATGAAATTGTATCTCAAGAAATTTTTCCAATCACCTGCTGGAGTTCTTTGACATATTTTTATTTAATAAGAGTATATTGATTAATTTGTACATGCCTCTGATTTTTCTTAGATCCTTTCTGGTGCTAGCTTAAACAAAACTCTATCATGTCAGTTGAGAAACAAATGCTATCTAGGCTGTTCTTTCTTTTCTTTATTACTTATTAAATAACAAATTGTTTTATTTACTTATTTGTGTGTGTGTGTGCATGCGTGTTTGCATGTGTGTAGTTAAACTTTTCTTTGAATTGCTTCCTCACACATAATGACATGGAGACTTAGTATTAATTATGAAAACTTGGCTTTAGCTTAGATTTTCCCCAAATATCTTTTACAACTTAAATCAACCCATTCTTTTAATCTATGCTATGTCTTGTGGCTTTGTTACCTCTCCTTTGTGTTCCAAATTTGATTTCTTCAGTGTTTCCCTGGCATCTCTCTTCCCTACTTTTTCTTAGAGTTCCACTCTTTCCCAAGAAACCTTGCCTATTCACTTCTGCCTAACCACTTTACATTTAGTTGTTTATTAAACAAACCATAATGACATCTTCACACAGTGTATACAAATATCCGACATTCTCTTTCTCTGTCTCTGTTTCGCTCTCTCTCTCTCTCTCTCTCTCTCTCTCTCTCTCTCTCTCTCTCTCTCCTTCTTCGTGTGTGTGTGTGTGTGTGTGTGTATGCATGTGACTGCCTTGGTGTTTGTGTGACACGTAGAGATTAGAGGACAATTTACAGTAGTTGGTTGTTTCTCTCCTTCCACAGTATGGGATGCAGGGATCAAATTCAGGTTGTTTGGCTTTTCTGCAGGACTCTTTAGTTATTAATCCTGTCACTGGCCCCTGTCTGTATTTTGGATCCACACAAACTTCATGAGCAGAGTTTAAACCAAGAGTCAGATTTATTTCTATGGCTACTCCTGAGTATAGAAGGAACATTATGGTGGTGACCTAGTGTGAGAAAGGTCACAGAGAGAATGCTTTCTTGAGACACTGGTTACTTATTCCATGGATAGCTTCATGATTTCTCTAAATGAAACTTATATTTCCAGTAAAACTTATTCCTTATCTTTCTTTTCCAGTTCTCTTTCCATTCCTCATCCCAATATATGAGATGTTAAATGTCTCCATGTTTCAAAAAGATTCAATATCATTTTTCAAAAAATTTGTGAGCAGAATGAAAGAAAATCGACTGGATTCTAAACAGAAGGTAAAAAGTTGTCTAATGAGAGGCACCAGACTTGATAATGGGTTGAACTGTGAATATGTGAGTTATGTGTTTCCCTTCTTCTGTCACTGAAGGTAGACAGAGAAGAGCAGATTTAGAAAGATAGAAAAACATTTATATTTCTGGAGGAGGAAGAGATGGAGTTTTGAAAACTGATTGAGAATAATCCAGAAATTAACTTTTAGCAATAGGAATGAAAACAAGAGAGTCCAACATAAGAATTGAAATTAAAACTATGGCAAAGCAGGAGACCCATGTTAGATCAACATCGCCAAATCTCCACCTTAGATGAGAGAGGAACTTTCAAAATCCGACCTCTAATTAGAAACTATTGGCTTTTGAAGACTTCAGAGGGTGGGTGTGGCCTGCAGTAGGTTTCCCATACAGTCAATCACATATTGACAGCACCAGTTGGATTCATTGGGTTATAAAAATAAAGTTCATGATGTTTGTATGGAGAAGCATTAAAGGCTATAATAGGAATTGAATGGAGGAAATGGTGGGTAGATATGGCCATATTTTATTGTATACTTCAGTGAAATTCTCTAAAAATAGAAAAAATAATTAAAAGGGGAATACTATTTTCATCTCCTTCAAAAACTTTGATTTCAGAGAATCAAAGTAATTGTTTAAAATTTTATCTTTTGTAATTTATTGTAAGAGTGGTTGATATGTCAGTTGGATAGTTTCCTTGTTTAGCCACTGGTGCTTTTGTTCTGTGTTCACTCAAGCAACCCCAGCCGCATTTGTAAATTTAAGGGACCTATAGTAGCAGGAAGGAAGTTAAACTTCTGCACTCCTGATCCAACTCTGGCAACTTAATTCACTATTGACCTTTTATTTTTGCAACTTTGCTTTTGCTTCCAGCAACGGGTGGATTTTCTTCAGCTGATGATGAACACTCAAAATAATTCCAAAGACAAAGAGTCTCATAAAGGTAACCAAGGACTCCTTGGTCTATGGACAAGGAAGCTCTCAGGGAGTGAGCTAGTTACTCAAAAATGATATGGAAGGTTGTTTAGCAGAAGAATACCTCGGTCAAGTTACTGAAAGAAGGACATGGCTATTATTTCCATGGAATTTTCTAGAAGCATGTGGGCACAAGGTCATTCCAAACATGAAGGGTAGCAATGATGGGAGTCTTCATTGGTCTCTCTATGATACTTAGGTCTACACAGGTGATGTTTTTGTCTTTCCCTGAAAGACAGAGTAGGAACTGACTAGGAAATCTGCCTAGATAATTGAATCTACATCCAGTAAGGAGACATGTACCCAAATAGTACTAATGATTTCTGGGAGTCCCTGGAGTACAAGTACTCCATTTTAATCTATAGTGAAGATTTACTTTTCTTTATGTGTTGGATAAGTGGTATCTGGAGATACCTTCTTTGTACAAACCCATTGCTTCTCTTCATTATTTTAACATTTAAAAGCAATTGTAGAATATTACCTTTTCAGGTGGCATATGTATGTGTGTGCATCTGAATATGCACATGTGCATACCAATAGGTGTGTGAATGGGTATCAGAAGAAGGCAACAAGTGTCTTGCTCAATCACTCTCTGCCTTATTTCCTCCAGACAGGGTCTCTTATTAAACCTGGAGCTAGTCTGGCAGTCAGCAGGTCCCAGTGATCCATGAATTTGAAGTAACAGGTGGCATGTATTACCACACTTGGCTTTTTACATGGGGACTGAGGATTCAAATTCAGGTCCTTATGCTTGTGCAACAAGTGCTCTTACCCATTGAGCCATCACTCTAGCCTCCCTTCTAGGTTTACGTTTTAATTAAAACCAATATTACTGTCGTGTTTACAAAATGGTGCTATCCCTATTCCAGGTTTAATTCTACATGTATGCATCAGAGGCTAATATAAAGGGAATCTTCCATTCTTGCATATTTTCTTATTTCCAGTGCACACAATCACTTATATATAGCAATATGATCTTCTAGGATCCCAAGTTTGCTTTCTAAAGTCATCGTATGTTTCATGTTTAAATTTTTTCTGGACTGTCCACTTGAAACCATTTCATGTTTTCAGCAAACTCCAAATTCTTCTATATCTCCTCTCCTTTTAAGACCAGGTTTTATGTAGCCCAGGCCAACATCCCAGTCATAGTGTACCTGAGAATGACCTTTTAACTTTTATGCTACCATGCCTAGTTTATATAGTGCTGGAGATGGAGCACATGGTTTCATACATGCTGGACTAGCTCTTCACCTACTCATCAGCCCTTATGTAGTGTAGGAGATCCTTATGTCTATATGCTGCTTTCATTGGTTGATTAAAGAAAGTTCCTTGGCCTTTGATAGGGCAGAACTTAGGTAGGCTGGGAAGACAGAACTTTCTGGGAGAAAGGAAGCAGAGTCAGAGAGAAAGACGCCATGGATCCACTAGGTCAGACATGCTAAATCTTTCCCAATAAGCCACGACCTCGTGGTGAAATACAGATTAATAGAAATGGGTTAAATCTAGATTTGAGAGTTAGCCAATAAGAGGCAGTAAATTAATTAATACAGTTTATGTGTGGTTATTTCAGGTGTAATCTAGCTGGGCAGCCGGGACAAAAGCAGGCCCTCCTCCCTTAATCTCTCTTGTTAAATGTTTTTATTTTTAATAGCTAAAAAGATGTTAATTAAAAAATACCCCTAATTATGGCTTATACTCAGTTTTAATAAAGTAGCAAGTACACTAATTGGTCGAAAGAATTTACCAAGAACAGAATCATAGCACTCATGGCAAAATGTTTATAACTGCCCGTATCTCAAGCTCTTTGTGTTCCCATCAATCTTCTGTTCTCTATGGGAACTTGTACACATGTATGTGTACACACACATACAATACTTAAGCCCTAACAGAGAAGTGTAATTCAGTTCCCAGTATCTATGCCTGAAAGCTCACAAGCTTCTAAAATCCATCTCCAGAGGATCAGATGTCCTCTTCTGGCCTTCATGAGCACCTCTCCACACATAGCACCCCTACACACACAAATATGCATAAATAAAAGATAAAAATAAATCTTAAATATAGGACAAATTATGTGCCTTGAAGTTACCTAATGATGATGATGAACAGAAGATAAATCATGTGACATCATGGTTGAAGTAATCTTTCCCTTCTCTAACTGTGTCACATGGATGTCAGATTGATAACAGTCCCAGGGTGACAGAAGGTCTTCTCCATATTTTTCTATAGGGAAACAGGAGCCTTAATTGATTTTCTCCTCATCTCTTTTGTGTTGGTCCACCCTGACCTGACTTTCCTGAAATATTTTCTTTTTCAGCTCTGACTGACATGGAGATCACTGCTCAGGCAATTATGTTTATCTTTGCTGGCTATGACACAACCAGCAGCACACTTGCCTTTGCCCTTCATTCACTGGCCACTCACCCTGATATCCAGAAGAAACTGCAAGAAGAGATCGACATTGCTCTGCCCAATAAGGTGAATGGATGATGCTTGGAATAGAAGGAAAAAGAAACAATTTCTTATCACGTGCAATGGAGCATGTGTGCATGTGTGTGTGTGTGTGAGAGAGAAAGAGAGAGAGAGAGAGAGAGAGAGAGAGACAGAGACAGAGAGAGAGAGATAGAAAGAGAGAGAGAGAAAGAAAGAAAGAAGGAAAGAAAGAAAGAAAGAGAGAAACAGTGAGAATGCATGTGAGCATCTTTGTATGTGTGCATGTGTGTGTTTGTGTGTTCACGTGTATGTAGGCCATATGCCTGCAATTGGTATTATTCTTAATCACTCTCCACCATGTTTTAGTCAGGCTTTCTCAGTGAACCTGGAGCTTTTCATTTTGGCTATGCTATCTTGCCAATGTACTTTCTCTGCTCCCCCACACCCCGCACTGGGATTATAAATGTGTTTCACTATGTCTGGCTTTACGAATGGCGTGTATCTAAACTCAGGTCCTCAGGCTTGCATAACAGACACTTTATTAATTGAGACATCTTCCTAGTCTGAAGTGATGGTTAGTTATTCTGCTATGAAAGAGTCTGGATAAATGTCTCAATGCCTGCTCTTTTAGAGCATCCATTCAGGTTTGATTCCCAGCATCCAGGTGACACTTTTCAAATGCCTGTAATGCCAGATGCAAGAGATTTGATATCCTCTTTTGACTTCTGTGGGCACTAGACTCAAAGGGTTCATATACACATATGAACAAAACAGCTCCACACATAAAATAATACTATTAAAAATCCCTTTCAAATGGATTGTGAGTGCCTAGGTGTTTTTAAATGCTGAGCTCAGCTTTGGAGTTACTGAGAATGCAGAGGTACAATGCAGACCTTGCATTGAATGTTAATGTAAAATCTCAGCACAAATCTTTTTCTTTCTTCCCAGGAACCTCCCAACTATGATAAAGTGATGGAGATGGAGTACCTCGACATGGTGTTGAATGAAACCCTCAGATTATACCCATTTGGTCTGAGACTTGACAGATTCTGTAAACAGGATGTGGAAATTGATAGTGTACTTGTTCCCAAAGGGTCTGTCATGATTATACCAGTTTATGCTCTTCACCATGACCCACAGTACTGGCCAGAGCCTGCAGAATTCTGCCCTGAAAGGTAACAGGATCCCAGGATTGGGAATCCACTCTGAGCTATGATGGCCTATATGCTATGGTGTCTGTGATGGGAAGATAATCTAAGTATGGTTTTGCACCCATTTGCATTATGCAGAGAAAGGGAAGAAAAAGAGGAGAGAGGAAGAGAGACAGGAAAATGTGGCAATTTAAATACAGAGTAGTTTTTTTCCTTGTTCCCTAAGTAGCAAATAACTGACTGAATTGTGAGACAGGATTCCATCAGTCTGACTGACACGTGCTTTTCAGGCATGAACCCAGCATTATGCTGAATGAACTTTCAGATTTAAAGATGTATTTTGTTGTCTCTCCTTTTTCATTCATAGACAACTACATACATATATAATGTTTTTTGGACATTGTTACTGGACATTACTCTGTCTTTTCTCCCTCTTACACTTTTTGAATCCCTACTTGTCCCCATATAGGCTTCCTCCTGTTTTCATGACTTCTTTACTTCTTGTGACTCATGAGTTTAATTAGGGTTGCTTGCATAAGTATAGGTCTAGGAGTTATTTCTTGGAGTATGGACAAATGACCAAGGCTACACCATTGAAGAGAAAATTCCCATGCCCCATCAACTATTCATTGTCTAAAACTGCTAGCTGAGGTGAAATTTTTGAACTCTCTCCACCATCCTTAACGAAATGAATCAACATGGTCTTGCCTTGTGTAGGCAACCACAGCTCCTGGGAGTTCATGAGTACAATATCTGTGTCAGGTTAAGAAGATAGTGTTTCACAGCACCCCTTTCATTCCCTGGCTCTTAGGTGTCATTCTGTCCTGTCTTCTGAGATTTTCCTTGAGCCTTGGAGGGGATGATACAGATGTCCCATTAAAGCCTAGCACTCCACCATCTCTCGTTCTCAGCATTTTGACCAGTTATGAGTCTCTGTGTTAACTGTCTCCACTGCAATCAGAAGCTTCTCTGACCAAAACTAATAGCAGCACTAATTTTGTATATAAACATGAGTATTCAGAAGACAGTTTGATACCATGTCCACTTAGCTAAACAACAGTAGTACATTCTCCCATAGAGCCTATAATGACCCTACCTATCAGATTTTGAGCAAATTTATAGTATCAGGCATTAATCTCCCCCTATAAATTAGAACTCCAATCCAATCAGGCAGTCGTTGATTACCTATCTATAACCCATAACAACACTATTACACTAGTGAGCACATAGGGTGTATTTTCTCTCTGACAGCATTTGTTTCATCGACCATATGGAGAGTCTATAGCACAGGGGGATTAGAAAGGACATTTTGTGTACAATTCTCATCTGTTTGTTATTGTTCAGTTGTCTAAAGGGAAATTATTGTATGTAGCTGTTATGCTTCTGTCGTTTGATAACTTGTCATTACTGTGTGTCTCCAGGTTCAGCAAGGAAAACAAGGGCAGCATCAATCCTTATGTATACCTGCCCTTTGGGAATGGACCCAGGAACTGCATTGGCATGAGGTTTGCTCTCATGAACATGAAACTTGCTCTCACTAAAGTCCTTCAGAACTTCTCCTTCCAGCCTTGTAGGGAAACACAGGTGAGGGAGAAAACTATCTCAAAAAGTAATGTTTTATGGGAGATATCTTTTTAACTGAAGCTTCTGTGTAGAAAAGTGAATATGCTATTTTGGAGTTTTACTAATTTGTTTTATGGCCACATTCATTATTTGTACCCAGAGACCTTTGACTCTGTGTCAATATAGAGCATAACTGTAGCATTCTGATGAGCTAGTGCAGGTCAGTAAGAAAAGATTATATGCATTCTGTTTGAAAGTGCAGTCATGTTAATTGAAGTTAGGGTATATCATGTGGTAGTCAGATGTGCAGTGATCATGACTTCATGTTTGTTGGGCGGTGCTCTCTTCTTCAAGAGCTCAAAGAAGCTTTCCTCTGACAGTCTTGTCAATGCCTGGCTTCATTAGAATCACCAAAGAGCTTTACAGCTCACTATGGGGTCTGAGATGTTTCTCAGTTGGCAAAGTTCTTCCCTAGCTTTTACAAAGCCCTGGTTCCCATGCACAGTGCAGAATGAGGTAGCTGTGGTGTGCATTCCCGTAATCCTTGCATTCAAAAGGTAGAGGCAAGAAGATCAGAAGTCCAAGTGTTTCTTGGCCAATTTGTGAATTTGAAGCCTTGTGTGCATTACATGACACCTGATCTCAAACACAAAAACAAAACTCATGATGTCTGGCTATTTCTAAAATCCTAAAATAATTCACCCACAGTTTGGCTCTAAAAGTTCATTACTGACTCAACATGTGAGACCAAGTTGAGAATCATTATTTTAAAGCACAATTGCTAGGGCTCAAGAGATGCCTCAGCAGTTATGAACACTTGTTGGTCTTGAATAGGACTGATTTCAGTTCCCAGCCCCTACATGGTGCCTCACAACCATTTTCAACTACAGTTACAAAGGCTAGGATGTGCTTCTTTAACTTCTGTTGAGGGTGCATACATGTGCTATACATGCATATATGCAGACAAAACATTCCTATACATAAAATAAAAATAAATGAATATTTACAAAGTTGCTGGTTATGACAAACTCTAACTTTAATGGGCATCTTAACAGTTCTGCCTCATGTCTTTCGAGTTCTTGCTCCAGAAAACTGGTAGTTGTCATATTTCCATAGATAATGTATCTTTCCCACTTTTTATTATACTTTGCTACCTTAAGTTCTTGTTCATTCCTCAAATAAATATTCTTCTTCATGAGTTTCTTTCCTTTTTTTATTTTATGCTCTACTGTTGGCTCCTGCGGGCATTTTTCATAACTTAGGCTAATGCTTTATCATTAAAGCCATCAGTTTGGTTCTGTTTGTTCTCTCTGTATTGAAGAATATCATTTCTCTTTTTTATTACCTTATCTTATATCTTCCACAAACTACAACTGGTTCTTTGAGGAGATTTTGTTCACTGAAAATCTCCAGTAAATGGTTTAAAGTATGATTAACAATTATAATATTCTTTCAAGAAAACTTTATGCCAATTAAATCTTTAATAGATACCATTAGTATGCATATATGTTTTTAGTTTTTTCAAGACAGAGTTTCTCTGTAGCTTTGGAGCCTGTCCTGGAAATAGCTCTTATATAACAGACTGGCCTCGAACTCAAAGAGATCTACCCTCCTCTGCCTCCTGAGTGCTGGAATTAAAGCGTATGCCACCACCACTCTGCTTAGCACGTATAATTTTATCAACATCTGCTTTGAATGCTTTTATGCAAAAAAATATACACTACATAAAATTTTAAAGGAATATGACAGGGCATTTGGAAAAAGAGTTTGTATTTTTCTGAACAAAATTGTTTCTCTTCATACAATGGGGTAGCTAAAATTTACAGGACTTATGTATGAGGATTTGTCTTCTCTTTGTTAATTAATTTTATTCATGAATGATTAGAAGGATAGGGAATTTTATTTTGTGATTTGTGGCTTATGGCAGTTGTGTCATTTTACTTCCATACAATTTCACTTATTTTACAACTTTCTCACTAAAGCACTTAAATCATAAGCATGTACAGGGATTTAGAGAGACAAAACATGGTACTAGTTTTGAGAGTCCACGACAAACCTGACACAGGAAGATGCAGTAGAAAACTCCAGTCAGTCTAAATTTGACACTTCTCTATATCCAGGACAACTTTGCTCCCCTTTCTTCTGTGATTAGAAGATAACACTGTTGGAGGCATTTCCCCACCATCTCTGAATAGCATGAGACTAAAACAGCATGGAAAACACTGGAGAACTCAGAATCCTTCATTAAACCTATCCTTGCAATACAAAAATAGAGTCTAGAAAAGTAAGCAAATATCTGTCATCCTAAAGCCTTGTCTAGAATGGGTCCAACTGCAGTGGCCATATATAAACTGGGAACTGAGGACTGTCCACAGACTTGAAGTGTATCTTCTCAGAGTTAGCTTACAAGTATCAACGAATCAAAAACAGCATTTCAGGACTTCGAAAAATAATATAAAATAATAACTAGGAATTAGGCTCAAAATATTAAACTTGAATGTTTTACTCTAAATCAACATAGGACAGAAATAACATGAACCAACATAACTTCATCTCAAGTCCCTTATACAGTAGATTCTCAATCAACATTTTACCCAATGCACAGTTTGGATGTATGCTTTCACCATCTAGTTGACACATCTTGGAGAAAGAAAGTCAAAATATTTCATGTTAAATGCAACTTTTATGTTTCTTCAAAGAATTTCCTTCCTGAAATTTTTTAAAGCTTTTCTTCTGGGATTACTTATAGTTTACTCATGATTTTCTTATTTTTTTTACATTATTTCAGATCCCTCTGAAATTAAGCCGAACACCACTGCTTCAAACAGAAGAACCCATTGTTCTAAAGGTTGTACCACGGGATGCAATCATAACAGGGCATCAAGGGGTCCTGTTGTGTTCTTCAAGAAGCTGAAGCCTAAGGGCAATGGAAACTTTAGTTTACTTCATGAATAAAACCCAGGAGAAGATAAGGTTTAGTTGAGTGGCCTTGAAGAATCATTATTATGATCTTTCATGCATCCATTGAGCTTTCTCAGTTTCAATACTCAGTGTGAAGAAAAATGACTAAGTCAATGACAGATGGAAATTTATTTTTCTGGTTATCATGCTACCACCTCAATCCACATCTGGTCAGCTCCATCTGTTCTTTTGAGCTCTTTTGAGAGTAACCTTTCCTCTGCAATTTGATCAATAATGTGTTTTTATGAACATGTGAAGCATTGTGATATCACTTATTATAAAACTGATACCAGCTGTTTTAGTTGCAGTGTTCTACAATAAATGTTACACTGAAAATATAGACATCTCTTTTAAAAATAAAATTATTTGCTTGTTTATTTGCATCCTGGCCAGTCTCTTCTCCCTCCTCTCCTCCTATTCCTTTTCCCTACCACCCTGCTCTGTTCCCATTCCCTCATCTACTCCTCCACCATTTCTGTTTTGGAAAGGTCAGTTCTTCCATGAGAATTGTGAATCAAACAAAGGCTATCAAGTTGAAGTAAGACTAAGCACCTTCCATGTATTAGGGCAGGGCTGAATGAGGAGTGGAGTTGAAAAAGTTAGTAGAAGAATCAGAGACAGCCCTGCTCCTGATGTTAAGAGTTTCACAAGAGGATATAACTACACAGCTCTAACATACAGACTTAATGCCTAGGTCAATGCCATGCAGGCTACCTGGTTGTCAGTTCAGTCTCTGTATACTCCTATGAGGCCAAAGTAACTGATTCTGTGAGTTTTATTATGGTTCTCTTGACTCCTCTGGCTCCTACAATCCTTTTCCCCCTCTTCTGTAGGATTTCCTGAACACCACCTAATGTTTGTTTGTGAGTCTGCACTGTCTAAATCAGTTGTATATAATGAAGCCTCTCTGATGACAACTGGACTTGGAACCAGGTTGGTCATAAGTGATGACCAGTTCAGGCTATGTATCTTCTATTGCTAGGAGTCTTTACTACAGTCATCCTTGCAAATGTCTGCGAGATTACCTTGCATCAGACTTTTACCAGACTCTGAAATGCCCCGACTTTCCAATAGTATTTATTGGTACTCTCCTCCTTTGTCCCCCTGCAACTGAATCACTCATGTTCCCACTAATATAAGCACCTGCTCTTAGTCCTCTCACAAAATTTCTTCTATTTTCACTTCCTAAGGATATCTTGGCATCCTCCTTATATTTAAAATCCCTTTTAATGTTTGATAAGAACTTTATATTTTGATTATAATAATTAAATTCCTCAAATCCTACCAGATCCTCCTCTATCTTCCTTCCCACCCCAGTTTGTATTCTCTCCAAATTTTCAAACCAAACCATAGTGTCCAGTTCATATTGGATGTAAGGCCAGCCCTGGAGTGTCATTGTCATACCCAATGTCACACCAGTGAAGAAAACTGACTTTCCCTCTCTCAGGGGTTGTAAAGTTGACAACATTTCCTTGGCTCCGGGTAGAACACTGAGCTCCTGTTTGCTAGCATTTTGTCTGGTTTGAGCTTGTGAACTTTGTGTGAATTATGTACTAGTGTCTGTGAATTCATATGTGAATCTGCCATGCTGTGTCTGGAAAATGCTCTTTCCTTGAAGTCATCCACTACATCTGGCTCTTACAATCTTTCTGCTTTCTATTCCACATAGATCCCTGAGCCTTGAGGAGTAATGTGTATAATGATATCACATATTTTTGAAATAAATATTTATTTATATTTTGAAGATCATAAAATTTTACAAATAAACAATTTGATATACTTTTACTAATCGTCAACATGATAGTTCTATTTTCATTAATATTACTGATAGAACAATAGAGAAAAAGTTACTACAGTTAGAGTTCAGAATGGAAGGAACTAACTGGAATTGGAATCAGTATAGATGGTCCCAAGATAATCAGAAAACAAATCTCTATATTGATCATTGACTTTATTATTTTCTTTGAATCACACTATAGATGATACTCTATATAGGCCTTTAGCATTGTCAATGAATTACTGAATACTCAATCATCAAAGACTATTCATTAAGTCCATTTCATCTTTTTCATATTTTAACATAGCATTTTTGTCTCCCAAATTCATGTCCCATCACCACAAGCTGAGATACAAATTTAAAAATTGAATTTTCTCCCAAAGCTCTGAAAATAAAATGTTTTAAATGATTTCATGATTTTTTTGTTGGCCTGAGTTCAGAGTTACCCTTGACTATGTATCTTGTGGGCTGTGAGTTGACCCACCTGCAAGTGGTCATCTCAAAATTGATGTACACTCAAGCAACACTACTTGGACTGTGCAGGAGGAAGTCATGAAGTAGATTGGAGGTGGAGGTAATGGGAGGAGTTGGAGGGTAGAGAAAGAAAGGAGGAAATGATGTAAATACAGTATTCAGTATAAAATTCTTTTAAAAAGTGGAAAAAATTTTGTTCATATATTTAGAGGATGATTTTGTTAATGAAACCTTACAGTTCAATTGTTCATATACAAAATTAGTTGTTTATTGTCACTATTATATTTACTTATGGAACTGTGAGATGAAATGAATATTTCATTAAAGACCCATTTTAGTGTGTGTGTGTGTGTGTGTGTGTGTGTGTGAGAGAGAGAGAGATAAACAGAGAGAGAGGGAGGAAGGGAAAAATGGAGAGAGGGGAGACACATATACATACACACACACACACACACACACACAGAGAGAGAGAGAGAGAGAGAGAGAGAGAGAGAGAGAGAGAGAGACTGATAGTAGTATCTGCAGAGGCCAAATTTGGTTTCCCTGGAATTGGTGTTAAAGCTGGTATGAACCATGTGACATGGGTGCTGAGACCTAATTTAGTCCATCTATATCCCCAACAAGTGATCTATGTGCTGAACTATCTCTCCAACTTTATGATCATTTTCAAACGTATTTACTCTATACTTACTTATTTATGTGTGAGTGTGTGTGTATGTGGGCTGTGGAATGCAGAAAATACTGGCAAATGATCAGCAATTACAAATGAAAACAGAAACGGCAGAATACAAGAGATGGGAGAGAAAAATCTCAGGTGCTGAAGGACACAGCCTGGCTGTTAATCTGAAAACTGAAAAACAAGTTGTTGCATACTTAAAGGAACAATACAAGCATTAAATCCTAAATCTCTTTTTATTGCTTTATAAATAAACCAATCAAAATTTCCACCTCCTCCCCTTCTCCCATTTTCCTCCCATTCCCCAACTCATCCTTCCTGGTCCCTCTCCAGTCCTAAGAGAGGACAGGGTACACTTCCCTCTGGGAAGTCCAAGGTCTTCCCCCATCAATCCAGGTCTAGGAAGGTGTGCATCCAAACAGACTAGGCTCACAAAAAGCCAGTACATGCAGAAGAATCAAATCCCAGTGCCATTATCATTGGCTTCCCATTTAGCCCCCATTGTCAGCCACATTCAGAGAGTCTGGTTTGATCACATGCTCATTCAGTCCCAGTCAAACTGGCCTTGGTGAACTGGCCATTAGATCAGTCAAACTGTCAAAGTGGGTGGGCCAACACCTCATGATCTTGACTTCCTTACTCATGTTCTCTCTCCTTCTGCTCTTCAACTGAACCTTGGGAGCTCAGTCCAGTGATCCGATGTGGGTCTCTATCTCTATCTCCATTCATCTCCGGATGAAGGTTCTATGGTGATATTCAAGATAGTCATCAGTGTGGCTATAGGACAAGGCCAGTTCTGCCACACTCTCTTCTACTGCCCATGGACCAAGATGGGGACATGCCATGGACACCTGGCAACCCCTCTAGAGCCAAGCCTTTTACCAACCCTAAAATGGCTCTCTTAATTAAGATATCTTCTTCCTTCTTCCTTGCTCCCATATCCATCCTTCCTCCATCTCAACAATCCCATTCCCCCAAACTGTCCCCAATCCTCCCCTTTTCCCTTTTCTCTTCCCCTCTCCATTTTACCCTACCCCCTACACCCATGCTCCCAACTTTTGCCCAGCAATCTTGTCTGCTTCCAATTTCCAGGAGTATCTATATATTTTTTCTTTGGGTTCACCTTATTATTTAGCTTCTCTAGGATCGTGAACTCTAGAATCAAGGTCCCTTGTTTATGGCTAGAATCCACTAATGAGTGAGCACATCTGGGTTATCTTACACGGAGTAGTGTTTTATATTTCCATCCATTTGCATGCAAAATTCAAGATGTCATTGTTTTTTACTGCTGAGTAGAACTCTAATGTGTCTATGTGCCACACTTTTTTTATCCATTCTTCCAGTGAGGGGCATCTAGGTTGTTTCCAGGTTCTGGTTGTTACAAATAGTGTTGCTATGAATATACTTGAACAAATGCTTTTGTAGTATGATTGGGCATCTCTTTTCCCAAGAGTGGTATTAAATCCTAAATCTTCAAGAATGATATTCTGTGCACTCTGCAGCAGGGTCACCAGGTCTTGGACAGCTATGCTTTGGTGACATTGCTTGTGAGAGCCTGCATGAATACCTATGTGATTGAGATGACTTCCAACACTAACAATAGTTTTCCTATGTAGGTTTGCCATATTACAGGTTGCTCTCCCTAGTCTTTCAGTACTCTCAGCTTCATTTGCATACTTCTACCAGGTATCACCCATTTGGGGCCTTCTTTGGAGGCTCTAATATTGCAGCAGACATTTGTCTGACCTAAAAAGATGTCCTTGGAAATGTCAGTGAAAGTCCAATGACTCCATCACTCTTGCATTCTGGGAATCTGAAAGACCAAACACCATCTAGATATCTCCAATTATCATTCACACAAACTTTGCTTAAGCCAATATGAAGAATGGTTGCACCTGAGCATTGATCACCTGGGAAAGAGGGAGCTGAATCTCAAGGTGTTTCTTGGATAAAACAGGAAGTTAGAGCTCAGGAATACCCAGGGTTGACCTCTACTTAGACTGTATATCTTTGAAGGTTTCACTATCTCTTATTATCATCAGATTTGGTGACAAAAAACACTTAAGGTCATGGTCATCCTCCTTAGCACTCAGGGAAATGCAAATCAAAACAACTTTGAGATGCCATCTTATATCTGTCAGAATGGCTAAAATCAAAAACACCAATGATAACCTATGCTAGAGAGGATGTGGAGTAAGGGGAACACTCATCCATTGTTGGTGGGAATGCAAACTTATGCACCCACTTTGGAAATCAGTGTAGTGGTTTCTCAAGTAACTGGAAGTCAACCTACCTCAGGATCTCACAGTCCCACTCTTGGGAATATACCCAAGAGATGCCCAATCATACTACAGAAGCATTTGTTCAACTATGTTCATAGCAGCACTATTTGTAATAGCCAGAACCTTGAAACAACCTAGGTGCCCCTCAATAGAAGAATGGATAAAGAAAGTGTGGCACATATACACTTTGGAGTTCTACTCAATGATAAAAAACAATGACATCTTGAATTTTGCATGCAAATGGTTAGAAATAGAAAACAATTTACTGAGTGTGATAACCCATACACAAAAAGATGAATACGGTATGTACTCACTCATAAGGGGATTCTAGCCATAAACAAAGGACATTGAGCCAAAAATTTGTGATCATAGAGAAGCTAAATAAGAAGGTGAACCCAAAGAAAAACATATATTTATCCACCTGGATATTGGAAGTAGGCAAGATCGCTGGGAAAAAGTTGGGAGCACAGGGATGGGGTGGGGGAATGGGAGGTTGGGAGAGAGAAGGGATAAGGAGAGAATTGGGTAGAGCTTGGGGGAATGGAACGGTTGAGATGAAGGAATGGTGGATACGGGTGCAGGGAAGAAGATATCTTAATTAAGGGAGCCATTTTAGGATTGGAAAGAGATTTGGCTCAAGAGGGATTCCTAGGTGTCCAAGAAGATATCCCCAGCTAGGTCCTTGGGCAGCAGAAGAGAGGGTGCCTGAACTGGCCATGTTCCATAGCCACACTGATGACTATCTTGAATATCACCATAGAAACTTCATCCGGCAATGGATGGCGATAGAGACAGACACCCACATTGAAGCACTGAACTGTGCTCCCAATGTCAATGAGGAGCAGAAGGATGAAGAACATGAGTAAGGAAGTCAGGACTGTGAGGGGTTTGTCCACCTATGGAGACGATGGCACTGATCTAATGGGAGCTCACCAAGACAAGCTAGACTGGGATTGAACAAGCATGTTATCAAACTGGACTCTCTGAATGTGGCTGTCAATGAGGGCTGACTGAGAGGCCAATGATAATGGCACTGGGTTTTGATTCTATGGCATGTACTGACTTTCTGGGAGCCTATTCTGTTTGAATGCACATCTTCCTAGACCTGGATTGATGGGGGAGGGCCATGAACTTCCCACAGGGCAGGTCACCCTGACTTCTCTTAGTACTGGAGACAGAGGGGAGGAGGAATGTGGGGAATCGAAGGGAAATGGGAGGAATGGAAGAGGTAGAAAATTTTAATTAATAAATAATTTTTTAAAAAATTTCAATATACCAGCTCTCATAGAAAAAAGTATAACTAAATCACAATATTTTAAATTTCAGTAGGGTACAATCTCATTTATTTGTTTGTGTTTTAATCATCTATAAATGTCTATTTATGTGTAGTTCTTTTTTGTATTTTTGTTATTTTCATATTTCAAAATTAAATTTATTTAATTGTTTTATTTTCCAATACCATTTTCCCTTCACTCATCTCTTTCTACTACCTTCTATCACTTCCCCTTATACTTTTCAACCCATCTTCTCTTCCTCTGCTTATATTCAGAAAGGGAAGGCTTCCCATGGATGTCAAGAAAGCATGGCACATAAAACTGAGGTGGAACTAAGCTCCTCCCCTCATATTATTGCTTGGTAGTAAATCCACTATGAGGAACCAGTTCCCAAAAGCCTGCCAAAGCTTAAGGGACAGGTTTCTTTCCCACTGCTAGGAGTTCTAAAAGTAGACCAAGCTACACAACTGTCATTCATATGTAGAGGGCCTAGTTCAATCTCATGTGGGCTCCTTAGCTCTTGGTCCAGTGTCTGTGAGCTACTATGAGCCCCAGTTAGCAGTTTCTGTTGTTTTCCTTGTGATGACCTTGACTGCCTGTCTTTACAATTATTCCTCCCTCTCTTCTACAGTACTTCTAAAACTAGGCCTAATGCTTGGCTGTGGATCTCTGCATCTGATTCCATCAGTTACTGGAGGAAGTATCTGTGATGACCATTGGTGTAGTCACCAATCTGATTACAAGAGATAATCAATTCAGGCTACTTATCCACAATTGTTAGGAGTCTTAGCTGAGATCATCCTTGTAGATTTGTGGAAGTATTTTTTTGCCCCAGGTTTATACCTGACATGGGGATATTGTATCCCCACCCTCATCAAGACATCTCTTTCTTTATCCTCTCCCTGTTTTTTACTCCCAATGCAATCCCTCATTTTCTCATTCCCACCCACCTGCTAATTACCAAGGAGATCTCTTCTAGTTCCCCTTCACAGGAAAATCCATTTATTCCTTTTTGGGCTGTCTTTTTTACCTAGCCAGTCCAGGGTTGTGGTTTGTTTCATGGCTATCTTTTACGTCATAGCTAATAAGCACTCATGAATGAATACATGTAATGTTTGTTTTTCTGGGTCTAAGTTACCTTACTCGGGGTGTTTTTTTTTTTTCTAGTTCCATCTATTTGCCTTCAGATTTCCTTATGCAACTCTTTTTAATAGCCAAATAATGCTCCATTTTGTAAATGTGCCACAAATTCTTTATCCACTCTTTTGTTGGGAGACAGCAGGGTTGATTCCATAGTTCTGGCTATCATGAATAATATTGCTATGAAAATAGTTGAACAAGTGTCCTTTTGGTATGGTTGAGCACCCTTTGCACATTTGCCCAAGATTGGTATAGCTGGGTTGTGAGGTAGATTGATTCTCAATTTTCTGAGAATTCCATATTGATTTTCAAAGTGTCTGTGCAAGTTCTCACTCTCACCAGCAGTGGATAAGTGCTCATCTGGGTCCACATCATTTCCAGAATGAGCTGTTACTTATATTTCTTAACTTAGTAATTCTGACAGATATAAGAAAGAATCTCAGAATCATTTTGATTTTCATTTTCTTCATGGTTAAGGATGTTGAACAATTCTTGGTCTTTTGATCATTTGAGATTCTTCTGATGCAAATTCTCTGTTTAGTTCTTTACCCCAATTCTAAAGTGGGATTATTTGGTTTTTGATATGTAGTTTTGTGTTGTTTATATATTTTGGAGATCAACTCCTTTAGATGTGAGGTTGGTGAAGATCTTTGATCATTTTGTAGGCTGCCATTTTGTTTTATTGTCAGTGTCCTTAGCCTTACAGAACTTTTAAGTTTCAGGAGACTCCGCTTATTAATTGTACACCAATGCTACAGAAAATTCAGGAAGTTGTCTCCTGTGTCAATGGGTTCAAGGTTATTTCCTACTTTCTCGTCTATCTATTTCAGTATAACTGGATTATGTTGAGGTCTTTAATCCACTTTTATTTATGTTTTGTACAGGGTTATAGAATAGGGTTTATCTGCATTCTTCTGTATGTTGAAATCCAGCTATGCCAGGAGCATTTGTTGAAAAGGCTAGCTTTTCCATTGTATAATTTTGGCTTCTTTGTCAACATTTTGATGTTCATAGGTGTGTGCATTTATGTCAGGGTCTTTGATTCAATTCCATTGATCGACCTGTCGGTTTTTATGCCAGTACTATACTTTTTCATTGCTTAAGTCTGTAGTAGTGTTTGAAATCAGGAATGGTGATATTTTCAGAAGTTCCTTTAATATACAGGGTTGAATTAGCTATCCTGGGATTTTTTTCCTTATTTTTTTACATAAAATTGAGATATTTACTTCAATTCTGTGAAGAATTGTGTTGGAATTTTGATGAGTATTGGTTTTGGTATGATGGCCATTTTTGCTAAGTTAATCCTACTGATCTATGAGCAAGGGAGATCTTTTTTATTTTCTGATATCTTCTCTGATTTCTTTATTCAAAAATTTAACATTCTTATCATATGGGTATTTTAATTGCTTGGTTAGATATACTCCAAAATATTTTATATTATTTATGTTTATTGTGAATAATTTTGTTTCTCTGATTTCTTTCTCAGGCAGTTTATCATTTCTAATAGAAGGGCTACTGATTAATTTTGAGTTAATCTCATATTTACTCACATAGTTGAATGCATTTATCAACTGTGGGAAATTGCTGGTAGAATTTGGGGGGTTTCTTATGTATACTATCATCTGTGAATAGTGATAGTTTGACTTTTTCTTTTCCAGTTTGTATGCCCTTGATCTCCTTTGTCTTATTGATCTAGCTAGAACTTCAAATACTGGACTGAATAGGTGTGAAAAGAGTGGGACTTTCTTATCTTTTTCTTGATTTTACTGGTATTGCTTTGAATTTTTCTCCATTTACTTTGATGTTTATTGTCAGGTTGCCCTATATTGCTTTTATTAGGTTTAGGTATATTACTATATTCCTGAAATCTTCAATCTTGAAGGGGCATTGTATATTGTCAATGGCTTTTTCAGCATCTAATGAGGTAATAATGTCTTTTTCATTTTTCACTTTTTATATGTTTTTATTGAGTTATAAATTTTACTATGCTCCCTGTCTTCCTCTCCCCTTTCCCTCTATCCTCTTTCATGGTCCCCATGTTCCCAATTTACTAAGAAGATTTTGTGTTTTTCTACTTCCCAAATAGATTATATCCATGCATGTCTCTCTTGGGGTCCTTATTGTTGTCTAGGTTCTTTGGGATCTTGAATTTTAGGGTGGTTCTTTTTGTTTTATGACTAAAAACCACTTATAAGTGAGTAAATTTGATATTTTTCTTTATGGCTTTGTGTTACATTACTCTATATGATGCTTCCTAGATCCATCTATTTTCCTGTAAATTTCAAGATGCCATTATTTTTTCTGCTATGTAGTACTCCATTGTGTAAATGTACCCCCTTTTCCTTATCTATTCTTCAGTCGAGGGGGATTTAGGTTGTTTCCATGTTCTGTCTAGGACAAACAATGCTGCTATGAACATAGTTGAGTCCATGTCCTTGTGGTATGATTGAGCATCTTTGGTTATATAGTGGAGTCCATGTCCTTGTGGTATGATTGAGCATCCTTTGGTTATATACCCAAATGTGGTATTGCTGGGTCTTGAGGTAAGTTGCTTCCTAATATTCTGAGAAATCACATACTGAAATCCAAAGTGACTGTGCCAGTTTTCACTCCCACCATCAACGGAGGAGTGTTCCCTTTAGCCCTCATCCTCTCCAAAATAAGTTGTCATCAGTGTTTTTGATATTGGCCATTCTTACAGGTAAAAGATGGAATCTCAGAGTTGTTTTGATTTGCATATCTCAGATGACTAAGGATGTTAAGCACTCCTTTAAGTATCTTTCAGTCATTTTAGATTCCTCTGCTGTAAATTCTCTGTTTAGGTCTGTACACTATTTTTTATTAGTTTATTTTTCCTTTTGATGACCAATTTCTTTAGTTCTTTGTATTTTTAGAAATCAGTCTGCTATCAAATGTAGGGTTGTTGAAAAAATTTTCCCATACTGTAGGCTGCCATTTTGTTGACATGCTCTTTACTTTACAGAAACTTCTCAGTTTGAGAAGCTCCCATTTATTAACTGTTGCTCTCAGTGTCTGTGTTACTGGTGTTTTATTTAAGAAGTGGTCTCCTGTGCCAATATGTTCAAGTTTACTTATCACTTTCTCTTCTATAAGTTTAGTGTGGTTAATTTTATATTATGGTCTTTGGTCCACTTGGACTTGAGTTTTGTGCATGGTGATAGATATGGATCTATTTTAATTTTTCTACAAGCTGATATCCAGTTATGACAGCACAATCTGTTAAATATGCTTTCTTTCTTCATTTTATTTTTTTCATCTTTGTCAAAAATTAGGCATTTATAGGTATGTGGATTGATATATAGGTCTTCAGTTTTCTGATTTCCTCTTGATGGATTTTTCCTGTGTCTACTATGAAATGTTCTTGTCTCTTTTGATTGATTTTAGATTGAAATCTATATTCTTAGATATTAGGATTGCAACAACAGCTTACTTCTTAGGTCCGTTTGATGGAAATTTTTTCCCAACCCTTCACTCTGAGGCAATTTCTGTCACTGAGGTTGAGGTGTGTTTCCTGTATATATCAGAAGGTCTGGGCCACCTCACTCTACATTTTTTTTTCTAGATTCATCCTTTTACGTACAAACTTCAAGATATTGTTTTTTTGTGGCTATTGAAAATGGTGATATTTCTCTGATTTCTTTCTCAACACCTTTATCAATTGAATATAGGAAGGTTACTGATTTTTTTAGTTGATTTTATATCCTCCTACATTACTGAAACTGTTTATCAGCTGTAGGAATTCCCATGTTTTATTTTTGGGGTCACTTATTTATACTGTCATATCATCTGCAAATAACAAAAGTTTGACTTATTTTTTCCAATTATTATCCCTTTGATCTCTTTTTGTTGTTTTATTACTCTAGGTAGAACTTTGAGTACTATGTCTTATAGGTTTGAAGAGAGTGGACAGCCTTGTGTTGTTACTGATTTTAGTGGAATTGCTATCATTTTCTTTCCATTTAATTTGAAGTTGACTGTCAGCTTGCTCTACATTGCGCTTATTATATTTCGATACATTCCTTGTATCCCTGATCTCTCCAAGACCTTTATCATGAAGGGGGGTTGGTTGGATTTTGTCAAATACTTTCTCAACATCGAAGAAGATAATCATATGTGTTTTCTTTCAGTTTATTTATATGTATCAAGTACTTTGATAGATTTTTATATGTTGAACTATCTCTGCTTCTCTGAGGTGAAGTCAACTTGATCATGATGGATGGTTTTTTTGATGTACTCTTGAATTTGTTTTCCAGTACATTATTGAATATTTTTGCATCTATGTTCATGACAGAAATTGTCCTGTAATTTTCTTTATTAGTTGAATTTTTTTGTAGTTTGGGTACCAGGGTAACTGTCACATCATAAAAAAAGTTTGAAAATGTTTTTGTGTTTATATTGTATGGAACACATTGAGTAGTATGGGAATTTTCTTTTCTTTGAAATTCTGGTAGAATTCTGCTCTGAAACTGTCTGGTCATGAAAGATTTTTGATTGAGGGACTTTTTGTGTCTACTTCTATTTCCTTAGGGGTTAAAGGTCTATTTAAACTGTTTGCCTCCTCTTGATTTACTTTTGGTATGTGGTAGGTAGCTATTTAGCAAATTGTTCATATCCTTTACACTTTCTAATTTTTTGGAATACAGATTTTTGAAGTATGATATGATGAGTCTCTGAATTTTCCCTGTCTGTTGTTATGACCACCTTTTCTTTTGTGAATTTGTTAATTTGCATATTCCCTCTCTGCCTTTTGGTTAGTTTGGGTAAGGATTTGCCTCTTACTAATTTTCTCAAAGAACTAACTCCTTGTCTCATTGTTTCTTTGTATTACTTTCTTTTTTTTCTATTTTATCAATTTCAGCCCTCAATTTGATATTTCCTGGCATTTGCTCTTACTGGGAGAATTTGTTTCTTCTTGCTTTAGAGCTTTCAGATGTGCTGTTAAGTCACTTGTATGACACTTCTCCAGGTTCTTTATATAGGCACTTAGTGCTTTGAACTCTTCCCTTAGCATTGCTTCCAAGTGTCCCATAGATTTGGATATGCTATGCATTCATTTTCAATGAATTCTAGGAAGTTCTTAATTTCTTTTTCTCCTTTTTTTTCTCCAGAAGTGATTCAGTTGAACCCTGTTTAATTTCCATGAGTTTGTACACTTTCAGCAGTTCATGTAGTTGCTGAATTCTAACTTTAAGCCATGGAGATCTAATAAGACACATGGGGTTATTCCAAATATTTTGTATCTGTGGAGTTTTGCTTGGTGACCATGTATGTAGTCAATTTTAGAAAAGGTTCTATGAGATGCTGGGAAGACAATATACTATTTTATATTTAGGTGAAATCTTCTGTACATGTCTGTTAAGTCAATCTGAGTCATAACATCTGTTAGTTCTCTTATTTCTCAGTTAAGTTGCCATCTGACAGACTTGGCCATTGGTGAGAGAGGAATGCTAAAATCTCCTACTATTAGTATGTGTGGTTGCATTGCAATTTACGTTTTAGTGGTGTTTCTTTGTACATATATGGATGTTCTTGTGTTGGGACATAAATGTTCAAAACTGAAACTTTGTCTTGATGGATTTTTCCTGGGTTAAGTATGAAGTATTCTTCTCTATCTCTTTTGATTGACTTTAGCTTGAAATTTATTTTTGTTCGATATTAGGATAGCTTCACTTGCTTATTTTGTTGGTCCATTTGATTGGAAGAACTTTTCCCAACCCTTTCCTCTGAGACAATGTTTGTCTTTAAGGTAGAGGTGTTTTTATTGGATGTAGCAAAAGAATGGAAATTGTTTTCTATCCATTCTGTTAATCTGTCTTTTTATAGGTGAATTGAGTCCATTGATATTAAGTGATATTACTGATCAGTGATCATTTATTCCTGCTAATTTTTGGTGATAGTGTTTGTGTGTTTGCCTACTTTGAGGTTTGCTAGTGTGAAGTGTGAGGTTACTTTTTGCCTGTGTTTCCTTGGGTGCAGTTCATTTCCTTGGGTTTGAGTTTTCCTTGTAGTACTTTCTGTAATGCTGTATTTGTGGATAGTTAATGTTCAAATTTGGTGTTTTCATGGAATATCTTGTTTTCTCCTCATAGAGTGATCAAAAGCTTTGCTGGTTACAGTAGTTTGGGCTAGTACCTGTGATCTGTTAGTGTCTGCAGCATATCTGACCAGCACCTTCTGGCTTTTTGAGAACCTCAGTTTGTGTTTTTTTTATTGTCTCTATTTTGGTTTTCAAGCCTGTTTAATTGCTTTTTCTTCGTTTTTTTAAAGGTATTGTTGATTTCTTCCATTTTTTTGTTGTCTTTTCATCAACTTCTTTGAGGGAACTTTCATTTCTTCTTTAAAAGTCTCAAATATTTCTTAAAGCTATTTTAAGATAATTTTCTTCTGCTTCATCTGTGTTGATGTGTTGAAGTCTTACTCTTGTAGAACCACTATTTTTGTTGATGCTATGTTGCATTTTCTGTTGATGAGTGTGTTCGTACCTAGCTGCCTATTCATCTTTTCCACAAATCAGTGTAGTTGAGTCTGTTTCTCATAATTACTGTTCCCAATGCCAGTGGGTCCAAGGCTGAGATGGTCACTCCTTGAGGTGAAGTGAAGACTACAGTTCTGATTGCTCTGTGCACCTGGAGGTGTCTTGGAACTTCCTACCTGCCCAGGGCTTGGACCTTGCTTGCCTGCACCTGAAGGTTGCCTTGACCCTCTCACCTGTTCCTGGAGGTTGATCTTGCTTGCCAGCCTCCAAATGTCACCTGAACATTCCTGCCTACTCTCTTAGGTCACCTGGGCCTTCCTGCACACTACTGCCCTATCCAGGCTGTCACCCTGGCCTTCTTTGCCTTCTCTGGGAGGTGGCTTGGGCATTGCTTCAATTCTTTTCAATTTCTATTTTACATGGATGAAGAAACAAGTCTAGAAAAGCTAGAGACCACACATTTCCCATATCATATGTCATATCTTCAGTTACTTCAGATGAGAGCATAATAAAGAAGTAGTCATGGATATTAAATCCTGTTGAGGTATAAGGTTTAGGATTGTGTGTGTGTGTGTGTGTGTGTGTGTGTGTGTGTGTGTGTACCACTTGTAACTTGGTGCCTTTGTTGGCCAAAAAAACAGCATTGGAATAGAGTTACAGGCAGTTACAAGCTCCTCAATGTGGATGCAAATCACAGGACTTCTGGGAAGCAGCAAGCACTATGAACTGCTTAGTTATATCTCCAGGTTCAACAGTTATTTTTTATAATAGAGTATCTTTTATTTACTTCTGAGACTCTTATACAAACATGTCAAGTATCTTGACTATACACACCCAACTCCTCCTCTTCCTCCCTCTTAGGTACTCATAATACATCTCCCTGTATCTCTTGTCACTTTTACTATTGTTGTTAATGACTCACTCAGTTCAATTACCTGTCCAACATGCCTGTCAAACATTGAATTTTATGATTCTATTCCTTTTAGAGTCCCTTTGTCTCTAGAGATAAAGGGAAAGATTGAGATTCTGTTCTACTTTGTAGATGACACATGCAGGCTTCTCTATACCCAGAACCCAGCAGGCATCCCCTCTCAGAAAGAGAAATAGGGATGTGACTAAGGAGGATGCTAAGGTATTGGTGAGTGGAATCACCCTTTCTGTGTTTCCAACTGAAGAGTCACAATGAATACCCTCAAGGAAGGTTAGAGGAGAGTGGGTTACCCTGTAGTCATCAACAGCCTAACATGTTCATCTAAAACCAATATCTTCCTGGTTCCTTTTAGAAGCCAATGCCTCGTGAAAATTCCTTTGACCTTCCTCTATAATACACACTTTCTAGGATGGTCTGTTATCTAAGTCTGATTGCTAGTTACTCATACTTTCCTTCCATCCACTCTCTTAATTTTTGAATGCATGGAAACAACAGATTCACCATGAAGTATGAGACCTTAGGCTCATGGCCATCTATCTTCCCTGCTCATCAAAAGACATGGTCAGAGCTCTTGAAATCTATGCCAACAGCCACCAACTGGTCAGTGTGCAGGACATGTACACATTCTAACACATATTCATGGTCTTTCTTTGTAGAGGAACAACAGAATAAATACATGGTCTTGGTACTATTTTGAGTGTTTTTTTAAATGTACTTTGTGTTAGTGTGTGTCTGACTGTGCTATGGTACCATAACCAGGAGGTCAGAAGACACCCTTCAAGAGTTAGTTCTCTCCTTCTTCCATGTGGCACCCAGCGAGCAAATTCAGGTCATCAGACTTTGGCAGAAAGCACCTTCACCAGCCAACCCACCTCACCCACACAAAGAGTTATCAATGCAGCCACAACTTGGTGGTTTTGGGATTTTTTTCCCAACTATAAGGAATTGAATCTAGGACAACATACATGCTACTCATGGCTTCTACTAACTTATTTCCTCAGCAGCATTTGTGCTTTTTATGTTTATTAAATTGAATTACATTGAGCGAACATGTAGATACAGTACTGTTTATTAAAATATACAAGTTAAAACTATATATGCTGTATATAATACTGCATGTTAAAAACATGGCGGTGTGGTAAGTCCTTCTGTCCACATGTTGCTTTTATTGGTTAATCAATAAATCTGTTTCACCCAGTGGCATAGCAGAATAGGATAAGGCAGGAGTGCCAAGCAGATAGACAAGAAGAAAGAAGCAGAGTTAGGGAGAAGCCATATAGCCACTGCTGGGGACAGATGCACCAGAAAATTGCTAGTAAGCCACAGCCACATGGCAATATACAGATGGATAGAAATAGGTTAATTTAAGATATGAGAGTAAGCCAGAAATATGCTTAAGCTATCAGCCAATCAGTATGGCAGATATAGTTTCTGTGTGTTTATTACTGGACCGGGTGGGACAGAAATGTCCAACAACAAACTGGAGTCTCTAACTACTGCTTTTCTTATTTTGCACTCATGTAAATTTAAAAAATAAATAAAAGGTATTACATTGTAGCCCAGGATAACTAACTTAAACTTGCTATGTCGACAACTTGGTCTTGAACTTCTGATCTTCATGTCTCTACCTCTGGAGTGCAGGTATTAGAGTCACAACCAGACACTGTTCTGTAGTGTCAATGATTCAGCCTAGGGCTTTGTGAGTACATGGTAAGTACTCCCTCAACTGAGCTACTATATCATACTATTATACTATTATAATATCATAGTATTATATCATACTATTTTTACTTAATAACTGACAATTTTACACATGTATATAATGCATTCTGGTTAATGTCCCAAATTCTCTTATTTCCTCCCACCATTGTCAATCTCATGACTTCCATGCAAATCTCTTTCTCATATTCCTTACTTCCTTGGTGTCCTGCAGATTAGAACTAGCGCCATCTGTGTGACTGTGGTGTTAGACCTCTCCACTAGAGCCTGTGGACTCATCACTCACCAGTGGGCTAACACACAAATGAATACAATGCTTAAGTGTCATTAGTTCAGCAGGAAGTGGTAATGTCTGTCTCTTTGTCATGATGACCGCTGTCATGGAGTGGCAGGGGTTGAATTTTGATGGATAGAAGGAGTGGAAGAGTTTGCTTATTGCTCTTGTATTTTTCTCCTAGACAGGGTGTCGTGTGCCCCATTCTGGTATCCAATTCTCCAGGTAGTTTTGAATTTCCTCTTTCAATCTGCGATCTCCCTGCCTCTACTACGTGAGTCCTAGGATTACAGAAGTGCACACAATTACATGGTGCTGGGGATGGAGCCAGGGCTTTGTGACTGCTGAGCTCTCACTCTCCCAGCTGACTCTTATTACTACTCAATTTTCCTTTTTTCACAAACAAACAAGCATCAGTGGTCTTAAATAAAAACAAAAACTTTACATAATACATCAGCTTTCATGGCATGCATAATTCACACTGCATTATTTATCCATTCATGGTGTAATTTTCAATGATTTTAATACAGTTCTACAAAAACTACACAGTCAGTGATTTTAAGAACATTTTCATTACTCAAAAAAAAAGCTCAATGAACATTTCAAAGCAATTAATAAGAGAGATTACCTCCATTGTAGCAGGGCCACTTGTTTGTTTTCTGGCCACCTGATACTCAGACTCCAAATAACGACACAGAGACTGTTATATTTAAATCATCACTTGGCCTATTATCTATAACTTCTTATTGGCTAGATTTTACATCTTAATTTAATTCATTTACATTACTTTATATTTTGCCATGAGGCCTGTGGCCTGCTTGCAAGGTTTCAGCATATCTGTCTCCATATGCACCTCCATGCTTTCTCCCTTCTCTGACTTCTTCCTCCCAGCATTCAGTTTACTTTTACCCACCTAGCTAAGTTCTGCCTTGCTATAGGTCCAAAGTAGTTTCTTTATTTATTAATGATAATCACATCATCCAGAGGGGAACCCCACATCACCACACACACACACACACACACACACACACACACACACACATATGCTTCCTCCTTTTTATATAGACTTTTTACTGACCCATAGCTATTGGGATCACCTAGAGCTTTTTCTTTTGTAAAACATAACATCATTAAAATGTGTAAAGCATCTTGTCCCCTGGAACATATTAGAACCAGCCTCCTCTCCCAACTAACTTTGAAAGGTCTGAATGACCACTATACAATACTCTTTTACATAGTTGTGCCTACCACCAATAATATTCACACAATCTTGTAAGTTGCATGTACAAGAAGACACTTAGTGATGGGCTATAGGGAAGGAATTGCATGTGTGTGAGTCATACCTTGGTTGAAGTGACTTTATTTGATAGGGAACAAGGTAAGGACAGATTCTAACGGATTGCTATCGTTATGCTAAGTTGACTTGTCAAAAATGACAAAATATCTTTTAGTGAGGGACAAAGACATTCTGCAAAGATCTCTGTGTAGATGGAAAATGTTGGCTTTGTTTCAAGTATTTTTGAATAAAGAAAGTATTGGAGGGAAGGCATTTCATGTCAATAAATTTGTTTAATTTTTGGTGAAAAATAAGAGCCTTTGGTCTTCCTAAAATGACAATATCATTTATTGGTTCTTCCCAGAATCAATAAGCAGTACATGTACTTTATAATCTGTCAAGGCTAAGAAAATATCAAATTCCAGATGATGCAGATGTGAGCCATCTACTGACTGGAGCCCTGCCCCACCCATCATTCTAGAGTATAAATACCACAGGCTGGGAACACTTCAGCACAAGTGGGAAGAAGGCAAGCCCTGCAATGGACAGCACACAACTGGTGGCAGAACACAGAGGGGTATATTGTTGACAGACAAACAATGATGGACCTGACTTCAGCTCTCTCACTGGAAACCTGGGTGTTCCTGACAATCAGTTTGATGCTCCTATACCTGTGAGTAACCACCTACGTCCCTGTCCCACTGTGTCTTTGGTATGACACAGACATTCTGACATATGCACTCTGATATTGACTAGGTCAAAACTGACATAGAAGTGGGGCTAGGAGAGATTGCTCAGTTGTTAAGAACACAGACTGCTCTTCTAGAGAACTCACTTTTGTATCCTGCCTTCCACATGTGGCTCACAATCACCTACAACTACAGTTTCAGGTGAAACTCAGATTATGAACATTGGTATCCAGAACCTTTATGGTGAAGGCAGCTTGAAGAACAGAAATGAAGTGACAACCGAGTTCATTGTGCATTTTTATTTTTGGTGGAATGATAGTCATGTGAGAGTCTATATGTGCTAGGCAAGCACTGTACTACAGAGCTATATACCCAGTGATACTAACTCTTAAAGTTAATATTGATAGTTTACAGATCTTCTAGAGATACCCTCATACACGGTCAACTCCCTCTTGTTGAGGTCTGAAAGTTTACTGACAATATTTACTCTTCATATGGTGAAATTTGTTGCAAGGAGTTGCTTGTTGGTTTCTGCTGCTCATCCTCAAAATATTTACACAAAAACTGTATTAATTAATTAATTAGCAAATTAGCTCTAACTTCTTGTTGTCTAACTCTTACATCTTAGTTTAACTCATTTCTAGTAATCTGTATATCACAACAGATCTGTGACTTACTGGCTAAAATTCCCAGTGTTTGTCTCCAGAGGCTCCATGGTTTTTCCTGACTCTGCCCTTCTTTCTCAATATTCATTTTAGTCTTCCCCTCCTACATAAGTCCTACCTTATCAGGCTAAGGCAGTTTCTTTATTCATTAATGAATAAAAGCAACACATAGCTAGAAGGACCTCCCACAACATTTCTTCTTTTCTGTTTAAAGAAAAAGGAAGGATTTAACTTTAACATAGTAAAATTACATATAGCAAAATAGTTAAGAAGCAAGAAATACAGTTACAATATTTATATCTAATTTATCTGTTATCATAACAAAAGGAAAACTATATCTATTCTTCAACTCTATCAAGGACTCTAGAAGGGTATGATATTACATAAGTAAACAGAAAGCGCATTGTAAGCAACTTCAAAAACACTAGAATTGACAGAGACATCTTGCTGCCTGGACAGTCACCCAAAGTTCTTCTGTACCGTTGGGGCATCCATCTTCAGCCTACAGTCCCATAGTATCCAGCAGACATTTTCACAAAGCAGGAAACTTCAAAGACAGTTCTGCCTATATTGGCAGTTTGTCAGTCAATTTCTTCCATGTCCTGTAGAATGTCTAACAGACACTTTCATGAAGAAGGAACCCCAAAGAACTGTCACCTTTAGGCAAGTTTAGCAGTCATTTCTCTGTTGCTCCTGCATGTCCAGTTAAGCAGTCCAGGCAAGAGCAGTTTATTGCCCAAATGGCTAGCAATCTCCATAAGGAACCTCTTCAATGCCCATCTTTCTCTTGAAGTAGACTTGTGCTGCCAGAAACAAATGAGTCCCATTGTAATAAAAAATAGTAAATTCTTAAGCATTTTAAATGCTGTTTTCTGTAGTCCTTGAAAGGTTTGAAGAATGCCTATCCATCTGATATACATATCTATCCATCTAGAAAATCTAAATAACATGACGATATGCATATCTACTATAAATGATTATCTATTAATCTATATTTCATAAATATACATTCCATTTTTAAATAAGCTATGAAAACACAATACCTTAATCAAGAGCAGAAACACATATACACAGTACAACAAAGCTGACCTTAAATTTCTATCAATACAGCAAGATCCATACCAATGCAAATCTCTATGACATATCCAACTTTAAATATAAACAAACATTTATAAACAATATTTGGGAATATGGGTGTAGTTTTGACCATATTTCTTCCTTCTGATTTGGGGCACTGTTAATCAGGCCCATGTGGGTGCTAATTTGTTTCAAGAAGTCACTTTTTGGTTCCCAGCTGCTTTACCCTGAAATAATCACACATAAACTGTATTAATTAAACCACTGCTTTACCCATTAGCTCTAACTTTTTATTGGCTAAGTCTTACATCTTAGTTTAACTTGTTTCTAGTAATCTGTATATCACAACAAAGCTGTGGCTTACTGGCAAAAATCTTCAGTGTCTGCCTCCAGGAGCTCCATGGCTTTTCCTGATTCTAACCTTCTTTCTCCCAGCATTTGGTTTAGTCTTCCCTGCCTATTACCTAAGTTCTACCCAATCAGGCCAAGGCCATTTCTTTATTCATTAACCAATAAAAGTAACACATAGATAGAAGGACCTCCCACACCACTGATTGACTTTCTGGTTCTCGTTATATCCTCCAGGACTCAGTAAAAACAGACACAACCATAGGCTGCAATGTCACTGGACCCCTCACCCATTTCATAAGCTCTCTAGGACCTGGAGAGGCAGCTAAGTTGTTGGTTTATTTTATGTTTTAGTTTTGGACATATTTATCTCTTCTCTTCTGTATTTGTGGTGATAAGTCTTTCTGTTTCACTTTATAGATTTGACACTCTAAAACATGATATATTTAAGAAACAAGGAATTCCTGGGCCCAAATCTCTGCTAATTTTAGGGACTCTGCTGAATTACTACAAGGTAAGTGTTGGTTCTTGATAGTAAATAATGGTTTAGTTCTATTAAATGCTCCTTGGGTAGAAACTCTGAGATTCCAGATCTTCATACTCTGTGTTCTGATGAGGCTATAGAATGTCCAGTGATTTATCAGGGATATATTGCCAACTTAAAACTATAATACATTGTTGTGTGTTTTTAAGTGTGTATTTATGTATTTGCGTGTATATGAGTGCCATATCCATGCAGGTACATATATATGAATATGCATCTGCATGCAGAAGCTGGGGGTTGGTATTTTTTATTTTATTTCATACTTTGAGGCAGGGTCTCTCACTTGAACTTAGTTCTCTCTGAATTGACTAGTTTAGCTGGCCAGTTCACTCCAGGGATCCCTTGGCTCTGTTTCTTACAAGTGGGGATACTGGAGTGTGTAGGTGGAGGCTGCTTGCTACTTAGCTTCCAACACCTGGCTGGCTTAGGCCTGAAATAATAACACAGCAACTGTATTAATTAAATCACTGCTTGGCCTATTAGTTCTAGCTTCTTATTGGCTAACTTTTATATTAATTTAAACCATATCTATTAATCTGTGCATCATCACGAGGTTGTGGCCTATTAGCAAAGTTTCAGCATGTCTGTCTCCAGCGGCTCCATGGTTTTTCTCTAACTCTGTCCTTAATCCTCCAAAGATTCCTTTTAGTCTTCCCCGCCTACCTAAGTTATGACCTATTAACAAGTCAAGGTTGTTTCTTTAATCATTAATGATAATCGCAGCATACAGAGGGAAATCCCCCATCAGGAGTGCTTTAACTTCTGACTGTAATTTACACAGTTACTGGGGATCCAAACTCTGTTTTTTATGGTGTTCTCTTCCCTCTTAATCATCTCCACAGCTACCATACTCAATTTACCCCCATGTTTATTAATTCTACAGTGAGTGTGTATGTGCCACATGCATTTGTAGGTCAAAGAACAATTTGTGAGAGTTAGTTTTCTCTTTCCACCACATGGACTCTAGGAATGAAAGTCAAGGTGTCAGAGTTGGTGGCAAGTATGTTTTCATTTGGAACCATCTCACTGGCTCTAATGTCAGTTTATTGAGCCTCAAGTTTCCATTAGGTAAAATGCACAGATCTTTAGCCCATTTAAAATTGATATTCAGGACATGTTGCTCAGACTTTGTGAGCAAAAGAAAGTTTGTTTCTTACCTAGTGTAGATTCTGGGAAGACACTTCTGTACTTATTTGAAGAAATTTTTGAGGGAGTTTCTAGTTTCTAGGACATTGATCTGTATTCACTAGATTAAAATTCTCCTTTTTGTATCTGGTTCATGAGCGACATTTTATCTTTTGCTGAATATTTCTGGCACATCAGCATAACACTGAGCTACATACAAGTCTTTAGGGGAAGTTTTCATAACACATATTTGAGTTCTTTGCATAATCATGCCTTGAATGCATATCTCTAGATCCAACCTCACCATGGTAAGATCTTCATGGCATGGTGGAGTTTCTTGAGAATTAGCACTTTGCTTTTGTCTCTACTTGTAGGAACTTGTGTCCAGATTAGTGATTGTTTCCTTTAAAAAATATTTTACTTGTACCCTTGAGTGAGTTTATGTACATAAGTGAAGTATTACAGAGGCTAAAATAGGACACTGAATTTGTTGGAGTCAGAGTTACAGATAGTTATGAGTTATTAGATGTGGGTTTTGGGTTCAGAAATTTGACCCACTGGAAGATCAACAACTGCTCTTAACCAAAGAGTCACATCTCCAGCCCTACTGACAGATTTTCTATTCTGTTTTATTTGTATCATGCTGAAAATGTGATCCAGGACTTTAGACATCACAGGCAAGTGCTCTAACACTAAAGGGTACCTACAGCTGCTTCAGCAGCCCGTGCATGAGTGTGAGCAGCCAGTGTAAAATTCTGAGACAAGATCATGGCTGTCAGTCACCTCACACACCGCGATAAACAATGTGCTTTGTATTTTCATTTTAAAATATTAAAGGCAAAACCAATGAGAAAAGGATGGTTTAACAAAATAGAAATGTCAGTAATAAGTATGTCATTTGTCACATTTAAGTCTTGTTGGATCATTTGTAACAAACCTCATTTGATACCTGACCCATGGTCGATCCACAGTAGACCTTCCTAAGCTCTCATCCAGAGGGCTAGAGGCAATGCTTGCTCTGCCATCTTCTCAGTTTTTTCTTCCTAAATTTTCTATGTTTAGCTACCACATTCATTAAAAATTATTATTGTTATTAATATTATTATTATTATCATCATCATAACCATCATCATCATTAGGTGTATGTGGTATGTATCTGGTGTTGTGCACATGTGTATGTATATGACTTTGCATGCAGAGGTCACAGGAAGGTGTCAGGTATCCTACCCTATCACTCTGCCTTTTCCCACTGAGCAATCTTGGTGGTGCCACTACATGTAACTAAAGAATTTTTCTCTGTCAGAAATGATAAACCTTGGTTCACAGGATTTGAGGGCTTGGTTTTCTGGCTATAGAAGTGTTAGTGCATACAGGACAATAGTGGATTACATGTTATTTCTCTTTACAGGGTGTATGGATATTTGATGTTGAGTGCCATAAAAAGTATGGAAAAATATGAGGGTGAGTAATTCTGGAAATTTCTGTGAGTTGACTCTTTTTAAAAGGATGTACAATACTTGCTCAAAGAAAAAGCAAGCCCAGAACTGTAGTATTGTACCTTTCTGTTGCAATGGTGACACTTTGTGTCTTTAAGTGCTGTGGATTACAGGTCTAATTATTTTGAGAACATTGAATACTGTGGCTTTTGGACTGGCTTTGAGGTTCCATGAACTCTGGATATCCTGACTCAGTTTTTTAGTATTTTATTTTATTTATTAATTTTATGAGGCAGGGTTCTTCTGTGACAGTTCTGGCTGTCCTGGAAATCACTTTATAGATCAGGATGGTCTCAAAATCATGGAGATCTACCTGCCTTTGCTTTTAAGTGCTGGCTGGGATTTAAGTCATGGGTTACCATGGCCAGCAAGGTCTTGTGTTTTATCCAGCACAGGCATCTTATTTTTTTTCTAAAAACTTTTTGTTACATGTAATGCACTGTTTTAAGTCCCTTTATCTCTTCTGATAAACGTGTGATACCACCGGTTGTGGTGGAGGTTGCTGGAAGGATTTGCTGAAGGAGGCAGAGTCAGGTAGATCATGAGTTTGAGACCAACCTGGGTTACACAAGTGTGTGATACCATCTCTTTGTCATATTCACTCATTTCCCTTTAGAAGTGCTTACTCCTTACTTAATGTTGACTTTAGCATGTCCATTGACATCAGGGAAGGGAGGACATAGTTAAGTCCTTGAGAAAAAATTTATGCCTAACATTTAAATATCCTTTGAAATGTAGATATTGTGTTATTATTGTTTATATTTTATTTTCCTTCTTGGGGAGCATGTAGCACGGTGCACATATGTAGGTCAGAGGAAACGTGGTAGTTGGTCCTATACTTCCAGGGTATTGAACTCAGGTTACCAGGCATGGTACAAGTACTTTTTTTCTGCTGAGCTAGCTAACATCCTCTGTCAAGATTTTGTTTTTCAGAGACAGGGTTTCTGTGTGTAACAGATTTAACTATTCTGAAATTAGATCTACAAGATCAGGGTGGCCTTGAACTCACAGTGATCCACCTGCCTCTGCCTCCTGAGATCTGGAATTAAATAAAGGTGTGTGCTATCACTACCTTGGGCCAAAAGTTTTGATAGAAGTGTATATCACTTTGTTCTGTCTTCTTGAGATGACTTTGGAGATCCAATGTATTTAGAAACCAAAGTGTTCTTGCTTGGGTCTATGTTCTTAATGGTTCTGTAAAGTGTCTGAAGCAGAGGCAGGAACTCTTCTCTATCACTGAAGCTGGAGTTTGGTTAGAGCATTGGAGTAGGTGTCATCATTATGCTATGAGACAGAAACAAGTGGGAGGAAACTCTGGATCTTCCTGCCTCTTCATTGCTTCTCATCCATCCTTAACAGAGGGGTCTTCTGAGATGCATAGCCCATAAAGACCAAGTCATTCAGAGTCAACATCAGGCTTTGTTATCTGTGCAATGGACCTGTGTGAATGTCTCCTCGCAATTTTCTTGCTTGTCAACATTTGATAGTGTTTTCTTTAGCTTTTCACAGACCTAATATCTTTTTATTTTATTTATTCATTCACTGCTTTTTAATAAACTGGATTTCTCTATATAGCCCTACTGTCCTGGGACTCATTATGTAGATCAGGCTTGTCTCCTTCTACCTTTCAAGTGCCTAGATTAAAGGTATGTGTCATGCCTGGACCGAATAACTTTTAACAATTCTTATTAGTTTTGTGTGACTGTGTGTATAAAAAGAATTTAAGTGGACTGACTTACAGAACCATGAGTGATCAAGTGGGTATTTACAGGAGCGTGAACAACTTAGCAATGTTTACAACTGACATTGACTTCTTGCCCTTCCTCAGCAATTATTTTCTCTTTCATTTTTTATTATATGTGCTTATGTCTTCCATGGAGCACATGTTAAGGTCAGAGGACAACTTGTGGCAGTCAGTTCTCTCATGCCATCCTGTAGATCCCAGGGATTGGACTGGTGTTGACTGAGCCATTTTGCTTTTCCATTCCAGGAGCTAGCTGTGTGCAAGTCCTCAGACAGGTTCAGAACCTTGAGCTTCCTACTGTAGTGTTGATTGTCAAATCACCCACAGGGATGCTGAGGTAGTCCTACATGCAGGGATTTCTAGAACATGAAAGACAGCATTGCAGCTCTCCTCTCCACCTCCTGGCTCTAATGTTCATTCTGACATTGCTTCTATGTTATCTAAGTCTTGGAGACTCATGTAAATTTGGTATTTTCTTTTTTTTATTTTTTTTCTTAATTTATAAAAGTTTCCACTGCCGCCCCTCCTCCCAATACCCTCACACTCCCCCCAATCCCTCTCCTCCTCACTCTCCAGCCCTAACAGCAGTAAGGGTTTCCTGCCCTGTGGGAAGTTCAAATTCGTCCCCCCTCCCTCCAGGTCTAGGAAGGTGAGCATCCAAACAGACTAGGCTCCCAAAAAGCCAGTACATGCAGAGGAAACAAGTCTCAGTGCCATTATCAGTGGCTTCTCAGACAATCCCGGTGCCAGCCACATTCAGAGCAT
Source organism: Myodes glareolus (assembly GCF_982192425.1). Taxonomy (NCBI): domain Eukaryota; kingdom Metazoa; phylum Chordata; class Mammalia; order Rodentia; family Cricetidae; genus Myodes; species Myodes glareolus. The sequence goes on from NC_142027.1 coordinate 83,974,939, forward strand.
CAGGTTTGATCACGTGCTTGTTCAGACCCAGTCCAGCTGGCCTTGGTGAGCTCTCAGTCCAGTGCTCCAATGTAGGTCTCTGTCTCAAACTCCATCCATCGTCAGATGAAGGTTCACTCTGATCCTGCCTTCCTTACTCACGTTCTCCCTCCTCCTGCTCCTCATTTGGACCTAGGGAGTTAAGTCCAGTGTTCCAATTTGTGTCTCTGTCTCTATCTCCATCCATTGCCAGATGAAGTTTCTATGGTGATATGCAAAATATTCATCAGCATGGTTATGGGCCAAGGCCAGTTCAGGCACCCTCTCCTCTGCTGCCCAGGAAACAATCTTGGTATCTCTCCTTGGACTTGGGAACCCCTCTAGAATCAAGTTTCTTGTAAACCCTAAAATGGCTCCCTTAGTTGATATATATACTTCCCTGCTCCCATATCCATCATTCATCCCTCTTCACATCCCAATCTCCCAAGCTTTCCCCAATCCTCCCCTATTCCCTTCTCTCTAACAGTCTGCTTTTCCATTCCCCCCCAGCACCCCCCACCGTGCACCCAAGTTTGCCTGGCACTCTTGTCTACTTCCAATATCCAGGAGGATAACTAAATGATTTTCTTCAGGTTCACCTTCTTATTTAGCTTCTCTAGGATCACGAATTATAGGCTCAACGACCTTTAATTATGGCTAGAATCCACTTATGAGTGAGTACATACCATATTCCTCTTTTTGGGTCTGGGTTACCTCACTCAGTAAAGCGTTTTCTATCTCCATCCATTTGCATGCAAAATTCAAGATGTCATTGTTTTTACTGCTGAGTAAAACTCTAATGTATATATGTTCCACACCTTCATTAACCATTCTTCTATTGAGGGGAACCTAGGTTGTTTCCAGATTCTGACAATTACAAATAGTGCTGCTATGAACATAGTTGAACAAATGCTTTTGTAGTATGATAGGGCATCTCTTGGGTATATTCCCAAGAGTGGAATTACTGGTTCCTGAGGGAGTTTGACTCCCAGTTTCCTGAGAAACCGCCACACTGATTTCCACAGTGGCTGTACAAGTTTGCATTCCCACAAACAATGGATGAGTGTTCCCCTCAATCCACATCCTCTCCAGCATAGGCTTTCATTGGTGTTTTTGAGCTTAGCTAATCTGACAGGTGTAAAATGGCATCTCATAGTTGTTTTGCTTTGCATTTCCCTGATTGCCAAGGATGTTGAGCATGACCTTAAGTATCTTTTGGGCATTAGAAGTTCTTCTGTTAAGAATTCTCTGTTCAGATCGGTACCCATTTTTCAGTTGGGTTAATTAGAGTTTTAGGGTCTAGTTTCTTGAGTTCTTTGTATATTTTGGATATCAGACCTTTGTCTGATGAGGGGTTGATGAAGATCTTCTCCCAGTTGGAAGGTAGCCTTTTTGTCTTACTGACAGTGTCTTTTGCCTTACAGAAGCTTCTCAGTTACAGGAGGTCCCATTTATTCATTGATTCTCTTATTGTCTGTGCTACTGGGGTTCTACCTAGGAAGTGGTCTACTGTGCCTATGTCTTGTAGAATACTTCCCACTTTCTCTTCTATCTGGTTCAAAGTGGTCAGATTAATGTTGAGGTCCTTAATTCACTTGGACTTGATTTTTGTTCATGGTGATAGTTATGAATCTACTTTCATTCTTCTACAGGTTGATATCAAGGTATGCCAGCACTTTTGTTAAAGATACTTTCCTTATTCTATTGCATACCTTTAGCTCCCGTTTCGAAAATCAAGTGTTCATAGGTTTGTGGGTTAATATCTGGGTCTTCTATTGGATTCCATAGGTTGACTGCTCAGTTCTTATGCCAATACCAAGTTGTTTTCAATACTGTAGCTCTGTAATAGAGTTTGAAGTCAGGGATGGTTATACCTCCAGAAGTTCCTTTATTATATAAGATTGTTTTGGCCATCCTGGGTTTTTTATTTTTCCATATAAAATTGATTCTGGTTCTCTCAAGTTCTGTTAAGAATTTTGATGGGATTTTGATGGGGATTGCATTGAATCTATAGATTGTTTTTGGTAGAATTGCCATTTATCTATGTTGATCCTCCCAATCCAAGAAAACGGGAGATCTTTCCATTTTCTGATATCCTCATCAGTTTCTTTCTTCAAAAACTTAAAGTTCTTGTCAAATAGGTATTTCACTTCCTTGGTTAGAGTTATCCCAAGATATTTTATGCTATTTGTGGCTATCGTGAAAGGTGAAGTTTCTCTGATTTCCCTCCCTGCTTCTTTATCCTTTGTGTATAGGAGGGCAACCAATTTTTTGGAGTTGATCTTGTATCCTGCCACATTACTAACGGTGTTTATCAGCTGTAGAAGTTCTTTGGTAGAGTTTTGGGGTCGCTTATGTACACTATCATATCATCTGCAAATAACGAGAGTTTAACTTCTTCCTTTTCAATTCTAATCCCCTTGATCCCCTTATGTTTTCTAATTGCTATTGCTAGAACTTCACGCACTATATTGAAGATTTATGGGGAGATTGAACAGCCTTGTCGTGTTCCTGATTTCAATGGAATGGCTTTGAGTTTCTCTCCATTCAGTTTGATGTTAGCTGTTGGCTTGCTGTAAATAGCTTTTATTATATTTAGGTATGATCCTTGTATCCCCAGTCTCTTCAATACCTTTATCATAAAGGGATGTTAAATTTTGTCAAATGCTTTTTTAACGTCTAATGAAATGATCATATGATTTTTTCTTTCAGTTTATTTATATGATGGATTACATTGATCGATTTTCCTTTGTTGAACCAGCCCTGCATCTCTGGGATGAAGCCTACTTGATCATAATGGATGATTTTTCTAATGTGTTCTTGGATTCGGTTTGCCAGGATTTTGTTGAGAATTTTTGCATCGATGTTCATGAGTGAGATTGGCCTGTAATACTCTTTCTTGGTTGTGTCTTTATGTGGTTTTGGTATCAGGGTAACTGTAGCTTCATAAAAATAATTTGGCAATGCCTCTTCTGTTTCTATATTGTGAAATACATTGAACAGTATAGGCATTGGCACTTCTTGGAAGTTCTGGTAGAATTCTGCATTGAAACCATCTGGTCCTGGGATTTTTTTTGGTCGGGATGTTTTTAATAATAGCTTCCAATTCTTCGCGACTAACAGGTCTATTTAGATTGTTCACCTGGTCTTAATTTAACTTTGGTAAATGGTACTTATCTAAAAACCAGTCCATTTCTTGTACATTTTCCAACTTTGTCGCATATAAGCTTTCATAGTAAGATCTAATGATTCTCTGAATTTCCTGTTTCTGTGGTTATGTCCCCTTTTTCATTTCTGATCTTATTAATTTGAGTGTTCTCTCTCTGCCGTTTGATTAGTTTGGCTAGGGGTTTTCAATCTTGTTGATTTTCTCCAAGAACTCACTTTTTGTTTTGTTGATTCTTTGGATTGTTTTCTGGGTTTCTATTTTGTTGATTTCAGCACTCAGTTTGATTATTTCCAGTCTTCTACTCCTCCTGGGTGAGTCTGCTTCTTTTTTTCTAGAGCTTTCAAGTGTGCTGTTAAGTCTCCAATGTGTGCTTTCTCTGTTTTCTTTATTTGGGCACTTAGTGCTATGAACTTTCCTCTTAGCACTGCTTTCATTGTGTTCCATAGGTTTGAGTATGTTGTGTCTTTATTTTCGTTAAATTCAAGGAAGACTTTCATTTCATCTGTGTTTTAGTTCGGTATCAAAGCCAGGGCCTGGGGTGCTCTACGCAGTCCTTGTACCTCCGAGCTACATCCTAAGCCCAGATACTGAAATATTCTATTATGTTTTTAATTTTATTTTTTAAAAAGCTATCTTTTATATTTTATATACCAATCCCAGTTCCCACTCCCTCCCCTCCTCCCACCTTCTCCCTACCTTTCCCCCACCTTCTCCCAGTCTACTCCTTAGAGAGGTAAGGCACATTGCTTTGAGGAAATACCAAGGCCCTCCATACTATATCCAGGCTTTGAAAGATATTCCCCCAAAGAGCATGGGTTCCAAAAATCCAGTGCAAGAAGTAGGGATAAATCCTGGTGCCACTACAAATGGCCCCTCAGTCTGCCCTAGCCATACAACTGTCACCACATTCCGGAGACCCAGTTTGGTCCTATGTTGGTTCCTTCTCTGTCCAGCTGGAGTTGGTGAGCTCCCATTAGCTCAGGTAAGCTGGTTCAGTGAGTGTGCCCATCATGGTCTTGACCTCTTTGCTTATATTCTCATTCCTCTCAGTGTTTGACTGGACTTTGGGAGCTCAACTCAGGGCTCTGCTGTGGCTCTCTGCCTCTGCTTCCATCAGTTGCTGGATGAAGGTTCTATGGTAACGTATAAGATATTCATCAATCTGATTATAGGGCAAGGCTAGTTCAGACACTCTCTTCAAAATGCTTAGGATCTTAGCTGGAGTCATCCTTGTGGAATTCTGGGAATTTCCCTGGTGCCAGGTTCCTTGTTATTCCCATTAAGGCTCCTTCAATCAAGATATCTTTTCCTTGCTCTCTGTATCTGTCCTTCCCCCATCATGACTATCCCATTCCCTCAAGTTCTCCTCCCCCTATCTTACTCCTCTCCTACTTGCCTTCCACCCTCCTGCCTCTCCCTACACCATGCTTTCAATTTTTTTCAGGACATCTTCTCTATTTCCCATTTCGAAGGGGATCTATATATGTTTCTCTAGGGGTTCTCCTCATTACTAAACTTCTCTGGGCTCTTGGACTATATGGGCTCATTTTCCTTTGCTCTACAGCTAGTATCCACTATGAGTGAGTATATACCATGCTCATCTCACAGGATCTGGGTTAATCAAGATAATTTTTTTCATTAGAATTCTAAAGTTTTGAGGATTTTTCACATTAAAATATTTAATTTTTACTTTAACATTTTATTTTAAGCGTTTAATAATGAATTTTTGTTTAATATTTTATTGCTAAAAATCTATTAATATTACTTTTATTATATTTGTGCATATTTGTATGTGTGTGTCTGCACATGAGCACTGATGATGATGAAGGTCAGAGGCATTAGATTAGCCAAGAGCTGCAGTTACAGATGACTGTAAGCCAACCAACATGGGTGCTAGCAACCATAAATTGAGGTCTTGTGCAAGAACAAAATGTGCTCTTAATTGTGGCTCAATCTCTCCAGACCATTGCAGTATTTGAAATATATAAAATTATGTAAAATGGTATAGGCAACTTTTACATATTCATATGTAGACTTAAATTTTCCACTTGTAATTTCTAATTATGATGTCTTCTGGAACTGAGGTCTTTAAATGACTCATTGTGTCTTGAATGACTTTAGAAAGACTCCACTGTATTCATCCACAGACTCCTTAAATTAAACTGTGACCTCCTGGAATAATGTGTTTTATAACCAGAGTAAAGGTCATGTAAAATGAGAATCAATGTCTGGATTTGGGGTTCCACTCAGAACCTGGCTTGGTTTAATGCAAACAGAACTTTCTGTCCCATTTGGTCCCACAGTTAATTAGTCCCAAAGAAACAAACAAAGGATTTTATAACTATAATCTTTTTGGACTATTAGCTCAAGCTTTTAATTAACTAGCTCTTACAATTTAAATTAACCCATAATTCTTCTCTATGTTTAGCCACCTGTCTTGGTAGCTTTTCTCAGCAAGGCATTCTCATCTTGCTTCCTCTGTGTCTTGCTTGTGACTGACTTTCTGCTTTTCCTCTTCCCAGAATTCTCCTAGTCTGGTTGCCCTACCTATACCTCCTGTCTGGCTACTGGACCATCAGCATTTTATTAAACCAATGCAAGTAACAAATCCTTATAGTGTACAAGAGCATTATTCCACAGCATTAAAAAGCCTCAGGCAAATAATTACTTTGTGAATTTGTACCCCAAATATTGGGCACCAAATGTAGCAGGAATAATTAAAACAGAAAACAGAGATGGATAATTAGGGTTTATTTTGTATACCAGTAAATCAAAGCAGCCAAGCCACCAGAGAGCTCTTAACTCTAAGAAACTTTGAGACTGAAAGAAAGTACCTGTCTCATCCTAATTTATATTCTTCTCTAGTGCTGGGATTAAAGGTGTGGCCACCACTGTCTGGACCTGTTTCTGCAGTGATCTTGTGTAGTCCAGGGTGACCTTGAACTCACAGAGATCCATCTGCCTCTGTCTCCCCAATTCTGGGATTAAAGGTGTATGACAACACTGCCTGGCCTCTAGTGTCTTAGTTTATTTTCTGGTCTTCAGACAAGCTTTATTTATAAAACATTAATAAAATATCGGTATAATTGATCAGATGTTTTCTACCACACAGGTTTTTTGATGGTCCAACACCCCTGTTTGCTGTCACAGACCCAGGCATGATCAAGAATGTACTTGAGAAGGAATCCTATTCTGTCTCTCTTCCACACAGGTTGTTTGATGGTCCAGTACCCATGTTTACTATCACAGACCCAGGCATGATAAAGAATGTACTAATGAAGGAATCCTGTTTTGTCTTAAAAAACTGACAAGTAAGTAACGTGCTTTTTTAACTAAAAGGAAGTAAGTAGCTTCCTTTTTTAACTAAAAAAAAAAAGACAGATTCATTTTGCTATATTATTTGATGTGTCTATATGGCTGAATGCCACATGTGTGTAGGTTCCTGGGGTGGCCAGAAGAGGGTGTGAGATTCCCTGGATCTGGCATTTTAACCAGTTGTGAGTGGCCTGACAGGGGTGCTGGGAACTGAACCTGGCTCCCAGAGAAGAGCAACAAGCACCCTTAACCACTGAGCCATCTTCCAAAGCTCTCGCTTTAATAATGCCAACCTTCATATTTTACTCATTGAATTTTTTTATAGACAGTGCGGCCGCAACTCTTATGAAACCTACTCTGTAGACAAAGTTTGCCCCAACTTAGTAATCTGCCTGTCTCTACCTGCCTCACCTTTCCAAGTGCTGTGTTTAAAGGCATGTACCAGCATTGCCTAACAAAACTGGGTATTTGGTTCCTTTTTTTCTTATTTCTTTTTCAAGACAGGGTTTCTCATGTAGCCTTGGCTGCCCAGGAATTCACTTTGTAGACTAGGCTGCCCTCAAATTTACAGAGATCTACCTTCCTCTGCCACCTGAGTACAGGTATAAAATTGTACAGCACCATGACCTGGCTTCTTCTTTAATTAAAAAATGAATTGAAAAATGTGAATAATATATATTCACAGTGGCTTCCATAATAATATACAAGCAGGGTCCAGGAATGCATTTTGCTAATACTTATGACTCAAGGAAGTGTAAATATACTATATTATTTTGATCTAGTTATAGATGGACACTATTGTCATATAGATTGTGTTTACATTTCCTGTTTCACGGGTCCTTTTTTTTTTTTTTCAAATGACAAGATCTTTATTGCCAGTCATCTGGTGATCTACATCCAACGTATCCCTTTAGTGTCCACTTTCAAAGAAAACTCCTAATTTCTGTGGTTATAAGTTCTATTCCTCTGGAAACAGACATTAAGATAGAGATTTGTGTACAGGCAATTTATTAGCATGTTCCCAGGAATGACATCTGTGAAGGACTGGGGAAGCAAGATCATGCAGGAGAAGATAAACTGCAAGCCAGTAGAAACAGAAGCCTCCATGGATTGCACACAACGCTGAGTCCAGGCTGCTCTTTCCAGGACTGTGAGCGAGGCTAAGAAAACTGTACCTCAGTAAAAATCAATCATAAGAAAATATTCCTCGGAGTAATATATAACCTGGGCAAGATAGTTTACTGTGGCAAAAGATAATTGTGGAGAAATAACTTGGCTATGAATTGCCAGTGTGAAATATTTCTGGCAATGGGAGAAAAAAAATATTGGTATCCTGAAAGGTCACCTGGATTTGAACTAAAGTATCCTCTAAAGACTGAGTGCTAAAAGCCTGTAAAAGAGGTCCTTAACTCTCAAATAGTTATGTGTCTATAAAGATGAATTATTCAAATTTTGGTTTTTTTTGTTTGTGATTGGGCTTTATTAAAAAGAAAAACCGTTTATGTATAAAGGTGACAGTATCGATATGGCATATGCAAGACACATCATTTTAAATTTGTTGGAATAAATTTTTTCCAACACTTATGTTACCTAACTTTTAAGATTTTGAGGTAATGAATTTGTATGTAATGGACTGGAATTATGGTCTATAGGCAAGAAGCAGAAATAAGGAGCATCCCACATAAGTAATCAATAAAGATTACAGCACCATTCGTAAATTACTCCTAGCATATGGGATAAACATGCAAATTATTTAGTAATTAGAATGAATGTATAATAACTATGTCTAGGTCAAATTATAAAATATGATTTCTTATGACAATTTGGACTAAATCTGAAGTTATCCTTTACTAGAAAATAAAATTTAAGAAAAGGATGGTTATTAGACTTTTTTTTTCCGTTAAACTTGTGTATTCAAGTATCCGAAAACACACTTTCCACTTCCTTCCCTCCTCCCAATACCCTCCTGCTCCCCCCACTCCCTCTCCTCCTCCCTCACCATTCCCAAGAGCAGTCAGGGTTTCCTGCCCTGTGGGAAATCCAAGTTCCTTCCCCCTTCCTTCAGGTCCAGGAAGGTGATCATCCAAAAAGGCCAGGATCCCAAAAAAGCCAGTCCATGCAGACGAAACAAGACCCAGTGCCATTGTCAATGGCTTCTCAGTCTTCATTTGGACCTTGGGGGCTCAGACAGCCCCCATGTAGGCCACATTCAGAGAATCTGGTTTGATCAAGTGCTCCTTCAGTCCAAGTCCAGCAGGCCTTGGTGAGCTCTCATTCGATAAGTCCCCTTGTATCAGTGGGTGAACGCACCCTTTGCGGTCCTGACTTCCAGTGCTCCAATGTGGGTCTCCGTCTCTATGTCCATCCATCATCGGATGAAGGACCGCTCTGATTTTGCTTTCCTTGCTCACGATCTCCTTCCATCTGATTCTCATTTGGACCTAGGGAGTTAAGTCCAGTGTTCGAAGATGTGTCTCTGTTTCTGTCTCCATCTATCGCCATATGAAGGTTCTGTGGTGACATGCAAAATATTCATCAGTATGGTTATGGGCCAAGGCCAGTTCAGGCACCCTCTCCTCTGCTGCCCAGAGTACAATCTCGGGACCTCTCCTTGGTCCTGGGAACCCCTCCAGAATCAAGTCTCTTGCAAACCCTAAAATGGCTCCCTTAGTTGAGATATAAACTTCCCTGCTCCCATAACCATCCTTCCTCCCTCCCGCCTCCCATTCCCCCAAGCCATCCCCAATCCTCCCCCTCTCCCCTCTCCCTAACCATCTCCCCTTACTTCCACCCCCCACCCCCGTGCACCGAAGTTTGCCTGGCAATCTTGCCTACTTCTAATATCCAGGAGGATAACTATATGATTTTCTTCAGGATCACCTTCTTATTTAGCTTCTCGAGGATCACAAATTATAGATTCAAAGACCTTTAACTATGGCTAGAATCCACTTATGAGTGAGTACATACCATATTCCTCTTTTTGGGTCTGGGTTACCTCACTCAGTAAAGCGTTTTCTATTTCCATCCATTTGCATGCAAAATTCAAGATGTCATTGTTTTTTACCGCTGAGTAAAACTCTAATGTGTATATGTTTCACACCTTTTTAAACCATTCTTCTATTGAGGGGCACCTAGGTTGTTTCCAGGTTCTGGCTATTACAAATAGTGCAGCTATGAACATAGTTGAACAAATACTTTTGTAGTATGATAGGGCATCTCTTGGGTATATTCCCAAGAGTGGAATTGCTGGGTCCTGAGGGAGGTTGACTCCCAGTTTCCTGAGAAACCGCCACACTGATTTCCACAGTGGCTGTACAAGTTTACATTCCCACCAACAATGGATGAGTGTTCCCCTCAATCCACATCCTCTCCAGCATAGGCTATCATTGGTGTTTTTGAGTTTAGCTATTCTGACAGGTGTAAGATGGTATCTCAAAATGGTTTTGATTTGCATTTCCCTGATCGCTAAGGAGGTTGAGCATGTCCTTAAGTGTCTTCTGGCCATTCGAAGTTCTTATGTTGTGAATTCTCTGTTCAGTTCAGTACCCCATTTTTTAATTGGGTTAATTAGTGTTTTAGTGTCTAGTTTCTTGAGTTCTTTGTATATTTTGGAGATCAGACCTTTGTCTGATGAGGGGTTGATGAAGATCTTCTCCCAGTCCGAAGGTAGCCTTTTTGTCTTACTGACAGTGTCCTTTGCTTTACAGAAGCTTCTCAGTTTCAGGAGGTCCCATTTATTCATTGTTTCTCTTATTGTCTGTGCTATGGGTGTTCTACTTAGGAAGTGGCCTCCTGTGCCTATATCTTGTAGAGTACTTCTCACTTTCTCTTCTATCAGGTTCAAAGTGGACAGATTAATGTTGATGTCTTTAATCCATTTGGACTTGAGTTTTGTGCATGGTGATAAATATGGATCTACTTTCATTCTTCTACAGGTTGACATCCAGTTATGCCAGCACCATTTGTTAAAGATGTTTTCCTTCTTCCATTGTATACCTTTAGCTCCCTTGTCAAAAATTTGGTGTTCATAGGTTTGTGGTCTTCTATTTGATTCCATAGGTCGACTTCTCTGTTCTTATGCCAATTCCAAGTTGTTTTCAATACTGTAGCTCTGTAATATAGTTTGAAGTCAGGGATGGTAATGCCTCCAGAAGTTCCTTTATTGTATAAGATTGTTTTGGCTATCCTGGGTCTTTTGTTTTGCCATATAAACTTGATTATTGTTCTCTCAAGGTTTGTGAAGAATTTTGATGGGATTTTGATGGAGATTGCATTGAATCTATAGATTGCTTTTGGTAGAATTGCCATTTTTCTATGTTGATTCTCCCAATCCAAGAGCCGGGGAGGTCTTTCCATTTTCTGGTATCCTCCTCAATTTCTTTCTTCAAAGACGTAAAGTTCTTGTCCAATAGGTATTTCAGTTCCTTGGTTAGAGTAATCCCAAGATATTTTATGCTATTTGTGGCTATCGTGAAAGGTGATGTTTCTCTGATTTCCCTCTCTGCTTCTTTATCCTTTGCGTATAAGAGGGCAACCTATTTTTTGGAGTTGATCTTGTATCCTGCCACATTACTAAAGGTCACGGGTCCTTTCTTATGTCTGTGTGGTACAGTACAGTTTATCACTGGTATAGATTTATGTGGTGACAAACACTCAGAATAGAAAGCATCTTCTTGACCTCTCATTCCCTCATGCTAATCCATTAGACACCACATATGTCCTGCCTTCTTCTCTCCTTTTGTATCCACTTCCAATCCCAGTGGATTATGCAGTCAGTGTGCAGTCTGATGATTATTTACTTGGTCTGCCTGTGTGGATTTGCTTGTGTGCAAATTATACCCCTTTGAGATTATCTCTCAAATCTTTGTTTTATCTAATGTTAATTTTGTGTTAGATATGATTCTGAGCTCAATATTCTTTCTATTTTTTTATAATCATGGCTACCCCACTGTTTTATCAGGAGAAACCTATTGGTTCTCTAAATGCCATAGGTCCTGTGTATTGAACTCAGGTTGTTGAACTTAGCTGCAAGCACATTTATCTAATGAGTCATTTTCTGCCCATCTTTCAGCCTTTGGTGATCTGGTGAAGTTAACTGAAGGGCTAGTTTGCAACTACCCTTCATCAAGGGAAGACACTTCCTTATGTTGACTGAGGTTTATGTCCCGCATGGTTCCCACAATTGTTAAGTCACAAAGAAATTACACAGAGGTCTACATTAGTTATATACTGATTTGCCAGTAACCAGGTAGGAAGTGTAGGTGGGACAACCAGACAGTAAGTAGTGTCAAGTCAATGAGAACAGGAGAATTCTGGGAAGAAGAAAGTCCTAGAGGATGCAGTCCTGGCCCAGCCATGGAAGAAGCAAGATGTGACTACCTCACTGAAAAAGGTACTGAGCCATTTAGCTAACACAGATAAAAATAATGGGTTAATATAAATAGTAAGAGTTAATAAGAAGCCTGAGATACTAGGCCAATAAGTTTATAACTAATGTAGACCACTGTGTGATTTCTTTGGGACTTAACAATTGTGGGAATCAGGCAAGATAAAAACCTCAGTCAACAACTTCCATTGCTTCCCGTTGTGCTGAGTGCTTTAATATAAGAGCAGGTGGGAGACTCCACATTGTATAAAATATAAGTGTGGAAGATTGTATTAAGGGGGCTGCTTGTATGTTTCCCAGCTGCCCAGACTCCCAAAATAATGACAAAGAAAATGTATTAATTAAATCACTGCTTGGCCTATTAGCTCTAACTTCTTATTGGCTAGCTTACACATCTTAATTTAATCCATTTCCATTATTTGATGTTTTACCACAAGGCTCAGGTCCTACTGGCAATGTTCCAGCATGTCTGTCTCCAGTGGTGGCTCCATGGCTTCTCATTAACTCTGCCTTCTTTCTCCTAGCATTCAGTTTAGTCTTCCCCACCTACCTAAGTTCTGCCTTGCTCAGGCCTAAGACAGCTTCTTTATCAGCCAATGGTATTCACATCATTCTGAGGGGAATCCCACATCAGAGTAGAAGGAAGTCATCACCAGGGAAATTATATTTTCCCTCTTATCACTGAATAATGAATTAAGGAAACAGACATCTTCAGCACTACTTTTAAATAAGCAAACAACCCCAAACCAAACAAACCAGGGTCTAAAGAGATGACCTAGCAACTGACAGCTCTGAAAGATGTTGGGAGTTTGATGCCCACATTCATATCTAGTGAGTAACAAGTACTTGTATCTCCTACTTCAGAAGTTCCTACCCTCTTTGGCCTCTCAATACACTGCACACGCATGTGCATACATTCACACCACATACAGACAGACATGTGTAAAATATTAAAATGCATCTTTAAAACTCAAACTCCGAGTCCTTTTAATGTCTTAGGCTAAGGAGATGCTCAGTGGATAAAGGACCGGAGTTTGGATCCCAGCATCACATAAAAACTGGGCATAGCAGCAGGCATGTGTTACCTCAGAACTCTGTTTGGAAACAGATAGGTCCTAGGGACTTGCTGGATAGCTACCCTAGCCAAACCAGAATGTTCTAGATTTACTTAGGGACCCTGTCTCAAACAAGCAGATGGAGAGTCGTAGAGGAAGATTCCAGACCTCTGATGTTTAAATGAGCATGCAGACTGGTACTCTAGTCTATACACACACAAACACATAGACATACACAGATACACAAGCACAAACACACACACATACCCTATCAAGAAATCCCTTTTTTTGTAGCTTATGTTGTGAATACAGAGCTGGAGAACTTGTTTGATGCAAAGTTAACTTTCTATCTGTCCATTTTCCATCTACATAGCTCTGGAGAATCTACTAAAATTTTTGTACCCATCTTTTACATCAACCATGGAACTAATTTTCCAAACAATGAGAGATCTACATTTAGAAGGCTCCTGGAATCAAAAGGTTTGAAATCTCAACAGTCAGACCAGTGAGCACCTGATTTCTTAAAGGTTGTAGGAAATTCTGACTATTTTTGCATCTGGCATAAGGCTTGATCCATAGTAAATAGTCATTAACTAATTGTTATACACCAATATCCACTTAGCACTCTTGTAACCATGAGAAGTTCTGGACTTAGAGAGATAAATATTTGTATTTTTTGGACTCTAGGATTTGGGCCCAGTGGATATAATGAGTAAATCCGTCTCCATATCTAAGGATGAGGAGTGGAAGAAACTTCGATCCTTGCTGTCTCCCACCTTCAGCAGAAAACTCGAAGAGGTGACTAAAAAGACTTCTAGCTGAAATGTTTGTGTGACTTGAGTTTCCACACCCAACAATCATGGATGCCTTTGTGTTTTGTGCTTAGATGTTCCCCCTCATTAAACACTATGGAGATATTTTGGTAAAATACTTGAGAAGAGAGGGAGAGAAAGGCAAGCCTCTCAACATGAAAGAGTGAGTAGTGGTACATGCACTGTGGTTATGGGAGAGGAAGGGCAGCAGGGGCAGAAGGGCCATCCTTCTGTGTGTCTCACATGTCCAGCTGCTTCTTTTTCCCTTTTAGACACTGGATGACAAATGTACAGTTGAGAAAGAAACATTAGAGTGCTCAGCTCACAAGGATAGAGGGTGGGTAGGAGGGGAAGGTGATTGGTCAATATTGAGGTGAGGTGGCTTAGCCTGTCTTGGCCACGAATCTTAATATTTCAGGCTTCTTGGTCTTGTGTTAAATTCCATGTCTCTCTCTCCTCAGAGTGTTTGGAGCCTACAGCATGGATGTGATCACAAGCACAGCATTTGGTGTGAACATCGATTCTCTCAACAACCCAAAGGACCCTTTTGTAGAAAATGCCAGGAAGCTCATAAAAATAGATTTTTTTGACCCATTATTCATGTCATCAAGTATGTATGATGGGTTTTCTGCTTTTGGACCCACTGCTCTTGTCTGCAACCATGTTTTTCATTTCTGCTTTTCTCTTTCCCATTTACCAAAACTAACAACTCTATTGGGATAAAATTCACTCCCTTAATGGCACAATCCAATATTTTTAATGGATTCAAAGATATGTAGCCCATTACTTATATTTTGGAACTTTATTTTCATTTTATACAGGTTCTAATTGTGTTGCTATAACCTGCCTGAAAACTACTATGTAGACCAGGTTGACCTTGAACTTAAAGTGATCCCTCTACTTCTGTGTACTGAGGGCTGGGATTAGAGACTTAAGCCATCACTCCTGGCTTTGTTTTGGAATTATTTTATGTATCCTCTGACAGTATCATACAGGTAGACAATCTATCTTTATTATACCCTCCCCTAATTCCCACCTCCCACTTCCCTGAGACAACCCAACTTATCTTCCTCCCAACTTATGTCCCATTCTCTATTTTAGTCACCCATTCAGTTAAATCAGCACTGTCTGCTAGATTGCTGACCAATATAATTGGTACAATCTCATGCAGGTTGTCAGCTAAACAGTGGACCATGCTATGTCCTGGATATAGCATTTGACACCACCCCTCTTTGGCTCTTACTTTATTTATATACACTTCCTCATGATGGTCCTCGAGCCTAGCGTACTGGTGGTGTTGATATAGATGCTCCATGTAGGGCTCATCACTCAACAGTCACTTATTCTCAACTCTTTGATCACTCAGGGGTCTGCACTGACTGATGGTCCATATGGCCCATCATCAATGTCATCTGCAGAGTAATTTGTTCTACCATGTTGCATATTTATACCATCATCCTTCAAGCAGCCTTGACCTGAGCAACCACCAATTCACTTTCTGTATATTTACATATTCTGAGTATTTCACATCAGTGGGACCTTAGACTATATTGTCTCTGTGACAGACCTCTGTCATTTAGTATACTATTAACAGAAGCAAGCATCACTGTCTCTGGTGTCTATGAACAAGCAACATTCCCATCTGCTGTAATGGGCACTGAAGCAAGTATTCCATGTTCGCTATGATATTTTTCTGTTATGACCATTTGTATACAAGGTTGTATTTCAATATTTGTTTTTATGTTTTTTGGGTTTTACCTTCAGAATCATTGTTGCTGAGTCACAAAGTAACCCCATTTTAAAAATATTAAACAACTGAGCTTATGTTTTTCACAGTAGCAGCAGCATTTTCTAAGTCGTCTAGAAATGCAGGAGAGTTTAGGTTTCTCCATGTCCCACTCAACACTTGGCTTGCCCCTGGCTTTGATCATTGCCACCTAGTAGATGTGCTAAATGTTGGACCTGTAGCTTTGATTATCAGGACAGAATTTCCCCAGTTCTAACTCAGTAAATAAACAAAGTTGATGTGTTACTGTCTGCTTAAATTGTGAGTTAGAGGCCAGAGTGGTCTAAAAGAGCTAGTTCCAGGACAGGCTCCAAAGCTACAGTGAAACCTTGTCTCAAAAAAAAAAAAAACAAAAACAAAAAAAAATCATCTTTCTTACATCGCTGAATTGCTTTGATATTTTAAAAAAGATTTATATATTTTTATTTTGTATATACTGTGTTTTGTTTGTATGAATGTTCACCACATCCATGAATTTCCTGCTGAGGCCATAAAACGGCATGGAATCCCCTGGTACTGGAGTTACACTTGGTTGAGAGCAGCCAAGTGGGTTTTGGGAGTCAAACCTGGGTCCTCTGCATTCATTCCTTATAGGCTAGTCTCTGGAAGAAATGGTGATTGTGTGATTTTACTTTCTATGTGAGTTTGGGTCACCTGTCTATGAACTTGGCTTTAAAGGAGTGCTGAGTACCAAATTCAGATACTGTGCTTAATTAGAAAATGCTTTAACAAAGAGTCATCTCTCCGGCCCTGGAGTTAGTTGTTTTAAAATTTTATTTTATAATACAAAGTTTGATTTTTGAGATTTAAAACTGTATACCTCTCTCTGTCTTTTCTCTGCATGATCTTGGTGTATCTTCATTTCATACTTTTTTGAGACAGTTTCAATTCATTTGCTGTGTGGAGGAGATCCTAGAATCTCATGCATGCTAGGCATGTACTCTATCATGAACTGTATCTCAAAAAATTTTCCCATCACTTCCTGGAGTTCTTTGACATATTATTATTTGATAAGAGTGTATTGATTAATTTGGACATACCTCTGACTTTCCTCAGATCTTTTATGGTACTAGTTTAAACAAAACTATATTATGTCAGTTGAGAAACAAATGAGATTTTTGGCTCTTCTTTCTTTATTATTTTTTCAATAGTAATGAATTTATTTATTTATTTGTATGTGTGTGTGTGTGGTTGTGTGTTAAACTTTTCTGTGACTTCCCACCTCACAAATAATGACTCAGAGACTCAGTATTAATTATAAAAAGTTAAGTTTAGCTTATATTTTACCCAACTAGCCCTTACTACTTAAATTGACCTATTTCTTTTAATCTGTGTTCTATCATATGGCTTTATTAGATATCCTTGGTACTGTATGTCTGACATCTTCAGTGCTTCCCTGGTGTTTCTCTGCATTACTCCTTCTTATAGTTTATTTTTCCCCCATAAGTCCTGACTATTAGCTATTGGCCATTAGTTCTTTTTTAAACCAAACATAATGACATATCTTCACACAGTGTAAGTGAATATTCCACAATGTGTGTGTGTGTGTGTGTGTGTGTGTGTGTGTGTGTCAGCCTTGGTTTTTGTGTGGTATATGGCATGTGAAGATCAGAGGACAACTTACAGTAGTTTGTTCTCTCGTTCCACACTATGGGATGCAGGGATCAATTCAGGTTTTAAGCTTTTCTGCATTACTATTTACATGTTGAACCATATCAATGGTTCCTCTCTATATTTTGGATCCACACAAAATTCAGGAGCAGATTTAAAACCAAGAGTAAGATTTATTCCTATGGCTACTCCAGAGTGCAGAAGGAGAACTATGATGGTGACCCAGTGTGAGCAAGGTCATAGTAAGAATGATATGCTTGAGACACTGGTGACTTATTCTTTGGATTGCTTCATGATTTCTCTAAATGAAACTTGCATTTCCACTAAAACATTTTTATCTTTCTTTTTCAGAACTCTTTCCATTTCTCATCCCAATATATGAAATGCCAAATGTCTCCATTTTTCCAAAGGATTCTGTAGCATTTTTTAAAAAAATTTGTGGGCAGAGAGAAAGAAAATCGCCTGGATTCTAACCAGAAGGTAAAAAGTGGTGGCCTCATGAGAGGTACAGGATTTGATAGTGGGTTGAACTGTGAACATGTCAGCTGTGTATTTTTCATAATCAGTCACTAAATTTATCCAGAGAAGGCTAGATTTAGAGAGATAGAAGGAGCACTTATTTTTTTTCTGGAGGATGAGAAGATGGAGTTTTGAAAAATTGATTGAGAATAATACAGAAATTAACCCCTAGAAGTAAAAATAAAAGCAAGCGCACCCTGCATAAGGACTGAAATAAAATAATCACAAAACATAAGATCTGTGCCAGATAAAAACCACTAAATATCATCCTTAAACGAGAGAGAACTTTTCAATTCCTGCCCCTGTAAGATAACTATTGGCTTTTGATAAATACAGAGGGTAGGTGTGTCCAGCAGTAGATTACCCATGCACCAGTGTGTGAAACCACAGGTGAGAACATATAAACAGTACCAATTGGACTCACTGGGTTATTAAAAAGAAAAGGTCATGAAGTTTGATTGAAGAAGCATTACAAGGCATATAACAGGAATTGAATGGAGCAAATGGTGGGGTAGATATGACCATATTTTATTAAATAAATTTATGAAATTATCTAAGAATAGACAAAAATGGTTAAAATGGGGGATACTATTTTCAAAGAATCAGTTATTGCTTTACAATGTACTTATTGTAATTTATTGCAAGAGTAGTTGTTAGTGTACACGTATTCCTTCCCGGTTTAGCCACTGGTGTTTTTGTTCTATGATGACTGAAGCAACACTGGGCACACTTGTGAATTAAAGGGAGCTACATTCTCAGAAAGGAGGTTAAGATTCTGCACTCCTGGTCCACCTCTGACCTCTGACCTTACCTACCATTGACCTTCTATTTTTGCAACTTCTCTTTCTGCTTCCAGCACCGAGTGAATTTTCTTCAACTGATGATGAACACTCAAAATAATTCCAAAGACAAGGAGTCTCATAAAGGTAACCAATGACTCCCTGATCTAGGGACAAGGAAGATCTCATGAACTGGGAAGTTCATTCAGAAAATGTGTGGAAAGATTTTTTTTAAGAATCCTTCTGTCAGGTAACTGAAAAAAGGACATGGTCATTATCTACATGGAATTGTCTAGAAGTACATGGGCACAAGTTCATTCCAAACATGAAGGGTAGCCATGATGGAAGTCTTCATTGGTCTCTCTGTATTATTTAGGTCTGTAAGGTGCTACTTTTGTCTTTCCCAGAAAGACAGAGTAGAAGCTCACTAGGAACACTGCCTAGATAACTGAGTCTACATCCAGTCAGAAGACATGTACCCAAATAGTGTTGATGTTTTCTTTGAGTTACTGGTGTAAAGGACTCTACCTTAATTCAGAGTTAAGGTTTACTTTTCTTTGTATGTTGAATGAGTGGCATCTGAGGAAACCCTCTTTGTACAAACACACTGGTTCTCTTCATTATTTTGCACACTTAAATCGAAATTAAAGAATTCATCTTTTCAGGTGGCATATGTATGTGTGTGCCTATTGTATGTGCACATGTGCATATGAAGAGGTGTGTGAATAGGTGTCAGAGGAAGGCAATAAGTGTCTTGCTCAATCACTCTCTGCCTTATTTCCTCCAGACAGGGTCTCTTATTAAACCTGGAGCTAGTCTGGCAGTCAGCAGGTCCTAGTGATCCGTGAATTTGAGGTTACAGGTGGCATGTGTTACCACACTTGGCTTTAAACATGGGAATTGAGGATTCAAACTCAGGTCTGCATGTTTGTACAGCAGGTTCTCTTACCCATTGAGCCATCTCTCTAGCCTCCCTTCTAGGTTTTTGTTTTAATTTAAAACCGTTATTACTGTCATGGTTGCAAATGACAGTATCCCAATTCCAGGTTTAATTCTACATGTGTGTATCAGTAGCTAATATACAGTAAGTCTTCTGTTCTTATATATCTTCTTATTTCTAGTGCACATAATTACTTATATATAGCAATATTGTCTTCTAGGGTCCCAGGTTTGCTTTCTAAAGTCATCATGCACTTTGTGTTAAAATATTCTCTTGTCTTTTCACTTGAAAGTCTTTCATGTGTCCAGCTAACTCCAAATTCTTCTATATCTCCTTCTCCTTTTGTGACCAGGTCTTATGTAGCCCAGGCTTACCTCACAGTCATGGTGTGCCTGAAAATGACGTTTTAACTTCTATGCTACCATGCCTAGTTTATATAGTTTTTGAGATGGAACACATGGCTTCGTACATGCCAGGCTGATGCTCCACCTACTCCTCAGCCCTTATGTTTAATTTTTTGATAGGTAAAAAAAGATGTTAATTTTGAAAATACCCCCTTATTGTGGCTTATTGTCCAGTTTTTATTTAGTAGCAAGTACTTACACTAATTGGTAGATAGAATTTTCCAAGAATAGAATCATACCACTCATGGCAAAAGGTTTGCACCTGCCTGTAACTCAAGCTCTGTGGGCTCCAAAACCATCTTCTGTTCTCCATGTGCACACACAAACACACACACACACACACACACACACACACACACGTAAAATTTAAGCTCTAACAGAGGACTGGAGTTCAGTACCCAGCACCTTCCCCTGAAAGCTCATAACCTTCTAAGTTCCGTCTCCTGAGTAACTAAAGTTCTCTTCTGTCCTTCATGAGCACCCCTCCACATACAGCACCCCTACACAATGAATACACATAAATTAAAAATAGAAAAAATCTTAAAAGCAGAATAAATAATGTGTCTTGAAGTTACCTAATGATGATGAGAAACAGATCATAAACCATGGGACATCCTGACTAAAGCAATAGTCCCTTTCTCTGGCTGTGTCACATGGCCATCAAAGTGATAACAGTCCCAGGGTGACTGAATAGCATCACCGTATTTATCTATAGGGAAACTGGAGCCTCATTGATTTTCTTCTCATCTCTTCTGTGTTGGTCCACCCTAATCTGACTTTCCTGAAATACCTTTTTATTTTCAGCCCTGTCTGACATGGAGATCCTAGCCCAGGCAATTATCTTTATTTTTGCTGGCTATGATTCCACCAGCAGCATACTATCCTTTGCTCTGCATTCACTGGCCACTCACCCTGATATCCAGAAGAAACATCAGAAGGAGATTGATTTGGCTCTGCCAAATAAGGTGAATGGATGGTATGAGTATCTGTGTATGTGTGCATGTGTGACTCTGTGTGTGTATGTGTGTGTCTCTCACCCACTGGGATTTAAGATGTGTGCCACTGTGTCTGGCTTATGAATGATGTGTATCTGAACTCAGGTCCTCAGGCTTGTGTAGCAGACATTTCACTAATTGAAGCTCTTCCCAGCCCTAAGTGTTAGTTAGTTACTCTAACAACTTGTAAGAGGCTGGGTAGATGGCTCAGTGGATGCTGTTTTGGAGAATCAATTCAGGTTTGATTTCCTGATGAGCTGCACCCAGATGGCAGCTCTCAGCTGTCTGTAGTGACAGTAACAAGAGATACGGCACTCTCTTTTGAGTTTGTTGGCACAGTACTCATGTTGCTCATATACACATAAATAGCAAAACACCTCCACACATAAAATAAAACAATTAAAGATTACTTCAAAATGTATTGTAAGTGCGTAGGTCATTTAAAATGCTGAGCTCAGCTTTGGAGCTACTGAGAACTCAAAGGTACAAGGCAGACCTATTGAACATTAAGGTAAAATCCCAGTACAAATCTTTTTCTTTCTTCTCAGGCACCTCCCAACAATGAAAATTTGATAGAAATGGAGTACCTCGACATGGTGTTGAATGAAATCCTCAGATTATATCCAGTTGGTATGAGAATTCAGAGAGTCTGTAAACTGGATGTGGAAATTGATGGTGTGTTTATTCCCAAAGGGGCTGCAGTGGTTATACCAGTTTATGCTCTTCACCATGACCCACAGTACTGGCCAGAGCCTGAGGAATTCCACCCTGAAAGGTACCAGAATCTCAGGCATGGGAACCCACCCTGAGCTATGTTGGACTGTGTATGCTATGGTATCTCTTATAGGAAGATGATTTAAATGTGACTTTGTATACATTTTCATTGTATGAGGAGAATGGCAAGGAAAGGAAGAAAACAACAAGAGGGGGAGAGAGACAGGAAAAATGTGACAATTTAAATACAGAGTGATTTTTTTCCTTCTTCCTCAAGTAGTAAATGACTGAAGTGTGAGACAGGAGCCCATTTTCCTTCAGTCTAACTGATGTGTGCTTTTCAGGCAGGTGACCCAGCATTATCCTGAATGAACTTTTAGATTTAAAAGTGTATTGTTTTCTCTTTTTTTCATTCATTGACAATTGCATGCATATAGATACAAATAAAGTATTTTTGATCATTTCCGTCTGACATTGCCCTGCCTTTTCTCCCTCTCACTCGTGTTGAATCTCTACATGTTGCCATGAAGTCTTCCTCCTGCTTTTACTAGTTCCATTTTTCTTGTGATTCATGAGTTTAGTTAGGGTTGCTTGAATAAATGTAGGTCTAGGAGTTATTTACTGGAGTATGGACTAATCACCCATTGTAGCTGCACCATTGAAGAGAATTTCCCCCTCTTCCGGCAACTATTCATTGTCAAAAGCTCTTTACTGAGATGGAATTTCTTGAAATTATTCCACATATATGAAGGAATACATCAACATATTCTAGCCTTGTGTAGGCAACCACAGCTGCTGGGAATTCATGAGTACAATGGCTGTGTCAGGCTCAGAAACAGTGTTTCACAGCACCCCTTTCATTTCATGGCTCTTACATTACTCTGCTTCCTCTTCTGAGATGTTCCATAGCTTTTCATGGGGATGATTTAGACATTCCATTAAGTGCTAAGTACTCCACCATCACTCACCCTCAGCATTTTGAGCAGTTATTGGTTTCAGTGTTAGATGTCTCCTTGGGAAATCAGAAGCTTCTCTGAGCAAAACTGAGAGCAGGACTAATTATTTTCTGTATTAACAAATATTTAGAAGACAGTTTGATGCAAAATTCATTAAACAAAACAACAGTAGTACATTCTCCCCGAGAGCCTATGACCACCCTAGCCATTGGATTTTGACAAAATTTACAATATCAGGCATTAATACCCCCAATAAATTGGAACGCAAATGCAATCAGAGAGTGGTTAATTACCACCAACCCATAAAACCACTATTGTATACATATTGAGCACACAGGATGCATTTTCTCTCAAACAGCATTTGTTTCATCTACATTATGGGAAGCCTTATAGGACAAATAAAATGGGAAGGACTTTTAGTGTACGTTTCTCAGAGTCAAATACCTGAAAGCAAAAGTTCAACAAATCTTTCTCAAACAACATGTATTTTATTAGTTAGATGTCTGAAAGAAACTTCATATATGTAGCTTTTATGTACCTATCATTTGCTCACTTGCCATTCATGTGTGTCTCCAGGTTTAGCAAGAAGAATAAGGGCAGCATTGATCCTTATGTATACATGTTCTTTGGGAATGGACCCAGGAACTGCATTGGCATGAGGTTTGCTCTCATGAGCATGAAACTTGCTCTCACTAAAGTCCTGCAGAACTTCTCCTTCCAGTCTTATAAGGAAACACAGGTGAGGGAGAAAACTATCTCAATAAATATTGTTCTCAATTGAATGTTATCTGTAGGGAAATTAATCTGCTTCTTTAAGTTTTGCTAATTTGCTTTACGGCCAAATGAGTTATTTATACCCAGGGGTCTTTTGTTCTGTGTCAATAAAGAGTCAATCTGTAACACTCTGATAAGTTAGTACAGGTAAGTATGAAAAGATTATATGTATTTTGTTTAAAGTTCTAATCATGCCCATAGGAGTTTGAGTATCATGTGCTATCCAGAGGTGCAGTGATCATGACTTCTTTGGGTGGTGCTCTCTTCTTCAAGAACTAAAATGAGCCCTCCTCTGACAATCTTGTCAATGCCTGACTGTATATTAGGATCACCAAGGAGCTTTAAAACTCATATATGGGGTCTGAGATGTTTTTCAGTTGGCAAAGTTCTTATCTAGCATTCACAAATCCCTGGTTCCCATGCACAGTTCTGCATGAAGTAGCTATGGTTTTGCCTTCCTGTAATCCTTGCACTTAGGAGGTAAAAGCAAGAAGATCAAAAGTCCAAGTAATTCTTGGCTACCTAGTGAATTTGAAGCCAGCATGGATTACATGAAATCTGGCCTCAAAAGATAAATAGAAACCTGTGATTCCTGGCCATTTCTTAAACCTTAAAATAATTCACCCATAGTATGGCTTTAAAAGCTCATTGCTGACTCAGCATGTAAGACCAATTTGAGAATCATTATTTTAAAGCACAATTACTAGGGCTCACGAGATTGCTCAGCATTTATAAAACTTGGTGCTCTCAGAAATGATCTGGGTTCACTCCCAAGGTCCCACATGGTAGTTCACAATCACTTGCGATTCCAGGTACAGAGGATTTCATATGCTTCTCTTACTTCTGTGAGACTTCACACATGTGGTATACATGCATATGTGCAGACAAAACATTCTTAAGCACAAAGTGAAAATAAATATATCTTTCCAAAGTTCCTAGTTATGATGAGTTCCAACTTCATGGAGCATCTTGGCAATTCTGCCTCAATTTTTGGGGGTTCTTTCTTCAGAAAACAGTTAGTTGTCATAGTTACATAAATCAAGTATCTTCCCACATATATTCTGCTCTTCTATCTTAAGTACTTGTTCATTCCCCAAATCAATATTCTTCTTGACTTTCTTTCCTTATTTATTTTATTCTCTTTTTTTGGCTTCCACAGGCTGTTTTCATCACCTATGCCAATTTTTCATCATTAAAGCTACCAGTTTGATTCTTTTTGTTCTCTCAATATGGAAGAATATAATTTCTCTTTTAAATCACTTCATAATTTTTATTACACAAACTACAAATCGTTTTTGAGGAAAGTTTGAACATTGAAAGTCTTTAGTAAATGGCTTAAAGTATGGTTAACAATTATAATTTTCTTACAAGAAAACATTAAGCCAGTAAAACCTTAAACAGACACCATTAGTATTCATATTTTTTACACAAGTATTTTATATATCTCTATGGAAAACAGTTAAAATACAAAAGACACATGTATTTTGTATACCTCTATGGAAAACTACTTAAAATTGTAAAGGAATATGATGGAGCGTTTTTAGAAAGTTTATATTTTTCTGAAAAACTTATTCCTATTCATGCAAAGGGATAGCTTATTTACAGGACTTCTGTATTAGGCTATGACTTCTCGTTGTCAATTAGTTTTATTTGTGGATGAATAGAGGAATGGAAATGTTTATTTTGTGATTTGTGGCTTAAGGTGGTTGCATAGTTTTACCTCCACACAACCTCACTTATTCTACTATTTTCACAATGAAGTACTTAAACCATAGGCATGTAGAGGGATTTAGACAGACAAAGCAAGGTTCTAGTTTTGAGAGCCCATAATACACCTGATATGAGAAAATGCACTGGAAAGCTTCAGTCATCTCAAACATAATATTTCTATATCTTCATGACAACTCTGTTCCCCTTCCTTGTCCTGTGATCAGAAGAGAACTCTGCTGGAGGCATTCCTCCACCATCTCTGAATATCATGAGACCAAAGTATAATGGAAAAAAACTGAAGAACTCAGAATTCTTCATGCACCCCATCCTTGGAACACAAGAGTAAACTCTACATAAGCAAGCAAATATCTTTCCGCCTAAAGCCTTGTCTAGAATGGGTTCAACTGTAGTGGCAACATATAATCTAGTAGCTGAGAACTGTCCACAGACTTGAAATGTATCTTCTCATAGTTAGCTTGCAAGTATCAACAAACCACAAATAGCATTTCAGAGCTTAGAAAAATAATATGTCAAGATAACTAGGAATCAGGTTTTAAAATGTTAAACTTGTCTGTTTTATTCGGAATTAACACAGAAAAGAAATAACTTAAACCAATATGACTTCATCTCAGGTCCTGCATACAGGTTCTCAATCAACATTTTACTCAATGCATGGTTTGGATGTATGCTATCATCATCTAGTTGACACATCTTGGAGAATAAGGAAGTTGAAATATTTTATGTTAAATGCAGTTTTTAGGTTTCTTCAAAGAATTACCATCCTGAACTTTTTAAGCATTTTTTGGGGATTGCTGTTGCTTCACTCACTGATTTTTTTTATTTTTCTTACACTGTTGCAGATCCCTCTGAAATTAAGGCAAAAAACAATGCTTCAACCAGATAAACCCTTTGTTTTAAAGGTTGTGTCATGGGATGCAACTATGAATGGAGCATGACATTCCATCAAGGAGTTCTGTTGTATTCCTCAAGAAGGTGATGTCTAAGAACACTGAAATCTTTAATTTGCTTTATGAATAAAACCCAGGTGATAATGGGGTTTTATAGAGTGGCCTTGATGGATCATTATGAGCTTTCATATGTGAATTCAGCTTTCTCAGTGTCAATACTAAATGTAAAAAAATGACTAAGTCAGTGACAGAATGAGAAATTCATCTTCATTGGTCCTCATGGAACCACCTCAATCCATTGGCTCCATCTGTTTCTTGAGGTCTTTTGAGAGTAACCTTGCCTCTGCAATTTGATCAATAACAGTTTTTTAATGAAACTGTGAAGCATTGTGACAACTCTTATTGTATAATTGATATGATGCTTTAGTTGCAATACTCTACAATAAACATTACACTGAAAATGTAAACATCTCTATTAAAAAATACATACATTTGTTTGCTTGCTTTCCATCCTGGCCAGTTTCTTCTCCCTCCTCTCCTCCCAGTCTGTTTCCCTACAACCCTGCTCTTTTCCCATTCCCCAGTCCGCTCCTCCCCTGTTTCTGTTTAGGAAAGGGCAGGTCTCCCATGCCCATGAGAAGTATGAATAAAATAAGGGATATGAAGTTGCAGTAAGACTAAGCTCCTCCCCATTCATCAAGGCTGGACTGAATAAGAAGCAGGGTTCCAAAAGCCAGGAAAAGAATCAGACACAGCCTCTGCTCTCTCTGTTAAGAGAGACCAAACTACACAATTCTAATATACATGCAGAGTTCCTAGGTCAGTCCTATGCAGGCTCCCTCATTGTCAGTTCAGTCTCCATGTGCTCCTACAAGGTCACGTTAGCTGATTCTGTGAGTTTTATTGTGGTGCCCTTGACTCCTCTGGCTCCTACAATCATTTCTCCCCCTTTTCTGCAGGATTTGCTAAACTCTACCTAACATTTGTCTGTGGAGCTGCATCTTTTTTATATCAGTTGTTGGATGAGGTTTCTCTGGTGATTATTGAGCTAGGAACCAGTCTGGTCACAGAAAATGACCAATTCAAGGTATATATCTGCTATTTCTAAGAGTCTTAGCTGAAGTCATCCTTGTAAATTTCTGGGAGATTGATTACCTTGCTTCAGATTTTTACCTACCCAGAAATGCCCTTCCAATTGCAGTAGTCTCAGTACTCTCCTCCTCTGTATTCCTGCAATCTGATTGCTCATGTTCCCTTACCTACCCACCCTCAGTCCACTCACAAAAATCTTTTATATTCCCCCTTCTCAGAATATCTGGGCATCCTACCTATAAAGACTTATTTAAAATTCCATTTATACTAATTGAGAGCATCATATTTTGATTATAAGAATTCATTTTCTCAACTCCTACCATGTCCTCCTCTACCTTCCTTCCCATCCAACTTTATTGGTGTGGGAGAATTGTCTGTATTCTGTCAATCATATTTTAATAAAACGCTGATTGGCCAGGCAAGCAGTATAGGCGGGAAAGCCAGACAAGAAGTAGGGGTGGAGCAAAGAGACTGGGAGTATTCTGGGAAAACAGGAAGCTCCCTCCACAGTTCTGCACAGATCACCGGAGAGGAAAGATGTAAGCTGCCCAGCTGAAAAAGGTACTGAGCCATTATGGCTAACATAGATAATGATAATGGATTAATATAAGTTACAAGGACTAATAAGTAGCCTGACCTAATGGGTCAATCAGTTTATAATCTTATGGAGTTTTGTGTGTGATTTTCTTTGGGCTTGCCAGCTGTGGGGTACCGGGAGGGACAGATACCCCAACAAGTCAGGTGGGCCTCATGTTACACTTTATATTCTCTCCAACTGTTTCAAACCAAACCAAACCATGGCCTCCAGTTCATGTTGAATAGTTATTCCCAGGTATGAGGCCTACAATGAAATGTAATTGACATTCCTAGTGTCACTCCACTGAAGAAAACGGACTTTCCCCCCTTCTGTGGTTATAAGTTGACAATATCTCCTTGGTTAGGGGTGTAATGCTGAGCCCCTGTATGCTAGGATTTTTTTTTTTTTTGGTTTGAGCTTGTGCACTTCATGTGAACTCTATTACAGTTTCTATGATTTCATATGTTTATTTGCCATGCTGTATAGTAGGAAGAGCGGGCCACATTTTGCCACCCGTGTAGCTTAAACTCCGAGATATCTACACAGAAATTGTACTAGTTAGATTACTGCTTGGCACATAAGTTCTAGTCTTTTATTGGATAACAGTCACATCTTGATTCTACCCATTTTTAATAATCTGCATATCACCACAAGGTTGTGGCTTGCCGGGAAAGATTCAGCATGCCTGACCTAGCAGCTTCATGGCGGCTCTCTCTACCTGCCTTCTTTCTCCTGGAATTCAGTTCTCTTTTCCCCGCCTATTTAAGTTCTGCCCTTTCAAAAGGTCAAGGTAGTTTATTTACCAATGAAAGCAACACAAATACAGAAGGACCTCCTACACCATTTTCCTTTTTTCTGTTTAAACAAAAAAGAAAGGCTTTCACTTTAACATAGTAAAATTACATATAGCAAAACTGTTATCAAGCAAGAATTACAGTTACAATATTTATATCTATTTTTGATCATAAAAAAGAAAACTGTAACTATACCTACATATCTATTCTTCAACTCTATCAAAGACTCCAGAAGGATTTAGTATTACCTAAGTAAATGAGAAGTAAGCAACTTCCAAAATTCTAGAAATGACAGAGGCATCTCATTGCCTGTACAGTCACCCAAAGTTCTTCTGTACCATTGGGGCATCCATCTTCAGCCTACAGGTCCATAGTATCCAGCAGACATTTTCATGATGCAGGAAATTTCAAAGACAGTTCAGTCACTTTCTTCTGTATCCTGCAGAATGTCTTGCAGACTCTTTCATGAAGCAGGACCATCTAACCCTTAAGCAAGCTTAGCAA
Source organism: Myodes glareolus (assembly GCF_982192425.1). Taxonomy (NCBI): domain Eukaryota; kingdom Metazoa; phylum Chordata; class Mammalia; order Rodentia; family Cricetidae; genus Myodes; species Myodes glareolus. Next base: position 84,003,757 of record NC_142027.1, read on the forward strand.
TCTTCTCTCTACGGGTTCTTTGTGCCCAGTTAAGTAGTTCAGGCAAGAGCAGTTTCTTGCCCAAATGGCTAACCAACTCCATAAGGAGCCCCTTCAATGCCCATCTTCCTCTTGAAGTAGATAGGTACTGCCAGGAGCAAACAGGTCTCACTGTCATGAAAATCCCTAAGTTATTGGAACAACAAATGCCATATTCTATAGCCTTTGAGAGATATGAAGAATACCTACCCATTTGAAATATATCTCTATATATCTAGAATATCTAACTAACATGACTATAAGCTTGACTATTTTTGATGATTATCCATCAACAACCTATATTTCTAATTATAAATTACAGTTTTTAAATGAGCTACACAATCACAATACCTTAATCAAGATCAAAAATACATATGCATATAACAAAATTGACCTTAAATTTATATCACTAAAGCAAAATCCATACCAATAAAAATTATCTATATCTATATCATATTCCCCTCTAAATGTAAAAGAACATTTATAAACAATATTTGTGAATATGGGTGCAGTTTTTTTCTCTCTAAACTGCTTCCTGCTGTATGGGGGCACTGTTAATCTGGCCTTTTATGATATATCCTGCATGCTAGATTCATCTCAGTCAGCAGTTGAGCAAAGTTTATGAGGGTACTTATGGCAACCTTTTAGGAGGGCATGGTCTATCATACCATACTGGCCTGGAGGCAATCCACAGGTTCTCATCTTCTGTGAAGACAAAGGAAGAACCTCTTTTCTAAAGCAACATATCCTTAGACCCAAATTTTGAAGTCAAGATATTTTTATAATATACATGCTGGTTTAGCTTGGCAGTCTATGTAATGAAATATCTCTCTGCATTTAGCTCCTTCACAGTAAAAAAAATTAAAGAAAACACAACAAACATAATCCAGACTCTCTGTGAATTTTCCATTTTTACGTGACTTCTTTTTTCTTTACTTCGTTCAATCTGTGACTATCTGTACTCTGTCTCTTTAAAGACTTTACCCTTTTTTAAAGCATTAACTTTATTTTATGACGTTTTAAAACTTTTTTCTTCTCTCTCCCAAGCCCATGTATGTCTATCTAACACTATGTCCCATTTAGAGGTCTTTTATGTCTGAATCTGTCCTATTGTATTGTTTTTAATTCTCTATTGTCTTGAAGAGCTTTTAAAATGCTAACCAACTTGGTTGCAGCTGCTTTGGATGTTGGCTCCACCTCTCTCTAATTTCAGAATGGTGGAGCTACCATTTCTGCTAGCTCTAGGGCTGCCAGGTAGGAGCCACACTCAGCACTTTCACTCTGAGACTGAGTGTGCAGCACATAAACTCTTTTTATTTGACTTACAGCAAAATCGGCCATGCAGAGCACTGCACAGCCTGGAAACATCTCTGTGTATGGCAGCAGGAATCCATTATGCTCTCCCACCTGCCTTAGTCTGATCCTGTTGTCTGCCCAGGCAGGGAGCACCGAGCCATTGGCATGGTCTCAGAATATTTTCTTTCTTATCCCGAGTGAGCACACAAACATCTGATCCCACAAAAGGCATTGAAGTGTTTAATAGCTGGCATTTGTACTGATGGCCCAGCCCAGGAAGTTGCATTTTAAAACTGTGCAGCTTTTTTTCCTCCTGTGGCTGCTGACTTAGGAAAATTTCTCTGTGGCAGCCTGCCAGCAAACAGCAAAAGGCTGTGTTAAACTCTATATTTGTACCTAGAATTCCTTTTCAAGCCCTCTCAGGCTTTATGTGGAGTCAGTTAACCATGTTGTGAAGTCAATCTTTAGTAAGAGTGGGTCACGTCCCACCACCTGGCTAGTTTAACCTCTAAAATAACCACAGAGAAATTGTATTAATTAAATTACTGCTTGGCACATAAGCTCTAGCCTCATATTGGCTAACTGTCACATCTTGATTCTACCCATTTTTAATAATCTGTATGTCACCACAAGGTCATCGCTTACCAGTAAAGTTCAGCATGTCTGACCTGGCAGCTTCACAGCAGCTCTCTCTGCCTGCCTTCTTTCTCCCAGCATTCAGTTCTCTTTTCCCCACCTATCTAAGTTCTGCCCTACCAAAAGGCCAAGGCAGTTTATTTATTTAACCAATGAAAGCAACACAAATACAGAAGGACCTCCTACACCAATGCTGTGTCTTGAAAATGTTGTTTCCTTGAAGTCATCCACTAACTTTGGCTCCTACATACTTTTTGCCTTCTATTCCACATAGATCCCTGAGGCTTCAGAGGATGGGTATGATATAGACATCATGGCCAGAACTGAGCATTTAAAAGTCTCTTCCTCTCTTTATTTTGATAAGTTGTGGGTTTTCTTGCTAATTACTATCTACTAAAAGAAGTTTTTCTGATGAGGGTTGAGTGATGTCCAATTCTATGGAATTAGCAGTACATCATTCGGAATTTTTATTACAATATTAATTTAATATATTAGTAGTGGTAGGTTTTGCTCCCAGGACTCATGGTATATCTAGTCTCAGGTTTTTGATGTCATTGAACTCAGTTTTGGATATTTATTCTATGTCATAGAATGAACCTGAAATGCCACTTAATAAGTGTTTGGCTATTCCCATAACATTTCTACACAATTATACCAGTGGGCATAGCTTTTAGGCAGAACATTATTATTACTTACATGGTTCAAACTTGGGTGACACTGCTAATTACTTTTCTCATCCAATATAGTGTATGCCACCTTCAACCACTGTGAATACTTCAAAGTAACATCAAGAGGAGAGATATAAATCTGAACCAAGAAAAACCAGAAATAAAATACTTTTTATAAATATAATTAAAAAGTTTATTTGAGACTTTCATAAATGTACACAATGTAATTTGTTCATGTATATCTCCTACTTCTCTGATCAAATTTCTTTGAATACCCTCCCAAGTCCCCCTCCCAATGTCATGTCTTCTTTTCTTTTATAAACTACTGAGTCTAATTAGTGTTGCCCATATGTTCATAGTGTGGGATCATTCACTGGAGCAGAGGCAACTGTCTGGGGCTTCACTCCTGGGAAAAATGGCTCTCCTTTCTCGAGTAACCATAAACTATCATGAGCTACTCAGCTACATGGTTAGGGCTGAAGATTCCCTCCACGTCCATTCTAGAAAGTTGAACTGACTGATCTTGTGTGGGTCTTGAGCAGGTAACCAGAACTTTTCTAACTCCATGAGTGTAATTGTCCTCTCAAGTCCAGAAGACACCAAGAAAATAAACCCTTTCACCTTCTTAGTCACTGGAGTTTGGTTCTGGTTGAGATCTAGTCTTATAAATACAGGTGAGAGTAATCCTTGTGGACTTTTCCTTTTTCTTGGAAATATATCCATTAATTCTGTCACAATTTGTGTGTATGTTGAATGTTAGTGTATATATTTATGTGTTCACATATGTGTGCACATGCGTCTAGGCCAGAGGTTGATATGATGGTGTCTTCCTCAATTCTTTATTATTAGTTTTTTAATAATTAATAATTATTTAATAATTAATAATTAACTTTATTATTAGTTTTTTAAATTATATTTTAGTGTCTGTGCAAACATGCATATGCATCATGGTGCCTGTGTAGAAGTCATAAGACAACTTGAAGGAGTTGGCTCTCTCTTTCTAATGTGGGTCCTAGGAATTGAACCTAAGTTGTAATTCTTGACACCTGCCATGTTTAATGAGTCATCTTTTTGGACTTCCACTTTATCTTTTGAGATAGGTCTCTCAGTGTCTTAAAACTCATTTCTTTGGGAAGACTATCTGTACAGAAAGCTCCAGGAATGGTTCTCTCTTTGCCTACAATCACTATAATCACAGGCATGTACCATCTTACAAACCTTGTCTTTGAGCATGTGTGTACTTCTGGCACAGGAAGGAATTCTGAGCTCCTCTTGGATTTTCACAACCGCGGACTATGGCATTTCTCCAAAGAACCAAAAACATGGTCAATTTAAACCAGGAGTTGGGAAATAGGACTGATCATGTTAACTAGGCTATCTCTGCTTCATAACTCTTTCAGAGAAGTGGGATCATCATCCCATCCCTCCTCTATCATTTTTATCTACCACCTATTTAGAGAAATAGGATTCCACAACCAAAACACCCTACTCCACCCTGCCTACCTACAAAGATTCTTTTTTGCTCTGAACAAGTTTTATTTAATCAAGACTGAGAAACTGGGCTTTCATTATTCAAGATATTCTTTGTAAATTGGTCAGTTTATTTTTGGTTGTGGTTTTGAGAAAGAATTTCTCTGTTGTTTCAGAACTCACTTAGTAGACTTGAATGACCTTGAACTCACAGAGGTCTGCCTGTTTCTGCCTCCCAAGTCTTAAGATTTTAGGCAAGTACCACCATACCTGGTTAGGTCAATTCATGTTTTACTGTCATGTAATCATTATACATAGCATGTAGTAATATTTTCATTCAAGCGTATAATGTTCTTTCATCACAATTCTTGACATATTCTCCTTTCTTCCCCTCTTATTATTCATTTTCCTAGACACTTCATCTTCTACTCTTAGGATCAATTCATTTTTAGAAAGTTACTTTGTGTCTGGCCAGGCAAGCAGATCACCCATCATCCAGAGAACCTTCTTCCTGCAGCAGATTGGAACAAATACAGAGACCCACAGCCAGATGTTTTGCAAATCTTGGAACACTGATCCCTAAATGGGATGTCTCCATCAAATTCCTCCTTTCAGGAATCAGGGAATCCTCTAAATGAGGAGGCAGAAAGAGTATAAGAGCCAGAGGATATGGAGGATGCCCAGAAAATAAGGCCCTCTATCAATGTATGTATGAATTCACAGAGACTATGGTTGCATGAACAGGGCCTGCACTGTTAGCACCAAGACCTCTCTATATGCATAACGGCTTCCAGTTTAGTGTTTTGATGGGATTCTTGGGTGTATGAATGAATCTTCTCTTAAGCTCTTTGTTTTAGTTTAATTTTGTATTATATTTTATTATCTTTTAAAAACCTATTTGTTTCCTAAAGAGATACAGTGAATCTAGATAGGTAGTGTATATATTTGGAACTGGGAGGAGTGGTGGGGAAAGAAAAATAAGAAGGATATATTATGTGAGGAAAAATTTATTTTCAATTGAAAGAATCTCTCCCCCAGTAAACAAATTCTCATCCCTACAAAAAAATTATTTAAATTTGTGTGCTTGTGTATGTGTGTTCCTATGTGGGCCTGTGCATGGGTGAACAGTCGTCTACAATGTTGAAATGTCAGATACTCTAGCACTGAACTCTAGCACTGAAGTCGCCAATGGGCTCTCTACTCACCAAAGCACAAGCTTCTTGTGTAAGGACATGCTTCAGTAGTGGCTTTATAGCTGGCTTGTCCTCACAGCCAACCAGGCTGCCTTCCATGTAGACCTCTTCCTCAAACCACTGGGTCTCATTTGGAGTCAGCAGTAGCCCTCCTTCATGAGCCCCTCACAATGGTTTTAGACTAAATGACACAGAAAGAGAGTGGAAGGTTGGACACTAAATTGGAAGAATCCAGTGAGGATTCTGATACTGAATAAGATGGAACAATCTTTGTTGCCCAATCCATTGATTATCCAGCAATTTTTATTTATGCTAATTGTTATAGGACAGGGAGGAGTTCAAGATTGGTTCTATCTTGGTGTTAGTATGATAAACACCCTGAGAAAAGCACGATAAGGGGAATGGAGTTTATTCTGTCTTACAGTTCTAGTGGAGAGTAGGTCACTGAGGGAAAGCCAGGGACAGGAGCTAGAAGACTAGTCATGTGCTCCACAACCAGGAAGCAAATGGTAATGATTCCATGCTGCACAGCTCCCTTTCTTTACTTATATAATCCTGGACACCATATGGCACCGCTCCTTCACACCTTAGCCAACTCAAACACCCATCACCCACAGGCATGCCTTGAGGTCCTTATCCATCCCAGATGATTCCAGAGTCTCTAAAGTTGACAATAGCAACAACCATGCAATCCAAAGAAGACTGAGGAAACATAGACTATCAGAGAAGTAAGAGGAGATGAAGATGGTAAAATAAATCAAGCCTAAAAAAAGAATATTAACATTTCACTTCAGTTATATTAAAAACCCTTCAAGGACTACAAAATTGGACTATGAACAAATTTCTTAAGCAATATGCCATTTCAAAATGGGTCAGTGTCACCAATCTTGAGAGTCAAGTGTGGATCCCCAATTGTATCAAACAATGGGTGACCATGTTTATTAGAAAGATTAGCATCTTGTTTTGTTGATTTAGTGTTTTCCCCTTAATGTGTATAATGATATTATATATTTTTGAAAGATTTTTATTTATATTTTCAATAACATAAAATTTTTCCAAATAACAATTTGATATACTTTTACTAACAGTCAACATGGTAGTTTATATTTTCATTAAAATTTATTGATAGAACTTTAGAGAAATAGTTACTACATTTAGAGTTCAGAATGGAAGAAATCAATTGCAATCAGTGTAGATGGTCCCAAGAAAATCAGAAAGTGAATCTCCATACCTATCAATCACTTAATTGTGTTGAATTACACAATAGATGATACGCTGTATAGACACTGAGCGTGTCCAATGAATTATTGAACAATCATTGTATGGTATATTAAATTTGCTAGTGTTCTGCGTACAGCTCTCCTGAAGAACATAACATGGTTCCTGGGGGAAATTCATGATCCAGTTATTGGGTTATCTCTTGACACAACCTTCAGGATGATGGGTTTTTCTGGTTGGAGAATTGGTTTTCTGGTCAACTTTGGTGGGATCTGTAGTAGTTCAACAATCACAGTGAGAAACAATGGGTGACACACCAGCAATGATAGAAGCAAAGAGAACAGATACATTAAGGAGCATGCCTTATATACATAAAAGCCCTATATATCAGTATCCTATATCCTGAGTTTCTTATCCCTAACTATTCACTAAGACTGGATGGGGAAAGCACTTATCTATCTTCTTAATCTGGCAAGTATTAGCTGAGCACCTATTGTGTGTACAGAGCCAGGGAAAAAGTTATGTTGGTTTGTGTTCTTTAGTGATTTAAATTTTAAGTCAAAAGGCCAAGTTAAAAGTTTAGATTATTTCATATACATATGGAAAATGAATTTTGAAGGCAATATAAAGTTACTTTTGCATTCATTGAAGTATAAGGTAATCCTGAGCATGTATCACAATTTTGTTCCTATGAAGTGACTCAATTATCTAAATGCCTGGACACCAGGTTTGCCATTCTGTTTGATGGTGGACAAGGACTCCAGAAAGCATCGGCCCTTGTTCTCTTAGCTTCTAAGAATAATTTGAAAGGTAAGCTTGAGTAATTCAATGTTTTCATACACTCATTTGCCTCAGTTTCTTCAGTCTTGAGGGGATGATGATGTATACAAAACAGCTGTTTGGTCTTAGTACAGGAAAGGAAAGAAAATTGTCATCAGAGAAGGGTGTCAAACTGTGGGTGATTGGAGCTTGACAGCTGTCCCAGAGCATTGTTTGCTTCCAAGATAAATGCTCTGTCCATCTATTCATCTAAATAAACCCTCACACATTTACAGGACATCTACATTGCAACTGTCGGCCACTTATATCCTTCTGGCCTCCCATGAAGAAAAGCAATGGAACAGGAAACAATGTATACTTCATGCATGTGTGTTAGAACTTAATTATCAGGTGGTGATTTACATAGCATTTTCATAGACTTAGTCACCATTCCTTTGCTATAAGGAGACACCATGACCATGTAAACTCTTATAAAAGAAAGGATTCAAGTGGGAACTTTCATACAATTTCAGAAGTTTGGTCCATTATCATCATGGTGGGGAACATGACAGCAGGTATGGCAGGTGTAGTGCTGGAAAAGGAGCTGAGAACTACATCTTAATCCACAAGCAGAGAGACTAGCAGCATTGGGCCTAGTGTGGGCTCTAAACACCTCAAAAGTCATCCTTAGTGACACACATATCCTGTGTCACATCAGTGACTTTCAACTTTGGTTGTGAAGGAGACTAACCTGTATGTTTAACAGCCACACTCTGGGTGAATCATTTCAACATAGCTGATATGGCCAGACATTTTGAATGTTTAAGGCTCTTTAGCAGTTCTAAAGCACAGCCAGTGATTGGGAGACCCTGACGTGTGGAAACTTCTCTTAAATCATAGTGACATACACCAGTCACAAATCAAGATAAGGTCTTTATCACATGCTCTGTGCACAATATCTCATTTCCAGTTTATTTGAACTCAATGTCAAGGAGATTTTATTCAGTCATTTCCCACTATCTGCACTAACTCTAAATGAATGCCTTATTTGTGTTTTATTCAGATGAAGTTCAGTATGAAAGGACTCATATCAGACAACAAATACATTTTTTATATACATTATTAAAATGTCAGTGAACAGAGTGGTGGTTTGCATGAGAATGACACACACAAGTTTATGTTTGACTACTTGGTCCCCCAGTTGCTTGGGATGGATTAGGAGGAGTGGCCTTGCTTTAGGAGGTGTGTCACTGGGGGTGGGCTTTGAGATTCCGAGGGACTAGTGCCATTCATTTACAGTCTCCTCTCCTTCTCTCTCTCTCTCTCTCTCTCTCTCTCTCTCTCTCTCTCTGAACTCTCAGCTGTACCTATTGCTATACCTTCACTATGCCACTATGCCACCATAAACCTTAATCCTCTGGAACTATAAGCTAATTCAAGCACCTTTTAAGATATAAATTGTCTTAGTCATGGTGTTTTATCACAGCAATAGAAAAAATAATGAAGACAGGCAATTTATTTGTGTATATAACACTATAAGTTTTTAAATAAAAGTTATTGAGAATTTTCTGCCTCACCTGTGTTTCTTCACAAGGATGAAGGGTGAAGTTCTGCAGGACACTGATGACAGTCAGTTTCATGCTGATGAGGGTAAACCTCATGCCAAGGCAGTTTCTGGGTCCATTCCCAAAAGGCATGTATACATAAGGATCAATAATCCCCTTGTTCTCCTTGCTGAACCTGGAGACACAGTAGGGATAAGAACAAGGCTATGGAACATCAATCCAAAGAGCTCTCTGTTTAGAGTCATCACACCCTCAACCAGACTGGTTCAGTGTACATTTATGGACTTACAACAGAACCCTTGCTGGAGGTGTCTGACCAAGTAATTGTGAGCTAAAGGCCCCTCCATTCCACCCCAAACAGGCATTTTTCTGTGTTGTTGAGACAAGTGGAAATGAATGCTTTTTGAAAGAAAACACATCCTTAAATATAAAATATTCCACTCCAGATGGTGAAGTGTTCTGTTCTGAAAGACATATTGGGATTGGCCAAACTGATGGCCAAGTAGTCTCCTGCCTCACACTTAGGAATGGGGAAACAAAAACTCTCTCTGTCACTATTGGAAATACAAATTTCCCCTCCCCCATTACTTCCCTTTCCTCTCATTACATTCCTTTCTTTGTAGCTCCTTGTCCACTTCTTCCTTGTCCACTTCTTCCTCAGAATTGTTTTTGCTTTCCCCCACTCCCTCCAGAGAATGGCTCAAGTCAATTACCTTTGTGACACACAGGATGAGTCTCTACTATAGCATCATGAATGACATCCACGTCTACATTCTCCACTAAGTTAAAAAATATCTACTAAACATGTAGAGCTGAATTTATTGAAATTTGACTTTTCATTGATTGATTATATAAATGAAAAGAAAATATTGTGAAAAAATGGCAAGAACAAGAATAATTGGTGTTTTAAAACTGTTTTGTTAATTTGTAGAGAAAAAGGAGGTATTTACATATGAAATGCTATGAAATAATGGGATAGTGTGGACAAATTAGGTTGTGTGTGTATAGAGAGTTCACATAGGTGAACACGAGGTGTATTATAGTAATTGTATGGGACTTGGGAGGTGGCTTATGTAGTAAAATACTTGTCCAGTAAGTGTGAGAGCCTGGGTTTGTTGCCCAGAACTTACACAGAAAGTTGGGCATGATGGGGTGTGCCTCTAGTCTTAGCAGTGGCAAGATAGGAGGTTGAGATGAACAGATCCCTGGAATGTGCTGTTGAACTGCACACACATTTCTTTCTCTCTCTCACACACACAAATGCTATATTTCCAAAAGGATTCATAGATGTTAAGGGGTAGAAAATCACATGTATATGCTTTTTTGTAAGAGGAATTGTGGTGGTTTGAATAATAATGGCCCCTATAGACTTGTACATTTGAATGCTTATTCTCTAGGGGATGTCACTATTTGAAAGGATTAGAAGGATTATTAGGTGTGGCCTTGTTGGAAGAATAGTGTCACTGAAAGTAGCTTTGAGATTTCAAAAATTCATGCCAGATCCAGTGTCTCTCTCTTCTTATAGAATCTCTGTACCTTTCAGGGCGGAACTCCTCAGGCTCTGGCCAGTACTCAGGATCTAGATGAAGAGGATAGATTGGTATCATAGCTATAGTCCCTTTGGGAATGAACATTCCGTTGATTTCCACATCTTTCTTTGAGACCCTCTCTAGCCTATTAGCAATAGCGTACAATCTGAGAGTTTCATTTACTACCATGTCCAGATATTCCATGTCCATCAGGGCATCATAGGTGACAGGTGCCTGGGAAGAGGAAACAGATGTGTCCAGATGAAATTTGGAGTCATGTCATCTCAAATATATTAGAATCTCAAAGGGCCAACCTCAATTAGTAAAGCTTATCTTTATCACTCTACACTGATGGTGACCTTCATCCTGATTATGACCCATTAGAATGTAAAGTATAATTTTTAGCACAGAAGTCATTTGGGGCACTCCTCTGGCCAGATCCCCTCATTGTCATGCATTGATTTCTTTCCCATGTGAGCATATATGACTAATATGACAGTTAGACTCAGACATCTCTATAGCTCATCAGTCTATACCAAGGAAATATGCCAAGGCAAGGAACAAATGCCTCACTCCTGGTCCAACCAGGCGAAAACTGACAATGCCAAATCTTGGTAGCTCCTTTTGATTATGGGATTAGTCCAGTGAACGGTTCCATAAAGAATTCTGGGTAAGATGACAGACTTAGAAGCTGCTTCTGAGTGAGTTGGTTACAGAGAAGATTTTAAAGGGGAAAAAATATCTTTTCTAGAGAAAGAAAGAGAAGAAGAACTTCTGCAACACACAAAGGAAGTGGCAGGACAGTTGAAAAGTATAAGGGAAAGATAGATGAACTCATGGAAAAGAAGCTAAGCTGAAGTTGGCTACAGCTGCCCTGTGCTCTAACATAGGGAGGAAGGTAAGTCAGGGATAGTCCAAAAGTTAAAGTGGGCATTCTGATGGAAAGAAACTGGGGCGCTATCTACAAGAGAAGCTCCTAGCTCTCACAAGCCTAAAATCCAGTTTGGATCTAGGTGAGATAACAATTGTTTCTATGACACAGAGAGAGTCGCTCAGCATGACTCAGGGAAATTATTATTGCAAAATAGCCAGTCACTGGAGCCAGCCAATGGGGCACAACCACAAGATTTGCATTCTTTAGGTGTTTCTTGGCTATACATAGGTGACAATTCATCCCATTTGGGACACACACACACACACACACACACACACACACCCTTAGTATATATCTAGAAGTCTCTAAGTCAACAAACTACAGAGATATTAGTGAACAGATGTTTATTGTTGCACTCTTCACAATAGCTAAGAAAAGGAACCAAACTTTATGTCCAGCTAAAGGTGAATGAGGAAAGCAAATGTGGTACTTATGGAAAACAGAAAGATTTTCTACCACAGAGATGCATGACACCATAAAATTTGCTGGAAACAGGTGCAAGTCAAGATCTTTAGGTTAAGCAAGACAAACCAGACTCAGATAGAGTGTGGACACAGGGAGGGAGGGAAGGGAGGGGAGTACATGTGAAATGAAGGCAGCTCTGCATACTCTTTAAGGGAAGGAAGAAGCCTGATAAAAGATATCAGGGAGAATGAGGGAGGGCAAAGTGGGAAAAGAATTAACATGAATCAATTTTAATGGCATGTATATAAAAATGCCAGAGTGAAGCGCATTGCTTTGTGTGCTAACTTTAAAAAGGGTATACATTTTAAAATGTTCAAAGCGTTTTTCAGTGGGGACCAAAAGTCACACTCATTACCATCTTTGGTAACTGGATCAGTGGATCAGTTGTTGCTTTAGAACCTGACAAGGGGCTCTGTAGGAGATGCATTCTGCACTACTCTGCTCAAATAGTCACACAAGACCTGGATAACTTCACATTACCAAACCTTGTGGTTGGAACAAAGAAGACACTATGAAGCATTATGGCTGTTATTTAGTGTGACATTCAAAAGACTATCCTGTAGATATTTAGAGTTTGGTTTAGGCTGCTAGTGATATGGATTAGTTGGTAAAGGAGTTTGCTGACAAGTCTGATGGCCTGAACTAAAACTCCAGAGACCAAATTGTGGATAGAGAAAGATGACTTTTGCAAGTTATTCTCTGACCTCCATACATGAGCAATGGCAAAGACACTTATGCACACACTCACACACACACACACACAGAGAGAGAGAGAGAGAGAGAGAGAGACAGAGAGAGAGAGAGAGAGAGAGAAATTCATTATAATAATATTTTTACTTAGGAGCTAGAGACACGAGCTCATCGTTGGCTTCTTCACCTCTAGCTGCACCACTGAGTGTATTCCCATACAGCTGGAGCTAGAACATTATCTATCTGTGAGGACTTGACCTGGAGACTTCCAAGAGGGTTAGAGAACCTATCCAAAACACTGACTGTAATACAAGCAAGGGTCATCAGACAGCACCGACACTCAAATTATTAAAGTGATTCGAGTTAGCACTCAAGGCTTCAGAGAGTAAGTAGTCTGATATACTATCTAAACCACAGAAAAGGAAAGAATCCCCTAGCTAGTCCACATACTCACATATATAAATATCATGCTATTGGACTGAACAACAGAGCCATTGAGAGTAGTGACAGACCAGCCTGCTGAGACCAGTGAAGGTCAGCCTAATATCAGGGACTGCACCCCGAGGACATCAGCAGAAATAATTATTCAGACACTGAGGGACTATTCCTTTTTCTCAAGTGTCACAGAGGTTATCTTGGTGTCTCTTACTTAGAATTATTGTCATAATAGACAAAGATATATCAGAGCCAGTACTGTATTAAAGATTGTGTATTTCTATGGGTTGCATTCATCTCCTTTGTCCCTCTTTTGTTTCTCTTAGCCTCTTGTTGAGTTGTAGAACTATTACATGGCCCTCCATAAAAATTCTCATTACATGTGCTTGTTAGTCCTTTAAATCTGCCCTCCCTCTCTGGGTACTATCCACTCACCTTATTAGGCAGAACTCTGTCAATCTCATCCTGACGTTTCTTCTGCACATTAGGGTGGGTGGCCAGCTCATACATGATGAAGGAAATGGTCGTGCTTGTGGCGTCATAGCCAGCAAATTGTGCTTCCATTTCTAGATCAGAAAAAACTAAGAGGAAAAGAACATTGTAGATAAGGAAGACCAAAGCAGAACATCACAGTTGATATTAAGAGAAATTCAAATGGCACCTCTCATTGTCTGGGGAAGAACAGAGAAAAGCACAACAGGGTCATTGGAGCTGAGTTCCACTCTGGTGTCTGTCTGATATGTCAGGAAAAGGTTAAATTATTTTTAAATATAATTTTATGGTTATGGGTGTTTTATCTGTACATAAGTCAGTGTACCGCACGCAACCCTGGTGCCCACAGAGGCTAGGACAGGGCACCAGATACCTTACGACTGGAATGACAGGTGACTATGAGCTGTTGTGTAGGTGTTGTGAACTGAATCTAGGTCCTCTGGAAGAGCAGACAGTGCTCTTAACTGCTAGTCATCTCCTCAGTACCAAGGTCAAATTATTTTAATCCAGGTTGAGGTAAGATCTATATTATTGGTGATGAAATATTAGGCCAAATTCATATCATCACAACTGGGCAATTTCAAGAGAAATAATTCTTTCTAACCTATACTATTATCATAGTGTGGAATAAAAACAAAAGTACTGGAGGAGTTCCATCCAGAGGGGTGAGTGTGTGCTATCCGGGGGCAGACTGTCCCGGAAGAGAGCACAGGCCCCCCCCAGCTCCTGCTGTAGGGTCTTCTGTGTTCTGCTGGACCCTGCCCTGACCCCACGATCGCCCTCTTGTCTGCAGTGTCCTTGGCTACCAGCTCTCTCTGTTTCAGTGCTGAGGAGTTCCATCCAGAGGAAACCTTCATCTGGTGATGGATGGAGATAGAGGCTGAGACCCACAATGGAGCACTGGACTGATCTCCCAAGGTCCTAATGAGGAGCAGAAGGAGGGAGAACATGAGCAAGTAAGTCAGGACCGCAAGGGATGTGTCACCCACTGAGATGGTGGGACAGATCTAATGGGAGAACACCAAGGCCAGTTGGAATGGGACAGATGGAGCATGTGATCGAGCCGGACTCTCTGAATGTGGCTGATGGTGGAGGCTGACTGAGAAGCCAAGGACAGTGGCGCTGGGCTTTGATTCTACTGCATGGTCGGTTTTTGTGGGAGACTTGTGGGAGACTTTGTGGGAGACTTCCTGGACCTGGGGGGAACGGGGAGGATCTTGGACTTCCCATAGGGTAGGGAACCCTGACTGCTCTTTGACCTGGAGAATTAGGGGGGGAGGGATGGGGGAGGAGAAGGGAGGGAAGTGGAAATTTTTAATTAAAAAATAATAATAATAATAATAATAATAATAAACAAAAGTATTGCAGTACTTGACAGTGATTGACAACTTGACAAGATCTAGAGTCACCTAGAAGATGAGCTTCCAGGCATGATGTTGTGCTGTTATCTAGATTAACTTGTTTCCTGATAGGCCTGTATGGTTTGTCTTTTTAGGTTAACTGACATGGAAATACCTATCTTGTTTCTAAGTATTTATTTTCATTTTTATTTGTGTGAGTGTGTGCATGCACAGGCCAAACAATGGTGTCAGGTCCCTGGAGCTGGAGTTACAAGTGATTGTGAGCTGCCTATCATGAGTCTTGGCAAACAAGCTCAGGTCCTCTGGAAGAGCAGCAAGTATCCATGACTGCTGAGTCACCTCGTCACTCCTGAAAGATCTATCTTAATTGTGTTACCATTCCATAAGCTGGCCTCTTGGGCTTAATAAAAAGGAGAGAGCAAGCTGAGTACTGAGTTCATGTTTTTTTGACAATGGATGCGGTGTGACCAGCTGGCTCAAGTTTCTGCTGTCATGGTTATTCCACCCTGATGGACCATACCTTCAAAATGTGAGTCAAAAAAAAACCCTTCCTTAAATTGCTTCTGTCAATTATTTTGACAGAGGAATAATATAAATAACTAATTCAAATACTGTAGCTACCAATAAAATATGGAATCCCTTTGCTACCCAAGAAAAATATTTAACTGATTTTCATTAAAATATAGGTGTCAAAAGTTTGCCTGTTATGTCAATTATTCACAGAAGGAAAATTCAGGAATTTTCCATCCAAACACCTTTGAGAGAGCTGGAGAGATTGCTCAGTGGTTAAGAGTACTTCATGCTCTTGCAGGGGACCTGGATTTGATTCCCATTCTTCACATGGCAGTTCAACATTGCCAGTAACTCCAGTTCCAGATGATCCAATGTCTTCTTTTGACATTCATAGGTACCAGCATGCAAATGGTACATATATATATGCAAACATTTATACATATAAACTGGACATAAATCTTTAAAAAAAATAGGAATCCTTGAACACTTTAGAGGAGACTCAAAGAATAACATGTGGCTACAGGGAAACTCCTGCAATTCAAATGTGGTCCATGGATCAGCAGCATCTAGGAGCTTATTAGAGGCACACAATTCCAAACCTCTGAAGTGAAGGGGTATGGATAGTGTGGTGGACATTACATGTACTCACTGGAGTTTATTGGAGATCTTTAGTTTTCCTCCCAATTCTTTTATGACCAGAAATTGCTCTACAAATTAAGGTCTCTTATAGGAATCAAAAATTAAATAAGGGTTGGTAAGATTGCTTAGTGAATAAAGGTACTTGCTGAGCAAGTCAGATGGACTGAATTTGATTCCTGTATCCATGTAGGGTGGATAGAAAACCTTGACTCTACAAGTTACCCTGTGACCTCCACATGCACAACATAGCAGGTGTACTTCCTCATACCCCCACACAAATGATTAATAATAATAATAAATTTAAATTAAAGAGGTCTGGAGAGATGGTTCAGTGAGTAAGAGTTCCTTTTGTGCCAATGGGAGGTTCTGAGTTCAAATCACCAGAACTCATATAAATAGGTGACCATGTGTTCTTGCAACCCCATCAAGGAAGGAAAATGGAGCAAAGAGGGTCACTGGGTGCCAGAACAGATCCACATGCATCTAGAGACCCTGCACCAAATGAATAATACAGAGAGTATCATGACAGAATGCCAACATTCTCCTCTGGTCTTTGTAAGCCTGCATGCATGTGCACATGTGCACGCATGAACAAACACACACACACACACAGAAAAACTAAAAAATAACAGAGAGGACACACCATGACATACAAAACAGCCCTAAGTGAATATGAATAAGATAATTTAATGCAAAGTAACTAGTGGTTAAAGGAAAATAACAGGGAATGCATGAGATCACAGTGATAGAAACAACTGAACAAAATTTAGATAATTGATAGAATTAGAAAGTAAAGAAGAGGACATTCCTTTACACTAGGTAATAATTGGTAAGCATAGAGTAAATGGTAATAGAAAAGTCATTATTCTATAGCTATAACAATAATAGTTTTCATCACAATGTATTCACAGAGATTAGAAATCACGGTGTTAAAAGAATTAAGAAGAGCAGGGTATCTAGTTTCCCAGATGCTATTTACACAGAGTAGAATAAATTGGAGATGAAGCTGTTGAACACTATTGCACCACTCTCTCCCAGAGATTACTCTCATTGCTGGACAGTGTTCTTTGATTTGCAAATTCCCAGCATAGATACAGAATTAGTGGGATAGAAAGGAATTGAGAATCATACTCTTCTCTTTCAGAAGAGAATGAGGACTACCGGGAACAAAATATATCTTTCTGGCAGTCCTACAGGCTCTGGTCCATTTACACCAGTGTACTTCTATAAAGCTACCTTGTTCACCATAGATATAATCAATGTGAACTTCTTTCTGAAATTTGTTAGAATTGCTTCCATCCTGAACCACCCCATAGATATATTCTGATACCCTCTTCTCTCTGGGTTTCTTGATTCACACACTGTGAAATATCCTGGGTTACCTTTCTGCGACTCTTTGCCATTTGAGTTCTGAGTGTTCATCATTAGCTGAAGAAAATCCACTCATGTATGGAAGCAGAACGAGACAAGTCAATGATAAATATTTAGTTGAGAGGTCAGACTTGAAACAAGGGTTCAGAACTTCACTTTCCTTCTGAAAATATGGCTATCTAAATTCCACAAGTATGGGTTGAGTCACCAATGAATATAAGCATCCATGGGGTGAGGAAATTGCTCAGTGGTTAAGAGCACTGAATGCTCTTGCTGAGGACCTGAGTTCAGTTTCTAGTACCCACAAGGTGAATCACAAACACTTGTAACTACAGTTCCAGGGGGGAGGGAGGTCTTACACCCTCTTCTGGCCTCTACAGGAACTGCACACATGAAGTGCACAGGCATACAGGTGAGCAAAACACCTGTACACTTAAAATTTAAAGGAAAACTAAAGACTCTGTCATCAAGCCTTGGAGAACAATATATTTCCTGGGAGAAATGCAGCTTTTGATCTTTATTCTCCTGACATAAGTTTCTCTGGTTTTTGAGTAGATTCCTGGCTAAAGAGCTGCTGTATCCTTCTCTCATTATGCTTGCTCAGGAAAGTCCCCAAACGCCAACTCTCTCTGTTCTCTCACCACAGTACTCAGTCAGCAGCACCCTTGATTAATTCTATCTCTACTCTCACTGCCAAGTTTTGGGTGAGCATCTCCTGACTCTCACACACTCTACACACTTTACAATGACAAGTTTCATAACAAGTGTCGTTCTCCATAATCTTCAGAAAACATTTTTGTGCCTTCCAGGGCACATAGTGCAGAACTAGGTAAGCAGCCTGAAAATTGATTATTCAGAGAAAGTATTTACCTACTGGGTGAATGACTTCTGATCTCACTGTCAAGAAAATATCTATACACGAAGTTGGAGGTTTTCAGATTTAACAATAGGCCAGTCTCCACCAGGTATGACCATGCTTCTTTCGAAGAATATATCAAAATAAGAGGTTTAAAATTAAAAACACTCCTTTGATGATATAAACTTTAAGGGGAGAATAACAGTAGTAGATATATTTTCTAAGTATGAATTCTTTTTTTAACTTCTTCCAATGAAGTGCAGTGGCAATGTTTTTACTTAATTAGTACTTATCTTAGAGCGTAGCAATTTCACTCTTTTTGACAAATGTGAAACTGTTTCTCTCAATCATTGTCATATAGAGTCACCTATCTTCTATATTTTTCTTCTCCCTAAAATGTAGACATTACATTACTCTAAGCGTAGTTTTCTTTATTCATTTTTAAGAGAACCCAGAGTAAAGTACATAAATCAGACACTCACAGCCTGATGCACGACCAAACCCTGAGCATTGTGATTAAACCCTGAGCATCATAACAAAACCGTGAGCATTGTGACCAAACCCTGCACATTGTGACCAAACCCCCAAGCATTATCACCAGACTCCAAGCATCATGACCAAACACTGAACATTGTTACCAAACCCTGAACATTGTGACCAAAACCCCCAAGCATTGTGACCAAACCATGAGTATCATGACCAAACTCTGAGCATCATGACCAAATCCTGAGCTCCATTGATAAGTCCTGAGCACCAAGACCAAACCCTGAGCACCATGAAAGCAGCAACAAAATTTACCTTCTGGTTTTAATCAAGGCGATTTTTCTTCACGCTTGTTACAAATTTTTTGAAAAGGTTCACTGATTGTCTTGGAAAAATGGAGAGACTTAGTAACTCATTTATTGGAGTAAAGAATGGAAACAGAACTACAGAGAAAAAATAAATGCAGAAAATAAGCGACCAAGGTTTTTCCAACATCAGCTGATATGTGTACAATGAAAACTCTATATTTAAGACTCAGGGAAAATCATGTATGAGGGGGTAGAAAGGCTATAAAACCAAAATATGAGAATGTCTGCAGTGAGGTTGCATCTTGCAGACACAACATAAAAACTGGACCCATGAAATCTCAATAATATGTTTGTTTAAATAATATCCGTGCAATGATAACACTGGTTGACATGAATATGTAGATGTAGAACACCTGACAGTTCTTACGTCTAGATGAAGAGCCACAGGAAATTAATGACTATTGGGAGAAAGAATGATTTTTCTCCAAGAATGAGTCCCAGATAGGTGATCCAATCCCAAGTAGTTAACCAAAAGCATGTATATAAGGGCAATACGAAATGAATTCTGTAGGATATATACATGTGCATATATCTATATATAACCATTATAGTTATAAGGGAAGAGTCATGAATTTATGGAGTTTGGGACATGAGTGGAATTGGGAATACTAGAAATAATGAAAATATATACTCATGTATAAATTTTTTTTAAAAAAGTACTTTAAATAATCTCCCATAATGTTTGACTCCTAAATGTACCCTAAGATGGCAATAATAAAAAATCATAAAGAAAAAAAGTGAAGTTTCAGATGGGATGGTGCTGTAAGAACTCCTTCAGCCAGTAGCCTTTAAGACACCAGCTCACTTAGGTGTGGCCATTTATACTATAAATGCCTATGTAAGGCAAGCGCCCACTCTCTCTTCTGCCTTCTGGATTTGGTTCCTGTTCCCTGTTTGTGCAGAAGACTGTGATTTTTGAGTCTACTCCTAAATAAATAACCCTTTATTACATGCAGTTCTGAGCTAGTGCGGGATGATTTTGTAACTTCCATTTTCATCTGGCCCCCAACGTGGGTGAAATGTGGAGAAAAATGGAACCCTTGTGACATACTGGCAGCAAAACAAACAAATCTCTTGAAAAAATTTAAGTTACCCAAAATGCCAGATAAAAATATTCTCTAAGTCACTAATTCCACACCAATTTCCTACTCAAAAACCATGAAAAAAATGTCAAGTCATCAGATGGTTTAGAATATGATGGAACATAGGAGTGGCAACAAACAGGTCTGTTGAATATATGAAGTTAAATGATAGAAACTAGTTTCCAAATTCCATATATTCTATAAAATATTTGTATTGTGTTTTGATGTTATGCTCAGAATAGGCAGTTCTATAGGATCAGACAGTTAATGGAACATCTCTTATGGTGAGGAGAAATGGGAGATGAAAATTAAAAGGTGTAGTTTTGCTTGAAAAACACTTTTTCTGGTTGACAATGGTGAAGGGTACATGTCCCAATGGTGAAGAAAAATTGAATTATACATTTTAAATAGTTGAACATTTTACATGTGAACTTATATCTCAGTTATGGTGTTATTTTGATTGGTGTGTAGAAGGAAGAAATAAAAAGAAAGAAGAAGCAGGGTGGTGGTGACACACACCTTTAATCCCAGCACACAGGTAGACAGAGGTAGGCAAATTATCTGTGAGTTCAAGGCCAGCCTAGTCTACAGAAGGAGATCCAGGACAAAAAAAAAAGAGAAGAAATAGTGTACATACCTATAGAAAGAAGAAATGTATCAAAAACTGAAAACTTTAAGATCTTCTTGGCTTTCAGCACAAAGGGATCTTGTGGGTTGTTGAGGGAATCAACATTCACTACAAATGATGTGCCAGTGATCACATCCATGCTATAAGCTCCAAGGACGCTGAATAAATAGAGACATGAGAATCAACATCTGCATCTGAGGCAATTCTTACTTCTAAGCTACCTAGGCAGAGAGCCACACAGTAAGAACCTCCTGCTGCATCGGCAGTGAGTCAAGGTTTCTATAACACTCACACATGGGACCTTTGCCTGTGGTTGATTTGCGGATGTCGTTTTCCTATAGTTGAGCGATGCTAAGTGCTTGCAGTGCCATCAACCACTTACTCTTTCACGGTGACAGCCTTCCCTTTCTCTTCTTCTCGTCTCAAGTTTTTCACCAACATATCTCCATACTGTCCAATTATGGGAAACATCTAAGCAAAAAACACAACATTTGTAGCTAAATGTGGAAACTCAGGTACCAGAAAGACAACTTGTTCCCAGTAACATAGCAATGAGCAGGATGTTACAGTGAATTTTATAATGGATCCTCTGGGTATGAAGATGAAAGACCATCTTATAGGAACTTTAATGCACAGGACCGATCCTTGGAAAAGAACTATGGGCTAGTTTTCTACCTGTCCCTAGATTCATTTCAGTAAATGCCCTCTCCATCATCACCTCCTTGAGTTTTCCACTGGTGAATGTTGGAGACAGCAGTGTTCGTAGTCTCTTCCATCCTTCATCCACGTATATAGAGATGGCCTTTTTCATAAATCCCACTGGCCCAAAAGGCTAGAGTTCCAACAGAAAGAATATTTATCATATTAAAGTTATGGTAATCTTCACAATTCTATAAATTTTGTTAACCAAGCATAATCTACTTAACAAATATTTCTGACTGTTAAATGTCTGGACATTACTAGATGCTCAACAATCTTCTTTAATATTTCTGTAATTCTTATACATGGAGGTGACACCATACACCTGGTATTGCTTCACATCTTTCTATGACTGTCTCACTTTAAATGAAAGTCACCTTCTCAGAATACAGAAGAACAGATAGGACAGACCTATAGCATTCTTCAAAGCTATGCAGACAAAAATAGATTAGTGACAGACAGCAACTGGCCTTGGCAAAGTAGTAGCTCAGGTCAGTTTCTCATTGATATCTGTAAACAGTACAAACAATTGGATGCTTTGAAGCTGAGTTCTTAAAAAAGCTATAGATGATATAAAATATTTATTTGATATTTCAAGAAATAATGTCATGGTATAGAAATTGTTTTATCTCTATTTTCTATATAAGGGCATGAGAAAAACTAATTCTATCCACTGCTAAAAATGTTCATTAACCATGTATATCTATGAACACTGGATCAATGCAACACACACACACACAATTTTTGTTGTTGTTTTGTTTTGTTTTGTTTTATTTTGTGCCAGAGTCTCACTATGAATCTCTGTCTGTCCTGTAACTCACTATGTAGACCAGGTTGGCCTTGAACTTACAGAGATCATCCTGCCTTTGCCTCTTAAGCACTGAGATTAAAGCCACACCTGGCTCCCAGAACTGTATTTTGTGCTAATAGGGACACTTTCAATGTTCTTTCATGACAAAAGTCTAAGATAGGACATACACACAGACTTCTACCTCTTCATGAAACAGAATGATACAAAGTTCTTCAACTAACTTCACACTTAATGGTGAAATTTTGAAAGTTTCATCCTTTGATCTGTAGCAACTTTAAAATGTCTACTATATCAGCCCAGTCTATACAGTGAGTTCTAGGACAGCCAGAACTATACAGAGAAACCCTGACTCAAAAAACCAAAAAAAAGTCTATTGTCACCTCTTATTTAGTACCACCCTAGAAGTACCAACTAATGCAATAATGCTTGAAAGAATATGAATTCCAAAGTAATAAGCAAAGTTATTCTAATGTTCAGTCAACATAATTGTCTGTGTACCACATATCAAATAACTCACAGAGAAATTCATAGGAATAATAATGAGTTTAGCAATTATTCTGTGATACAATAGCAAATCAAAATCATTTGTGTTTGTACTTAACTGCAATTATATTGAAAAAATCTCAAGAATAGTACATAATAGTCAACCATGTCCAGACATTTTATAAGTTATTTATACTTAAAAAGATATTAGTATAACAAAGTATATTCAAGTCTTTCAGTTAAAGAAAAATTTCCATGTGGCAATCAAAATAAATCTAAAAGTGTAGAGAACGCAATAGTTATGCATTAGAAAATTGAACACAGAAAATGTTTATTGTCTCATGTCAACCCAAAGATTTAAAGAATTGAGATCATGTTGTAAATATTCACATGATTTAAATATTCAATTCTCAAGAAAGTGTGGCCCTAGAGTATAAAAAGACTTTGTGCTCAATGGAAGAAAATATAGCATGAGAAAATGTATTATACAAATAGAATCAACATGTTAAAAATTTGTCGATTTTTTATTTTTATATTTTTTGTGTGTGCTTATCTGTATGTGTGTTTGTACACCACACCTGTGCAGTGGCTTCAGATGCCAGAAGACAGCATTAGATCCCTGGAACATGAGTTACAGATGGTTGGGAACTGTCATGTGGGTTCTGGGAATTGAACCGTAGTCTTAACCACTATGTCATTTCTTCAGTCCCTGAATAAGTTTTGATAATTCTATAGAAAGAATTCTATGGAGGGAAAAGTTTGCCTCAGAAAACAGGTAAAGGACTGGACATGGATGGCACAACATGACGCTTTACCGGAGTTCCATACTTTATACCCCAAATTCCAAGCACATCATAGATAATTACTGCAAAGTAAGAAATGACAGGCACATGTTGTTTAAAAAGATAGAATGTTAGGTATGTCTGAGGATGTAGCTCAGTTGGCAGCATGCTTGCATAGTATGCATAAAGTCTTGGGCTTGATCCTCAGAGCTGCATATGCCAAGTAGAGTGGCACAAGTCTGCAATAGCAGCACTTGAGAGGATGAAAGTTGAGGCAGGGACATATAAAACCTTATTAAAAGAAGAGTGCTAAACAAAATACAATCATACTTGACCCCAGAAGCACAACCATGAAAAGAAAAATGGATTAGACTTCAGGACGAAGAAAAGACAGATGATCCATGGCTATTATAACACAGTTGCTAGTAAAGTGTGAAGAAACAGTGCTGTGTCTTTACTGTGTGGTTGTCACATAGATTTATATAAGTGACAATATTCAGAGAGCTACACACATACATACACAACTCATAGCAATGGAAATAAGCTGTGGATGATATTAATGTCAGTTTTTTGGTATAGCAGTTGTGCCTTAGGTAGCTTTAATTGTCAACTTGGCACAGCCTAGAATCATTTGAGAGGCAGACCAGGACTGAGGAATTGCTCATATCAGACTGGACTGTGGGCACGTCTGCAGGAGATTAAATTGTCTAGGAATTGATGCAGTAAGGACCAGTCCATTGTGGGCAGAACTATTCCTAGGCAGTTGACCTTGTGTTTTATAAGGACACTAGCTAAGTGTGAGTCTGAACAAGCCACTGAGTAGATTTTCTTCATGGTTTTTGTTTCAAGCCTCCTGTTTGAGCTCCTGTCCTGACTTTGTTCAGTCATAGACTGTGGCTTGGAAGTGTCAGCTACTGAACCCTTTCCTCTGCTAACTTGCTTTTGGTCAGAGTGTATTTTCAAAACAACAGAAAGGAAAGTAGAAAAAGCAGAACTATATTATATTTATAATATAATAAAAAAGAGCAAAACATGAAGAGTACCAAGAACTTTCCTGAGCCCATATGGTGGTGAATCTTTAAAATTTAATTAAATATAAATTTTTGTGGTGAATTGTTGCTGTTTGTTTTGACTCTTTAGTCTTTTTACTTTTTGGTTTTTTGTTCTTTTGGGATGCCCATCACCCAAATCCCAAATAAAAAACATGTAGGGAGTCTAATTCTTTCTATCTCTTTATTTTTGAGCTCTGGGTGTGTTGGAACTTACTCAGTAGAACAGGCTGTTGTTGAACTCACAGAGATCTGCCTGCTTCTGCCTCCCAAGTGCTGGAATTAAAGGTGAGTGTCACCATCACCCGTCTTATTCTTTCTTATGAATGCTGTACCTTAGCTTGGCTTGTCTCTTGCCAACTTTTCTTAAATTATCCCACTTATCTTTTGCCTCTGGTCTTTTTACCTTTCTCTATTTCTGTAAATCTTTTCTCTCCTTCTTATTCCATGTCTGGCTGTGTGACTGAGTGACTGGTCCCCAGCATCCTCCTCTCCTCCTATTCTCATTGCTTGATCTCTCTATATCTCTTTTTCTCCTTCTATTTATTTTCTCTGATTGCCATCCTTAACTATCCTTTCTCGTCCCTTGCTATGTATAAGATCAATCAGGTATTTTAAACAGGCAAAATAACACAGCTTCACAGAGTTACACAAATGCAACATAAAAGAATGCAACACATCTAAACATCATTAAACAAATGGTCCACATCATAAACAAATGTAACACATCTTAAACCATTACTTTACAAAAGTGGATAATTGTGGTGGTTTGAACAGGAATGGTCCCCATACGCTCATAGTTTTGAATGCTTGGTCATTAAGGAATGGTACTGCTTGACAGAGATTAGGAGGTGCAGCTTTGTTGGAAGAGGTCTGTCACAAGAGATGAGACCTGAGGTTTCAGAAGTCCAAGCTAGGCCCAGTCTTTCTTTCTTCTTACCGTCTGTCAATCTGGAGGTAGAACTATCAGCTACCTCTCCAGCATCATGTCTGTTTGCATGCTGCTATGCTTTCCACCATGATGACAATGGACTAAACTTCTGAAATTGTAAGCCAGCCCCAATTAAATGTTTTATTTATTAAGAGTTGCCATGATCATGATGTCTCTTCACAGCAATCAAACGTTATTTAAAATAAGACAATAGTAAAGATTTATGTCTCTTCAAAAAGAACACCTATCCGATGGTTTGTGAAGATGGAGTAGCATTCTTTCACCAGCACTATTTTGATGATCTCTGGATCTGTGATAGCCAGCACAGGCTGCTGACTGTCATATAACCTGAGGTGGGAAAACAGATAGATTGAACCTCAGAAGTCAGATTGTTCACCTGGATTTAAACCTTGGACTCCAGAGTACACTCCTGAGGCAGCACAGGCCACACCCCAAGCTCTATAAAGCACAGTAATATGAACCCCTACTTCAAGTTCTGACTATAGAAGCCACTGGAGTCTTGTGAAATGAAGGGTAGTGTGGCTAAAACAGGAAGAGACACGTAGCAACTCTCTGAGACTATTCAAATTTTTGTTACCATCTAAGGTTTTGTTTAAATGAATTATTAGATCAGGTGTTATCCCAACAGCTGGTCGTAGACTGGAAATGTCTCCTAATAATCTTTGAAAGTCATTAAGAGTTCGCAACCTGTCTCTCCTGATTTGTGCCTTTTGAGTCTTAATTCTTTGTAAACCTATTTTATAACCTAAATAATTAACAGAATCTCCTCTCTGAATTTTTTCAGAAGCAATTTGCAATCCCCATTTAGGTAATACTATTTTTACTTCTTCAAACAGCCTTTCTAAGGTGTCTTTGTTTTGATCAGATATCAGGATATCATTCATATAGTTGAATTATGTTGTATATTATGGACTTAGGAAATTGTTTGCATATAATTTTCAATGGTTGGCTTACAAAATATTGACACAGGGTGGGAGAGTTTAACATTCCCTGTGGGAGGATGGTCTACTGGTACCTCCTTGTAGGCTGAGAGTTATTATAAATAGGCACTGTGAAGGCAAACTTTTCTCTATCTTTTTCTTGTAATGGTATAGTGAAGAAACAATCTTTCAGATCAATAACTATAAGAGGCCATCACTTTGGTAACAGGGAGGGCAAAGGAATTCCAGATTGCAGAGGGCCCATAGGTTGAATAACCTTGTTGATAGCTCTAAGATCTGTCAACATTCTCCATTTACCTGATTTTTTCTTAACAACAAATACAGGAGAGTTCCAAGGGCTGGTGGATTCTTCTATATGACCAGCATCTAATTGCTCTTGTACCAGCTGTTCTAAAGCCTGTAACTTTTCCTTAGCTAAAGGCCACTGTTTAGTCCATATTGGTTTCTCAGTCAACCATTGTAGAGGCATGGCTGTTGGTACCTCCGAAGGACCATCAGTTGTGTTGTGTTCTTGTATAACTCTAATGGCTGGTTTCCATGATCTGTAATATCTTGTAATATTGTCCTCATAAATATAGGCTCTGGAAGCAGCAGGAATGTTAATTTGGGTATTCCATTGCTGCAATAGGTCACGGCCCCATAAATTCACTGCAATATTTGCTACATATGGCCTTAGTTTTCCTATTTGTCCATCTGGATCTATACAATTGACCCATCTCTTTCTTGATCTTACTCGAGATAGGGTTCCAATTCCTAAGAACTCAATATCTACCTCTTGAAGAGGCCAATGTGGATGCCAAGATTCTGGTGTAATGATACTTACATCCGCACCTGTGTCCAGTAAGCCAGTAATAAATTTGCCATTTATACACACTCTTAGCTATGGTCTTTGTTCATTGATAGATGTCTGCCAGAATATCCGTTTACTTTGTCCTCTTAGATTTCTTGATTCATTCACCATATTTAACTCATCCTTCAGGCTGTTATTGCTTTTAACAGCAGGCATGGGGCATTCTAATTTCCCTGAAGAGGCATGTTCTCTGCAGTAATCGGAAATGACTGGACCACATTTGCCATGGGGGCCTTCGAGAGGCCCCCTATTGAGTTTCCCAAAGGCAACAGGTTGCTCTGTTTATCTCTTGTTGACCTACACTCATTCGTCCAATGCCTGCCCTTTCCACATCTCATACATAAACCTGAAGGCTGAGTCCTCCTATTCCTGTTATTCCTAGAAGAGGCATTATTCCTGGAATTCCATTGTCTGCAGTACCTTTTCATGTGTCCCATTTTGCCACATTGAAAGCATTTTGTAATCTGATGTCTCCTTATACCTTTGGAAATTGCTTCTTGCACCCATGTTTCATTGCCATAATCAAATGTATCAACATTCCTCGTATGTAAAACCCATTCATCCAAAGGCACTGATCTGATCTTTAAAGGCCCCAGGATCCTTTTGCATTCTACATTGGCATTCTCATAAGCCAAAAAACTCAATTACTATATTTCTTGCTTCTGGATCAGGTATCCCTATTTGTACAGCCTTAGTTAGTCTTTGTAAAAAGTCACTAAAGGGTTCTCTCTGACCCTGTTTGACCCTGATATACGATTCTACTCTCGGACCTGAGTCTTGAACCCTGTCCCAGGCCCTTAGAGCTGCTATAGCATATATGGATAAAATGTTTTCATCATAAAGAGCTTGTTCCTGAGGATCAGAGTAAAGTCCTTCTCCTAGAATTTGATCTAGAGAAACCTCAATTCCTTTCACTGATTCTTGTTGTTGTAAAAGTCTGGCCTCTTGTTTGAATAGGCATTTGAAATGCCATAAAGGTCCTTTCTCGAGGACAGCTGACGTGAGCTGGTTCCAATCTTGATGGGTGGCTTTGATGCTCAGAGCCCAGGATTTTAACATCTCCCTACCAAAGGATGAATGTAGTCCATAATTCACAATTGCTTGTTTAAATTCTTTCAGATCATTCATACGTATAGGCTCCCATGTATGTTCTTTAATGACCTTAGGATTTTTGGAGCCGGTTATCTTTTCTGATGTTATTACTGGAAAGGCAGGTAAAACTCTATGTAGACTGAGAGTTTTTTGAGGTGAATGTTGCCTTTCTACCTTTTGCTCCTGTTCATCAGAGTCTATGATTTCCTCAATCTTATTAAATCTGATCACCATTGCTTTCTGTAAGTCCTGAATCTCCTGTCCAGTATTATGCTGCAAAGCCTTCATTAACAATTCTAAGGCATGGTGCTTGTCCATCAGAGACACCATTTCCTCCTTGGACAAAATCGCCTTCATTGATAATTCTAAGGTGTGGAGCTTGTCCGTTAGAGATACCATATCCTCCTTGGACATAATCCTCATGGCATGTACTGTGCCTTCTTGCATGGAAATCCTGTCAATTAATCTATCATACCCTTTTGATAAAGTTCAATTTTCACATTTAATGATTATAATCCTCTCAGCTAATGTTTCAGCACTTACAGTCATGGACTGGAGGTTACGAGTCATTTTGGTTGTCCCCTCCTCCAGAGCAGTGAAGCTCCCTTCTTAAGAAGCAATATCAGACTGTACCTTCTTGATATTTTGGTCAGTTGACCGAGTCATATCAGAGAAAGATCTAGTCTCCTCCTTGAGAACTCCAAACTCTGATTTAGTCTCCTGCTTGAAAACTCCAAACTCTTTTTTGAGGAGGTTGGTGTCAGCCTGAATTGTCCTTAAGGTTTTAATCTCTGCCCTCAGTATTGTGGTTTCAGTCTGTAAGGACTGTATCCTCCTGATAAAATAGCCAAACACCAGAAAAGCGAGAGATCCCAGGAATAACCAAGTAAGAGGAATATCAGAAACCTCATGGAGGATATCCTCCATGGCGCAATTAAAAAGGCCATTGAATTTTTGAATAGTAATATTTTTTGACATATTCAATCAAAACAAATTGTATTTATTTATTTGTTTTCAACGGAAAAGAAAAATCTTACCTGTAATGACCCTTGCCTGCCAGTAGGAAGCGGGGATGCACCTGAATCCACGTGGCAATGGCGCCGATCCGGAAAGATTCTGAAATATATATACACTCAAATCCAGAGGTTACTTTCAGGCTAGCAGTGCAAGACAAACTCAGCCGGGGCTGCAGGGAATACACTGCCTGAGTGGGGGTAGAATTACCACTTGCCCGAGTTCCACGGTATTTGCAGAAGCCTGAAAGTCCCCGGCCTGATTCTATTGAATGGAGCTGGGATCCAGTGCAGGCTTTACTGTAAAGGCCATGGGGCCGCCAAGGTGCTGTGTGTGCTCAGGCTGCTAGGCCCACGCCACAAGGTGGGAAAAGGGCCCACATCCGGGAGCCAAATAATGGCGAATCCATCCCACACCAGTTATGTTTTAAGGGGTTATTTATTTTGGGGGGTAAAACTTACATACACCATAAACTGTCAGGAAAGGAGCCTAGTCGCTGGAGCCGGAGCCGGGAGCAGGAGCCGAAACAAGCGCTGGAACCAAGAGGCCTGAGCCGAGACTTGTGACTCTTTTTAAAAGAGAAATATACCACGTCCCAGTGGGCTGGTATTTCAGCGGCTATTGGCTGACGGAGCGGAAGACACTCCCGCAGCACCAGGGGCTCGTGCTTCAGCGACTATTGGCTGAAGCAGCAGAAGGTACTCACGCAGCACCTAGTATGTAGTTACTTTGCGTTTTCGACATTAAGACAGCCCATTGCAGAGGATCTCCTCCACCCTGAACAAAGGTCACAAAGTTCAAATCTATTCCTGCTCCTTAATTTTGAAATAGGATGTTTGACATAGGAAGTGGTTTCTACAGAATATTTGGTCTATGGTACATTTGCTGCGTATCCTGCCCAAAACATTAAAAGTTTTATCAGTAAATAATGACTTGATGTCTCAAGGATTGAAATATATAACTCTTCTGGTTATCCTTTGTGTCATGTTAAAGCAGTCTTTTGCCCTCTTCCCCCTTTATTTATAGTGTCTTAATGATAGTGTCCTTTGCATTACAGAAACTTCTCAGTTTCAGGAGGTCCCATTTATTTATTGTTGCTTTTACTGTCTGTGCTACTGGGGTTGTACATAGGAAGTGGTCTCCTGTGCCCATATATTGCAGACTATTTCCCACTTTCTCTTTAATCAGGTTCAGTGTGGTCAGATTTATGTTGAGGTCCCTAATTCATTTGGACTAGAGTTTTGTACATGATGATAGATATGGATCTAATTTCATTCTTCTACAGGTTGACATCTAGCTATGTCAGCACCATTTGTTAAAGATGCTTTCTTTCTTCCATTTTATAATTTAGCTTTTTTGTAAAAATAAAAACACAAAGCATACAGAATAAAGAAAAATATTAAGAGCTGCAAATAAAAAAGGTCAAGTAGCACTGGGAAACTCTTGGGTATATTCCCTAGGGTGGAATTGCTGGATACTGACATAGCTTGATTTCCAGTTTCCTGAGAAAATGCCACACTGCATTCCAAAGTGGTTGCACAAGTTAGCATTCCCACCAGCAATGGGTGAGTGTTCCCCTTACTCAACATCCTCTCCAGCATAAGCTATCATTGGTGCTTTTGATTTTAGTCATTCTGACAGGTGTAAGATGGTTTCTTAAAGTTGTTTTGATTTGCATTTCCCCAATTGCTAAGGAAGTTTAACATGACCTTAAGTATATTTTGACCATTTGCTCTTGTTTTCTGTTGAGAATTCTCTGTTCAGTTCAATACCCACTTTTTAATTAGATTCTTCAGAATTTAATATCTAGTTTCTTGAGTTTTTTTTATATATTTTGGAGATCAGGCCTTTGTCTGATGCAGGGTTGGTGAAAATCTTCCATTCATTAGGTTGCGTTTTTGTCTCAATGACAGTGTCCTTTGCTTCACAGAAGCTTCTCAGTTTCAGGAGGTCCCATTTATTCATTGATGCTCTTACTGTCTGTGCTACTGGGGTTATATGTAGGAAGTGATCTCATGTGCCCATGTGTTTCAGTCTACTTCCCAGTTTCTCTTCTATCAGGTTCTGTATGGTCAGATTTATATTGAGGTCTTTAATCCATTTGGACTTGAGTTTTGTGCCAAATGTAGCATGAATAATAATAATCTAAAGACATATATTGGGCTTTATTCTGAAGATCAGAAAAGCAAAGCAGCTAAGTCACTAGAGAGCTCATAACTCGAAGAAATACTCAGACAAAAGGAGAGTGATTTCCTGTCTCGGTCCAGTTTATATTCTTCCCTAGGTCTGGGATTAAAGGTATGAGCCACTACCAGCTGGATCTGTTTCTGCATTTATTTTGTGTAGCCCAGGGAAGTCTTGAACTCACAGAGATCCATCTGCCTCTGTCTCCTAAATCCTGGGATTAAAGGTGTGTAACAATACTGCCTTACCTCTAGCAGATTAGTTTTATCATCTGTCTTCAGAAAAGCTTTATTTATAAAACAATCTATAAAATATCACTATAGGTTAATGAACTTATTTTCCAATACAGGTAGTTTGATAGTCCAACACCCCTGTTAACTATCACAGATCCAGACATGATCAAGAATGTAATTGTGAAGGAATCCTATTCTGTCTTCACAAATGGACGGGTAAGTGACTTCCTTTTTAAATTAAAAAAATGAAAGATTTCTGCATCTGCCTCCATTAGTTGCTGGATGAAGACTCTATGATAGCAATTAAGGCAATCATCAATCTGATTACATGGGAAGACCAGTTCAGGCATCTTTTCCACTATTGCCTAGGGTCTTACTGGGGTCATCCTTTTAAATTCCTGGGAATTTCCCAAGTGCCAGGTTATTTGCTAGCCTCATAATGGCTCCCTCAATCAAGTTATCTCTTTCCTTGCTCTCCGTCTCTGTCCTTTCCCCATCTCGACCATCCTGTTCCTTGACCTTCTCCTCTTATTGTCCAGTGGAAGAGAGGGAGGAACAATAATATGAACAAAGGGGTCAAGACCATGATGGGGATACCCACTGAAGCAGCTTACCTGAGCTAACGGGAGCTCACTGACTCTGGACTGACAGCCATGGAACCAGAATAGGACCAAACTAGGCCTTCTGAATGTGGATGACAGTTATATGGCTGAGGCAGTCTGTGGGGCCACTGGCAGTGGGACCAGGATTTATTCCTATCGCTTGAACTGACTTTTTGGAGCCCATTCCCTATGGAGGAATATCTTGTTAAATCCAGATATAGTGGGGAGAGCCTTGTTCCTGCGTCAAAGCAATGTGATAGACTTTGTTGACTCCCCATGGGAAGCCTTATCATCTCTGAGGAATGGATGGGCATAAGAGTGGTGGTGGAGGAAGTGTGAAGAGGGGAGGGAGTGGGAACTGGGATTGGTATTTAAAATGAAAAAAGATCCTTTTTTAAAAAAATAAATAATAAAAAAATGAAAGATTCATTTTTGCTGTGCTTATTGATGTGTATGTATGTGTGTCTCTGACTCAATGCCATAAGTGTATAGGTTTCTGTGGAGGCCAGAAGAAGATTTGAGAACCCCTTGTTGTGAGTAGCCTGACATGGGTCATGGGAACTGAACCTGGTTCTTCCAGAAGAGCAGCAAGCACCCTTAAACACTGAGCCACCACTAAGACACCCCCTTTAATAATGCAAACCTTTATATTTTATTTGCTTATTAAATTATTTGGAGACAGTTTTTCTCTGTGTAGTCCCAACTCTCATGAAGTTTGTAACCAAAGTTTGCCACAACTCAGAGTTCTGCCTACCTCTACCTGCCTCTGTTTTCCAAGTACTGTTTTTAAAGGCATGTGCCAGTGCTGCCTAGTAAGACTGGGTATGTGGAGCCCTTTTTACCCTTTTGTTTCTTTCAAGACAAGGTTTCTAATGTAGCCCTGACTATTCTGGAATTCACTTTGTAGACCAGACTGGCCTCAAACTCACAGAGATCTGCATTCTTCTGTCTCTTGAGTGCTGGTATAATGGTATACAACACCATGACATGGCAACTTCTTTCACTGAATGAAATATATACATATATTTACAATGACCTCCATAAAAATATGCAAGCTGGGTCTAGGTAGTCATGTTGCTAATGAAGAAGTGTAAATGTACTATATTATTGTACTCAGGTTGTAGATCTACACTGTTGTCATCTACGTTCTGTTTACAATTTCTGTTTCATGGGTTCTTTCTTATGCCAATACAGTTTTTCACAGATCTAGATTTGTGTGGTGACAAACACTGATAAAAGAGAGCTGCTTCTTTACCTGTATTTCCCTCTTGGTAGTCCATTAGCTCCCATGTACAGCCTGCCTTCCTCTCTTCAACTTGTATATCCATTTCTCTTCTCACTGGATGGTGTGGTCAGGGTTAGGTCTGATGATTGGTCATTCTGTATGAATCTGCTGGTGTACAAATTATATCCTATTGAGATTAGCTCTCAAATATAAAGCTTTATTTATGTTAATTTAATATGAGATATTATGCTTAGCTCAATGTTCTCTTTCACTTTTTTAAAACCATGACTATCCCACTGTTCTATCTGAGGAAATCTTTTGGTTCTTTCTATGCCATAAGTCCTAGGGATTGAACTCAGACTGTTTGGCTTAGTAGCAAGCACATTTACCTACTGAGTCATCTCTTAGACCCTCAATCAGTCTTTGATCTTCTGGTGAATTTGTGTGAAGGGCTAGTTTGCAGCTGCCCTTCATCAAAGGAACCATTTTCATTTCTTTCTATTGTGCTGTTTTATTTTTTTTTTAAACCTAATAGAAGGTCTGGGTACGTCAGTGGCAGAGAACATACCTAGCATGGGGGGTGGGGGAGAGAGAGAGAGAGAGAGAGAGAGAGAGAGAGAGAGAGAGAGAGAGAGAGAGGTTATGACAATCTCTTCTTTGTGACTCTCAGTAACCCACCCTGATGACATCCTTACATCTTTCACTCTTGCTAAAGTAACCACGGTCTCAAACTGTGCTAATTATCCCCTGGCTATTTGTTTTGTTTCAAAACAAGATTTCTCTGTGTAGCCCTGGCTGTCCTGGAACTCACTCTGTGGACCAGGCTGGCCTCGAACTCACAGAGATTTCCCTGCCTCTAGTCCCAACACTTGTGAGGCAGACTCAGGCAGATCCCTTGATTTTTTTATACCTATTATTATAAACAACCCTCAGATGATTTTTAAATGTTTTCTTCATAAAAATGAAGTAATTTTGTATGTTTTCCAGTGCCACTTTTTATGATCCTGTATTAACTATATAAGGTAATATGTTCCATTCTGACATTTCCCTATGTATATAATGTACTTTGATCTTCTATTACCTTTCCCGATAGTCCAGCCTCTCTTTTACTTTCATAAATCCCCTCACACACAGAGATGATTCACATGAACAGAGACACACAATACTTGTCTTGGAGAGACTGCTTATGTCACTAAATGTAATGCACCAGATCCAACTCGTTCGCTAATTTGCTTGCGTGTGTGAAGAAGAGCTCTCGGGTAGGCCTGACTGGCATGGAATTCACTACGGAACCTAAGCAGCATCATTTGCACACACTTTGTAGCCTAGACCACATTCATGATCCTCCTGCATCAGCCTCCTGAGTGCTAGAATCACATGTCACACCACCATGACCAGCTCCAAATACCTTCCTGCAAACAGCGTAACATCACGATTCTTTTTTTTTAAAGTAATTTTATTAAATTATAAAAGTTTCCATTTCCGCCACTCCTCCCACCACCCTCCCACTCCCCCCACTCCCTCTCCTCCTCCCTCTTCGTCCCTTAGGGCAGTCAGGGTTTCCTGCCCTGTGGGAAGTTCAAGTTCCTCCCCCCTCCCTCCAGGTCCAGGCAGGTGAGTATCCAAACAGACTGGATCCCCAAAATCCAGTATATGCAGAGGAAACAAGTCCCAGTATCATAGTCAATGGCTTTTCAGAAAGACTTCGGGCCAGCCACATTCAGAGAATCAAGCCAAATTCCGAGAATCTGATTAGATCACGTCTTCATTCAGTCCCAGTCCAACTGGCCTTGGTAAACTCTCATTAGATCCGTTCCCTTGTATCAGTGGGTGATAGCATCCCTCGCAGTCCTGATTTTCTTTTTCATGTTCTTCGTCCTTCTGCTCCTCATTTGGACCTTGGGGGGCTCAGTCCGGTGCTCCAATGTGGGTCTCCGTCTGTATTGCCGTCCTTTGCCAGATGAAGGAACTATGGTGATAAGCAAAATATACATCAGTATGGTTATGGGCCACGGCCGGTTCAGGCACCCTCTCCTCTGTCCAGAGAATAATCTGGGGATCTCTCCTTGGACCTGGGATCCCATATATAATCAAGTCTCCTGTAAGCCCTAAAATGACTCCCTTATTTAAAATATATTCTTCCCTGATCCCATATTCATCCTTCCTCACTCTCCCCATCCCAGGCCACCGAGCTTTCCCCATTCCTCCCCTACTCCCTTCTCTCTAACCCCCTCCCCTTCCAACAACCCTCCCACCCTCGCCATGCACCCGAGGTTACCTGGGACTCTTGTCTATTTCCTACCTCCTGGCGGGTAGCTAAATAATCTTCATCAGGTTCATCTTCTTATTTAGCTTCTCTAGGATCACGAATAATAGGCTCAAAGACCTTTAATTATGGTTAGAATCCACTTATGAGTGAATACATACCGTGTTCCTCTTTTTGGGTCTGGCTTACCTCACTCAGTAAACCGTTTTCTATTTCCATCCATTTGCATGCAAATTTCAAGATGTCATTGTTTTTTACCGCTGAGTAAAACTCTAATGTGTATATGTTCCACACCTTTTTTAACCATTCTTCTATTGAGGGGCACCTAGGTTGTTTCCAGGGTCTGGCTATTACAAATAGTGCTACTATGAACATAGTTGAACAAATGCTTTTGTAGTATGTTAGGGAATCTCTAGGGTATATTCCCAAGAGTGGAATTGCTGGGTCCTGAGGGAGGTTGACTCCCAGTTTCCTGAGAAACCGCCACACTGATTTCCACAGTGGCTGCACGAGTTTGCATTCCCACCAACAATGGATGAGTGTTCCCCTCACCCCACATCCTCTCCAGCATAGGCTATCGTTGGTGTTTTTGACTTTAGCTATTCTGACAGGTGTAAGATGGTATCTCAAAGTGGTTTTGATTTGCATTTCCCTGATCGCTAAGGAGGTTGAGCATGACCAAAAGGGCCTTTTGGCCATTCGGAGTTCATCTGTTGTGAATTCTCTATTCAGTTCAGTACCCCATTTTTAAATTGGGTTAATTAGAGTTTTAGTGTCTAGTTTCTTGAGTTCTTTGTATATTTTGGAGATCAGACCTTTGTCTGATGAGGGATTTGTAAAGATCTTCTCCCAGTCGGAAGGTAGCCTTTTGGTCTTACTGACAGTGTCCTTTGCTTTACAGAAGCTTCTCAGTTTCAGGAGGTCCCATTTATTCATTGCTTCTCTTACTGTCTGAGCTCCTGGGTTTCTGCTTAGGAACTGTTCTCCTGTGCCTATATCTTGTAGACTACTTCCCACTTTCTCTTCTATCAGTTTCAAAGTGGTCAGATTAATGTTGAGGTCTTTAAGCCATTTGGACTTGAGTTTTGTGCATGGTGATAGATATGGATCTATTTTCATTCTTCTACAGGTTGACATCCAGTTATGCCAGCACCATTTGTTAAAGATGCTTTCCTTCTTCCATTGTATGCCTTTAGCTCCCTTGTCAAATATCAGGTGTTCATATGTTTGGGGGTTAATACCCGGGTCTTCTATTCGATTCCATATATCGACGTCTCTGTTGTTATGCCAATACCAAGCTGTTTTCAATACTGTTGCTCTGTAATAGAGTTTGAAGTCAGGGATGGTAATGCCTCCAGAAGTTCCTTTATTGTATAAGATTGTTTTGGCTATCCTGGGTTTTTTGTTTTGCCATATAAAGTTGATTATTGTTCTCTCAAGGTCTGTGAAGAAGTTTGATGGGATTTTGATGGGAATTGCGTTGAATCTATAGATTGCTTTTGGTAGAATTGCCATTTTTACTATGTTGATCCTCCCAATCCAAGAACAGAGTAGATCTTTCCATTTTCTGGTATCTTCCTCAATTTCTTTCTTCAAGGACATACAGTTCTTGTCAAATAGGACTTTCACTTCCTTGGTTAGAGTTACCCCAAGATATTTTATGCTATTTGTGGCTATCATGAAAGGTGATGTTTCTCTGATTTCCCTCTCTGCTTCTTTATCCTTTGTGTATAGGAGGGCAATCGATTTTTTGGAGTTGATCTTGTATCCTGCCACATTACTAAAGGTGTTTATCAGCTGTAGGAGTTCTTTGGTAGAGTTTTTGGGGTCGCTTATGTACACTATCATATTGTCCGCACATAACGAAAGTTTAACTTCATCCTTTCCAATTTGAATCCCCTTGATCCCCTTATGTTGTCTTATTGCTATTGCTAGTACTTCAAGCACTATATTGAAGAGGTATGGAGAAAGTGGACAGCCTTGTCGTGCTCCTGATTTTAGTGGAATGGCTTTGAGTTTCTCTCCGTTAAATTTGATGTTAGCTGTTGGCTTACTATATATTGCTTTTATTATATTTAGGTATGTTCCTCGTATACCCAATCTCTCCAGCACCTTTATCATAAAGGGGTGTTGAATTTTGTCAAATGCTTTTTCAGCATCCAATGAAATGATCACATGGTTTTTTTCTCTCAATTTATTTATATGATGGATTACATTGATAGATTTGCGTATGTTGAACCAGCCCTGCATCTCTGGGATGAAGCCCACTTGATCATAATGGATAATTTTTCTAATGTATTCTTGGATTCGGTTTGCCAGTATTTTATTGAATATTTTGGCGTCAATGTTCATGAGTGAGATTGGTCTGTAATTCTCTTTCATGGTTGTGTCTTTTTGTGGTTTTGGTATCAGGGTAATTGTAGCTTCATAAAAAGAGTTTGGCAATGATTCTTCTGTTTCTATATTGTGAAATACATTAAGGAGTATAGGTATTAGCTCTTCCTGGAAGTTCTGGTAGAATTCTGCATTGAAACCATCTTGACCTGGGCTTTTTTAGGTGGGGAGGTTTTTGATAACAGCTTCTAATTCTTCGCGACTAACAGGTCTATTTAGATTGTTCACTTGCTCTTGATTTAACTTTGGCAAATGGTATTTATCTAAAAACCAATCCATTTCTTGTACATTTTCCAACTTTGTGGCATATAAACTCTCGTAGTAAGATCTAATGATTCTCTGAATTTCCACTGTATCTGTTGTTATGTCCCCCTTTTCATTTCTGATCTTATTAATTTGAGTGTTCTCTCTCTGCCGTTTGATTAGTTTGGCTAGGGGTTTGTCAATCTTGTTGATTTTCTCCAAGAACCAACTTTTTGTTTCGTTGATTTTTTGGATTGTTTTCTGTGTTTCTATTTTGTTGATTTCAGCCCTCAGTTTGATTATTTCCAATCTTCTACTCCTCCTGGGAGAGTCTGCTTCTTTTTTTTCCAGAGCTTTTAGGTGTGCTGTTAAGTCTCCAATATATGCTTTCTCCGTTTTCTTTAATTGGGCACTTAGTGCTATGAACTTTCCTCTTAGCACTGCTTTCATAGTGTCCCATAGGTTTGAGTATGTTGTGTCTTTATTTTCATTAAATTCAAGGAAGACTTTAATTTCTTTCTTTATTTCTTCCTTGACCCAGGGATGATTCAGTAGTTGACTGTTCAACTTCCACACATTTGTAGGCTTTCTGGAATTCGAATTGTTATTGAGTTCTAACTTTATTCCGTGGTGATCCAACAAGACACAGGTGATTACAAATATTCTTTTGTATCTGTGTAAGTTTGCTTTGTTACCAAGTATGTGGTCAATTTTCGAGAAGGTTCCATGAGCTGCAGAGAAGAAGGTATATTCTTTCCTTTTGGGGTAGAATGTTCTATAGATATCTGTTAAGTCCATTTGATTCATTACCTCTAGCAATTCTCTTATTTCTCTGTTGAGTTTCTGTTTGATTGATCTGTCCATTGGTGAGAGAGGTGTGTTGAAGTCTCCTACTATCAGTGTGTGTGGTTTGATGACTGCCTTGAGTTCTAAAAGCTTTTCTTTTACATAAGTGGGTGCTTTTATATTAGGGGCATAGATATTCAGGATTGAGACTTTCTCCTGATTAATTGTTCCAGTTAAGAGTATGAAATGTCCATCACCATCTCCTCTGACTGATTTTAGTTTGAAGCCAATTTTATTAGATATTAGAATGGCCACACCAGCTTGTTTCTTAGGTTCGTTTGCTTGGAAAACCTTTTCCCAACCCTTTACTCTGAGTAGATGTCTATCTCTGTGGTTGAAGTGTGTTTCTTGTAAACAGCAGAATGTTGGATCCTGTTTTCTTATCCAGTCTCTAAGTCTGTGCCTTTTTATAGGTGAGTTGAGTCCATTAATATTAAGAGATATTAATGACCAGTGGTTGTTGATTCCGTTTATTATTTGTGTGTGTGTGTGTGTGTAGTAGAGTTTGTGTGTTTCTCTTCTTTGAGTTGTGGTTGTGAAGGGTCGCTAGATGTCTGAGTTATTGTAGGCAGTGATGGCAATGTTGGATTCCTTGGGTTGCGATTTTCCTTCTATTACTTTCTGTAGGGATGGATTTGTGGCTACGAATTGTTTAAATTTATTTTTATCCTGGAATATTTTGTTTTCTCCGTTGATAGTGAATTATAGCTTGGCTGGGTATAGTAGTCTGGGTTTGCATCCATGGTCTCTTAGTTTCTGCAGTATCTCTATCCAGGATCTTCTTGCTTTCATGGTTTCCATAGAGAAGTCTGGTGTAAGCCTGATAGGTTTACCTTTATAAGTCACTTGACCTTTTTCCTTTGCAGCTCTTAATATTCTTTCTTTAATCTGAATGTTTTGTGTTTTGATTATTATATGGCCAGGGGACGTTTTTTTTTTTTTTTGATCCAGTCTATTCGGCGTTCTGCATGCTTCTTGAACCTTCATAGGAATATCGTTCTTTAGATTAGGAAAGTTTTCTTCTATAATTTTGTTAAATATATTTTCTGGGCCTTTGATCTGCAGTTCTTTTCCTTCTTCAATCCCTATTATTCTTAGATTTGGTTTTTTTATTGTGTCCCAGATTTCCTGAATGTTTTGTGAAGAGAATTTGTTGAGTTTGCTGTTTTCTTTGACCAGAGCATTTATTTTCTCTATGGTATCTTCAGAATCTGAGATTCGTTCTTCTATCTCTTGTATTCTATTGGTTATGCTTGATTCTGTAGTCTCCGCTCGTTTACCTAGGTTCTCCATATCCAGCCGGTTCTCGTTTTGTGTTTTCCTCATTGCCTCCACTTCAGTTTTCAATTCTTGGATGTAACATGAGGGGGCTGGCTTGTTGGGGTTTCTGTCCCTCCCAGTACCCCAACAGCCGGCAAGCAACAAAGAAAATCACACACAAGACTCCATAAGGTTATAAACTGATTGGCTCATTAGGTCAGGCTTCTTGTTAACTCTTATAACTTATGTTACCCCATTATTCTTATCTACGTTAGCCACATGGGCTCAGTACCTTTCTCAGTGTGACAGCTTACATGTTGCCTCTTTGGTGGTCTGGACAGGAGTGGCAGAGGAACTTCCCTGCTTCCCAGAATTCTCCTGTTCTCATTGCTCCACCCCTACTTCCTGTCTGGCTTTCCCGCCTATACTGCCTGCCTGGCCAATCAGCATTTTATTAAAATATGATTGACAGAATACAGACAATTCTCCTGCACCACTTGGACTGTTTTCTTTACTTGTTTGATTGTTTTTTCTTGGTTTCTCAGGGTCTCATTCACGGATTTACTTATTTCTTCAACCTTTTTGTTATATTTCTCATCCATTTCTATACTCATTTCTTCAAACTTTTTGTTATACTTCTCGACCAGTTCCTTAAGGGAATCATTCATATCCTGTTTAAGGGACTCTATTGCTTTCATAATGGCACTTTTTTCCACTTCCTCTGGGTTAGAGTGTTCAAATCCTTCTGTTGTAGGGTCCTTGGGATCTGGTGTTTTCATGTTGTTTTTCAGATTGTTGGAGGAGGTCTTGCCTTGGCGTCTGCCCATCTCTTCGTTCAAATGCTCTCTATTGGAACTTCTGGTAGCGGGTCAGGTTCCCTGGATGGAAGCTGGGATGGCAGGCTGGAGAGTTTAGCAGGGTGGAACCAGCACTGCAGGTTGACCTGGGAGTGTATGGGGTCGGGGAAAGTCCTAGCTCCTCCTCGCCGGGCCCCTACCACGGGCCGGAATCACACTCACACCTCTGATGGCCCTCTGGATGGAAGCTGGGATGGCTGGCGGAGGCGCTAGCAGGCTGGAGCCAGCAGAGCAGGCTGACCTGGGAGTCTATGGGGTCGGGGAAGGTCCTAGCTCCTCCTCGCCGGGCCCCTTCCTCGGACCGGAATCACACTCACCCCTCTGAAGGCCCTCTGGATGGAAGCTGGGATGGCTGGCGGAGGAGCTAGCAGGCTGGAGCCAGCAGAGCAGGCTGACCTGGGAGTCTATGGGGTCGGGGAAAGTCCTAGTTCCTCCTCGCCGGGCACCTGCCGCGGGCCGGAATCACACTCACCCCTCTGATGGCCCTCTGGATGGAAGCTGGGATGGCTGGCAGAGGCGCTAGCATGCTGGAGCCTATTGTGCTGTTTTAATATAAGGGCAGTAGAGAAGAAATTACTTTTTCATTATTTTAAAATTTCATTTTTTGTGTGTATTTGTGTGAATGTATGAGAGAGAGAGAGACAGAGAGACAGAGAGACAGAGACTGAAAGTAGTGACATTTAGATTACCCTGGAGCTGGTGTTAAAGTGGGTATGAATGACGTGACATGGGTGCTGAGATCTTATTTCAGGCCATCTGTATCCACAACAAGTATTCTCTGTGCTCAACCATCTCTACAGCTCTGTGTATTGATTCCAAACGTATTTACTTCGTACTTACTTATTTTTGTGTGAGTATATGTGTATGTGGGCTGTGGAAAGCAGAAAATATGGGCAAATGATCAGGAGCCACAAATGAAAGCATAAACAGCAGAAAACAAGAGATTTGAAGAGAGCATCTTGGATGTTGAATGACACAGCCTGGCTGTCAGTCTGAAAACTGAAAAACAAGTTGTTGCATACTTATAGGTACACTGAGAGGGAAGGCAAAGCTTCCCAATGCTACCATTAAATCCTAAATCTTCAAGAATGACAGTCTGTGCACACTGCAGCAGAGTCACTAGGCCCTGAACAAATCTGCTTCAATGGTATTGCTTGTGAGAGGCTGTGCATTTGCCTGTGCGATTGAGATGACTTCTTAAACTAACAACAGCTTTCCTATGTAGGTTTGCCACATTACAGGTTGTTCTCCCACATCTTGGTAGCACTCTCAACTTCATTTGCATACCCCTACCACACATCACCAATTTGGGGCCTTTTTTATGGGCTCTAATACTGCAGCAGACATTTGTCTGACCTACCAAGATGTCCTTGGAAATGTCTGTAGAAGCCCCATTACTCCATCACCGCTGTATTCTGAGAGTCTGAAAGATCAAACACCATGTAGCTACCTCCAACTACCATCCACACAAACTATGTTTAAGTCAATATGAGTCATGGTTGGCAGCTGAGCATTGATCACCTGGACAACAGGGAGCTGAATCTCAAGGTATTCCTTGGGTAAAACAGGAGGTCAGAGCTCAGGGACAGTCAGGGATCGCCTCTCCTTAGGCTATATGTCTTTCAAGGTTTCACTGTCTCTTAAGAGATTTGGTATCAATTTCAATACACCAGCTCTCATAGGAAAAAGAACATCAAAATCACATTTTAAATTTCAAATAGAGTGTTATCATATTTATTTATTTGTTTCTATCATCTGTCTATGTCTGTTTATTGTAGATCTTTTATGTATTATTGTTATTTTAGTATTTTAAAATAGAATTTATTAAATTACTATACTTCTAATCACAGTTTCCCCTTACTCCTCTCCTTCCACTGCCTTTCTCCACCTCTCGCCCATCCCCTTCAGCCAATCTACTCTTCCTCTGTTTCTGTTCAGAAAATGCAGGCTTCCCTTAGATGTCAAGAAAGCATGGCATATCATGTTGAGGTGGATCTCAGCTCCTCTCCTCATATTAAGGCTTGGCAGGCAAGCCATTATGAGGAATCAGTTCCCAAAATCCTGCCAAAGCTTAAGGGACAGCCCCCTTTTTCACTGTTAGGAGTCCTACAAGTAGGCCAAGGTAGACAACTGTCACACATATGTAGAAGGCTTAAGCTAATGTCGTGTGGGCTCCTTAGCTCTTGTCCAGTATCTGTGAGCTTCTATGAGTCCCAGTTAGCTGTTTCTGGTGGTTTCCTTGTGATGACATTGACCACCTGTCTCATACAATCATTCCTCCCTTTCTTCTACAGTACTGCCAAACCTAGGCCCAGTGCTTGACTGTGGATCTCTGCATCAGATTCCATCAGTTACTGGAGGAAGGCTCTGTGATGACCATTTGGGTAGTGATCAATCTGATTACAAGAGATAATCAATTCAGACTATTTATCCACAATTGTGAGGCATCTTAGCCGAGATCATCCTTGTAGATTTGTGGAAGTTTCCTATGCAACAAGTTTCTACCTGACATGGGGATTTTGTCTCCCCACTCTCATCAAGACATCTCTTTCTTTACACTCTCCCTCTATTTTCCTTCAATGTAATCCCTAATTTTCCCATTCCCATCTGCCTGCTGTTTACCAAGGAGATCTCTTCTAGTTCCCCTTCATAGGGAAATCCAAATATTCCTCT
The DNA here is from genome assembly GCF_982192425.1 of Myodes glareolus. NCBI lineage: Eukaryota > Metazoa > Chordata > Mammalia > Rodentia > Cricetidae > Myodes > Myodes glareolus. The sequence goes on from NC_142027.1 coordinate 84,047,882, forward strand.
TTGGCAGTCCTTTGTACCTAGCCTCTCTGGGGTAGTGTGTTGTTTCATGGCCATCTTTTACTTTGTAGCTAATAATCACTTATGAATTAGTACATGTAATGTTTGTCTTTCTGGGACTTAGTTACCTCACTTGGGATAATTTTTTTGTAGTTACATCTATTTGCCTTCAGATTTCCTGATGCCACTCTTTTTAATCGACAAATAATGCTCCATTGGTTAAATGTGCCACATTTTCTTTATCTACTCTTTGGTTGGGGGAACATCTGGGTTGATTCCAGGTTCTGGCTATTATGAATAATGCTGTTATGAACATAGTTGACCAAGTGTTGTTGTGGTATGGTTGAACATCCTTTGGGTATATGCCCAAGATTGGTATAGCTGGCTCTTGAGGTAGATTGAGTCTCAAATTGCTGAGAATTTTAATCGATTTCCGAAGTGTCTGTGTAAGTTTGCACTCTCACCAGCAGCAGAGGAGTGTTTCTCTTCCTCCATAACCTTTCTAGCATGAGCTATCACTTGTATTTTTGAACTTAGCCATTCTGACAGATGTAAGATGGAATATCAGATTCATTTTGATTTTCATTCCCTCATGGCTAAGGATGTTGTACAATTCTTGGTCTTTTGATCATTTGAGATTCTTCTGTTGAGAATTCTCAGTTTAGATCTGTTCTCCATTTCTAACACTGGATTATTTTGTTTTTGATGTCTCATTTTGTGATTTCTTTATAAATATTGAAGACCAGCCCTCTTTTAGATGCGGGGTTGGTGAATAACTTTTCCATTCCATGCCATTTTGTCTTATTGACAGTGTCCTTAGCCTTACAGAGCTTTTCAGTTTCTGGAGGTTCTTCTAATTAATTATTGATCAATATCTGTGGTACTCAGTATCTGTGCTACTGAATATCAGGAAGATTTCTCCTGTCCCACCGTCTCGTCAGTCAGTTTCAGTGTAACTTGATGATGTTGAGGCCTTTGATCCACTTGGAATTGTGTTTAGTGCAGGGTTTTAGATATGGGTTTATTTGCATTCTTCTGCTGAAATCCAGCTATGCTAGCTGCATTTGTTGAAGAGGCTAGCTTTTTCCATTGTGTAATTTTGGCTTCTTCGTCAACATTTACGTATTCATAGGTGTGTGCACTTATGTGAGGGTCTTTGATTCATTTCCACTGATCCACCTTTTGGTGTTTATGCCAATACTATACTGTTTTTATTGCTCTGTAGTAGTGTTTGAAATCAGGAATGGTGACACATTCAGAAGTTCCTTTAATATACAGGATTAAATTGGTTATCCTGGTTTTTTTTTGCTTGTTTTTCTACATGATGTTGAGAGTTTTCTTTTGATGTCTGTGAAGAATTGTGTTGAAATTTTGATGGGTATTGCTTTTGGTAAGATGATAATTTTTACTATGTTAATACTATTGATTCATGAGCATGAAAAATCTTTTCATTTTCTGATACCTTCTCCGATTTATTTCTTCAAAGATTTAACATTATTGCCATACTAGTCTTTCAATTGCTTGGCTAGATTTATCTCAAAATATTTTATGTTATTTGTGATTATTGTGCATAATATTGTTTCTTAATTTCTTTTTCAGGCAGTTCGTCGTATGAAAATAGAAAGGCTAATGTTTTTTTTTTAGTTAATCTCATATTTGGTCACGTAGCTGAATGTATTCATCAACTGTGGGAGTTTGCTGGTAGAATTTTTGGGGTTACTTCTGTACACTGTCCTGTGACAGCAATAGTTTGACTACTTTCTTTATAGTTTGTTTGCCTTTGATCTCCTTTGTCTCATTGATCTAGCTAGAGCTTCAAGTACTGTATTGAATAGGTATGGAGAGTGTGGGTCATCCTTGTCTTGTTCTTGATTTTGATGGAATTGCTTTGAATTTTTCTCCATTTAATTTTATGTTGACTGTCAGGTTGCCCTTTATTGCTTTGATTAGGTTTAGGTATATTCCTACATCCCTGAAATATCCAAGACATTTATCATGAAGGGGTGTTGGATATTGTCAATCACATCTAATGAGGTGATCATGTGTTTTTCTTCTTTCAGTTTTTCCTATGTTTTTATTGAGCTATATATTTTTCTCTACTCATTTCCTTCCTCTTCTCTTTCCTTCTATTCTCTTTCAGGGTCCGCAGGCTCCAAATTTATTCAGAAGATTTTATGTTTTTTTTTTTTTTACTTCCCATGTAGATTAGATCCATGTATGTGTCTCTTAGGGTCCTCTTTGTTGTCTAGTTTCTCTGGGATTTTGAATTTTAGGGTGGTTTCTCTTTTGCTTTATGACTAAAAACCACTTATAAAAGAGTAAATATGATATTTTTCTTTATGGTTTTCGGTTGCCTCACTCTATATGATGTTTCCTAGATCAATCCATTTTTCTACAAATTTCAACATGTGCGTATTTTTTTCAACTGTGTAGTATGCCATTGTGGAAATTTACCAAATTTTTCTTATCTGTTCTTCAGCTGAGGGGGATTTAGGTTGTTTCTAAGTTCTTGCTATGACAAACAATGCTGCTATGAGCATAGTTGGGCACATGTCTTTGTTGCACTATTGAGCATCCTGTGGATATACAACCAAAAGTGGTATTACTGGGTCTCTAGGTAGGTTGTTTCCTAATTTTCTGAGAAATTTACATACTGAAATCCAAAGTGGATGTACCAGTTTTTACTCCCACTATCAATGGAGGAGTGTTTCCTTTACCCCCACATCATCTTCAAAAAAAGCTTTCATCAGTGTTTTTTTTTCCACCATACTTATAGGTGTAAGATGAAACTTCAGAGTTGTTTTGATTTGCATTTCTCTTATGGCTAAGGATGTTGAGCATTTCCTTAATTGTCTTTCAGCCATTTTAGATTCCTCTGCTGTGAATTCTATTTAAGGTCATACACCATTTTTATTAGATTATTTTTATTTGATAATCAATTTCTTGAGTTCTTTGTATTTTTGGAGATCAGTTCCCTGTACAGTGTGGGGTTGGTGAAGGTCTTTCCCCATTCTGCAGTCTGATATTTTGTCTTGTTGACTAAGCCATTTGCTTTGCTGAAACTTCTTAATTTTAGGAGATCCCACTTATTAACTGTTTTTCTCAGTATCTGTGCTACTACTGTTATATTTAGGAGGTGGTCTCCTGTGCCAATATGTTCAAGTTTCCGCTTTCTCTTCTATGAGATTACGTGTGGTCAGTTTTATGTTAAGGTCTTTGATTTATTTGTTCTTGAGTTTTGTACGTGGTGTAGATATTGATATATATTCATTCTTCTACATGTTGATATCCAAGTATGCCAGCACAATGTGTTAAATATGCTTTCTTTTTTCATTTTTTTTGCTTCTTTTACAAACAATTAGGTATTTGTAGTATATGGATTGATATCTAGGTCTTTGATTCGGTTTCATTGGTCCTCCTATCTGTTTTTATGCTAAAACCTGGCTGTTTTCAATATGGAGCTGTGTAGTAGTGTTTGAAGTGAGGGATTGTGGTGGCTCCAGAAGCTCCTTTATTGTAAAGTATTGTTTGGTTATTTTGGTTCTTTTTGTTTGTTTGTTAGTTTTCTTTTCCATATGAAGTTGAGTATTGTCCTTTTGAGGCTGTGAAGAATTTTGCTGGGATTTTGATGTTCATTGCATTGACCATATAGATTGAGTTTGTAAAGCTTGCCATTTTTACTATGTTAACTCTACCTACCAAAGAGCATGGGAAATCTTTCCATTTTCTAGTGTCTTCTTCAGTTTCTTTCTTCAAAAATTTAATGTTTTTGTCATTCAGGTCTTCCATTTGTTTGGTTATAGTTACTTCAAGATATTTAATGCTATTAGTGGCTTTTATGAATAATAAAGTTTCTCTGATTTTTTCTCAGCCTATTTCTCATCTGTGTACAGAAGGGCTACTGATTATTTTGAGATAATCTTGTACCTTGCTGTATTACTGAAGATGTTTATGAGTTATAGAAGTTCCTTGGTAGAATTTTTGGGGTTACTTATGAAAACATTATTTCATCAGCATATAGTGAGAGTTTGATTTCTTTTCTAATTTGTATACCCTTGATCTCCTTTTGTTGTCTTATTGCTCTAGCTCAAACCACAAGTACTGTATTGAATAGATACGGACAGAATGGACAACCTTGTCTTGTTCCTGATTTCAGTAGAATTGCTTTGACATTCTCTCCAGCTAGTTTGATGTTGGCTGTTGGCTTGCTTTGCATTGCCTTTGTTATGTATAGGTATCTTCCTTTTATCCCTGCCGTCTCCAAGACCTTCAACTTGAAGATATGTTGTATTTTTTCAAAGGATCTTTCAGAATATAATGAGATTATTTTGTGTTTTTCCAGTTTGTTTATATGGTGGATTACACTAACAGATTTTTGTATTTTGAAACAGCCCTGCATCTCTCAGATGAAGACTACTTGATCATAAAGGAAGATTCTTCTGATGTGTTCTTTGATTCATTTGTCAGTATTTTATTGAGTATTTTTACATCTGTGTTCATGAGTGAGATTGGTCTGTAATTCTCTTTCTTAAGAAAGTCTTTGTGAGGTTTTGGTATACAGGTAATTTTAGCCTCATAAAAAGAGTTTGGCAATGTTCCTTCAGTTTTTATTGTGTGGAATAGTTTGAGGAGGATTGGTATAAATTCTTCTTTGAATGTCTTGTAGAATTCTGAGCTGAAACCATCTGTTCATGGGCTTTTTGTTTTGTTTTGTATTGGAGATTTTGATGACTGTTTCTATTTCTCCAGCAGTTATAGGTCTGTTTAATTTGCTTATTTGGTCTTGATTTAATTTTGGTAAGTGATATTTATCCAGAAAGTGGTCCATTTCAATTAAGTTTTCCTTGTTTTGGAGTACAGGTTTTCAAAATATGACCTCATGCTTCTTTGAATTTTCTCCGTGTATGTGTTATACCCCCCTTTTCATTTCTGATTTTGTTTATTTTTTAATTTTATTTTATTTATTTTTCCTTTTACTTATTTTTATTACTTTATAAATAATATCATTCAAAAGTACCACTTCCTCCCTCCTCCCACTTCCCTCCTGCTCCCCCACTCATCCTTTCTCTTTCTCCCTCCAGTCCTAAGAGAGGGCAGTGTACTCCGCCCTGTGGGAAGTCCAAGGCCCTCCCCATCCATCCAGGATTAGAAAGGTTTGCATCCAAATAGAATAGGATCCCAAAAAGCCAGTACATGCTGTAGAGACAAATCCCAGTGCCATTATCATTGGCTTTTCAGTGTGCCTCAATTTTGAGCCAGTTTGAACTCATGCTCATTCAGTCTAAGTCCAGCTGAATTTGGTGAGCTCCCATTAGCTCATGCACACTGTTTCAGTGGGTGGACCAATCCCTCGTGTTCCTGACTTCCTTGCTCATATTCTCCCTCCTCTGCTCTTCAACTGGACCTTAGGAGCTCAGTCCAGTGCTCCGATGTTGGTCTCTGTCTCTCTCTTTATCTGTTGCTAGCTGAAGGTTCTATGGTGATATTCAATATAGTAATCAGTCTGACTATGGAAAAATGCCAGTTCAGGCACCCTCTCCTCCACTGTCCAGGGTCATAGCTGGAGACATCCCTGTGGACACTTGGGAAACCCTCTGGAGTCAAGCATCTTGCCAATCCCACAATGCCTCCCATTATAAATGCCTTCTTCACTGCTCCCTTATTCATCTTTCCTCCATCTCAACTATCCCACTGCCCCCAGCTCTTCACAACCTTCCCCTTCTCCTTCTTTTCCCCTCTATTTCCTTTCCCTTACCCTATGCCCAACTCCATGATCCCAACTTTTTCCTGGTAATCTTGTTTTCTTCCAATTTCCAGGAGGATTTATATATGTTTTTCTTTGGATTCACCTTATTACTTAGCTTCTCTAGCATCATGAACTATAGGCTCAATGGCCTTTCTTAATGGCTAGAATCCACTAAGGAGAAAGTACATACCATATTCATAGTTTGGAGTCTGGGTTATCTCACTCTGGATAGAGTTTTCTAGTTCTATCCATTTGCACACAAAATTCAAGATGTCATTATTTTTAATGTTGAGTAATACTTTAATGTGTAGATGTGCCACACATACTTTATACATTCTTCCATTGAGGGGCATCTAGTTTGTTTCCAGTTTCTGGCTATTATAAATAATGCTGCTATAAACATAGTTGAACAAATGCTTTTGTAGTATGATTGGGCATCTCTTGTGTATATTCCCAAGAGTGGTATTGATGGATCTTGAGTTAGGTTGACTGAATTTTTTGATAAACTGCCATACTGATTTCCAAAGGGGTTGCACAAGTTTGCATTCCCACCAGAAATGGATGAGTTGCTTACTCCAGTTCCTCTCCAGCATAGGTTATCATTGGGGTTTTTGATTTTAGCCATTCTGACAGGTGTAAGTTGGTATCTCAAAGTTGTTTTGATTTGCATTCCCATGACAGCTAAGAAAGTTGAACATAACCTTAAGTATCTTTTGGCAATCTGAAATTCTTCTATTGAGAATTCTCTGTTCAGTTCAGTACCCCATTTTAACTGAGTTATCTAGAATTTTAATATCTAATTACTTGAGTTCTTTATGTATTTTGGAGACCAGAACTTTGTCTAATGTGGGGATGGTGGAGATCTTCTCCCAATCAATTGGTTGCCTTTTTGTTTTATTGACTTTGTTCTTTGCTTTACAGAAAACTCTCAGTTTTAGGAGATCCCATTTATTCATTGATGCTCTTATTGTCTGTGCTACTGGGGTTCTATGTAGGAAGTGTTCTCCTGTGTCCATGTATTGCAGACTACTTCCCTCTTTCTCTTTTATTAGGTTCAGTGTGGTCAGATTAATATTGAGGTCTTTAATCCATTTGGACTTGAGTTTTACGCATGGTGATTGATATGGATCTATTTTCATTCTTCTACAGGTTGACATCCAGTTATAGTATTTGTTAAAGGTGTTTTCTTTCTTCCATTGTATAATTTTAGCTTCTTTGTCAAAAATCAGGTGTTCATAGGTTTTTGCATTAATATTCGGGACTTTGATTTTATTCCATTGGTCCATGTCTCTGTTTTCATGCCAATACCAAGCTGTTTTCATTACTGTAGCTCTGTAATAGAGTTTGATGTCAGGGATGGTAATGCCTCTGGAAGTACCTTTATTGTATAGTATTGTTTTGGCTATCATGTGATTTTTGTTTTTCCATATAAAGTTCATTATTGTTCTCTCAAGGACTGTGGGGGAATTTTGTTGGGATTTTGATGGGGATTGCACTGATTCTATAGATTTCCTTGGTATTTCCCATGGTGTAATTGCAGTTTTTACTATGTTAATCCTACCAATCCAAGAGGCTGGGAGTTTCTTCCATTTTCTGGTATTTTCTTCAGTTTCTTTCTTCAAAGACTTAAAGTTCTTGTCATATAGATCTTTCATTTCCTTGGTTAGTTTTACCGCCAGATACTTTATGCTATTTGTGGCTATTATGAAAGGTGATGTTTCCCTGATTTCCCTCTCTGCTTCTTTATCCTTTATGTATAGGAGGGCTACTGATTTTTTTTTAATTTGATCATGTATCCTGCCGCATTACTGAAGGTATTTATTAGCTGTTGAACAGTTTTGGGGTCCCTTTTGTGTTCTATCATATCATCTGCAAATAAGTGAAGTTTGACTTCTTCCTTTTTAATTCTAATTGCCTTGATCTCAATATGTTGTGTTATTGCTATTGATAAAATTTTAAGAACTATATTAAAGAGATATGGAGAAAGTGGACAGCCTTGTCTTGTTCCTGATGATAGTGGTATTGCTTTGAGTTTCTATCCATTTAATTTGATGTTGTCTGTTGGTTTGGTGCATATTTATTTTATTATATTTAGATATCATCCTTGTATTCCTAATCTCTCAATGACCTTTATCATAAAAGGGTCTTGAATTTATTTCTATTTTTCAAATTTATTTATTTATTTAAAATTTCCACTTCCTCCCATCCTCCCATTTCCCTCCCAACACCCCACTCCCCCTCCCCCCGCTCTCCAGTCCTAAGAGAAGTCAGGGTGCCCTGCCTTGTGGGAAGTCCAAGGCCCCCCTTTCCATCTTAGGAAGGTGTGCATCCAAATAGACTAGGCTCCCAAAAAGCCAGTACATGCAGTAAAAACAAAATCCAGTGTCATTATCATTGGCTTCTCAGTCTGCCCTGATAGGCAGCCTCATTCAGAGAGTCCGGTTTGATCACATGCTCATTCAGACCCAGTGCAGCAGGCCTTGGTGAGCTCCCACTAGATCAATTTTACTGTCTTCGTGGGTGGACGCACCATTCGTGGTTCCTGCCTTCCTTTCTCATATTCTCCCTCCTTCTACTTTTCATCTGGGCTTTGGGAGCTCAGTCCAGTGCTCCAATGTGGGTCTCTGTCGCTATCTCCATCCCTCCCGAGATGAAGGTTCTATGGTGATATGCAAGATATCCATCGGTGTGGCTATGGGAGAAGGTCAGTTTAGGCACCCTCTCTAATGCTGCCTATGGACCTACTTGGGGAAATCCCCTTGAACATCTGGGAACTCCCTTATTTAAGATATCTTCTTCACTGCTCTCATATTCACCTTTCCTCCATCTCAATTTTCCCATTTCTCCGAGCTCTCCCCAATTGCTCCCTTCTCCCTACTCTCTCCACATCTCCCCTTCCCCCCAAACCACCCCAACCCCGCTGTTCCCAACTTTTGCCAGGCGATCTTGTCTGCTTCCAATATCCAGCAGGATAACTATATGTATTTCTTTGGGTTCACCTTCTTATTTAGCTTCTCTAGGATTACAAGCAATAAGCTCAGTATTCTTTGTTTGTGGCTAGAATCCACTTATGAGTCAGTACTTACCATATTCCTCTTTTTAGGTCTGGGTTAACTCACTCAGCAAAGTGTTTTCTATTTCCATTCATTTGCATTCAAAATTTAAAATATCATTCTTTTTCCCACTGAATAGAACTCTAAAGTGTATATGTGCCACACCTTCTTTATCCATTCTTCTATTGAGGGGCACCTAGGTTGTTTCCAGGTTCTGGCTATTACAAATGGTGCTGTTATGAACATAGTTGAACAAATGCTTTTGTAGTATGATTGGGCATCTCTTGGGTATATTCTCAAGAGTGGAATTGCTGGATTCTGAGGTAAGTTGACTCCCAGTTTCCTGAAAAACCGCCACACTGATTTCCAAAGTGGTTGCACAAGTTTGCATTCTCACCAACAATGGATGAGTGTTCCCCTTACTCCACAACCTCTCAAAGACCTTTATCATAAAGTGGTGTCGAATTTTTTCAAATGCTTTTGGCAGCATCTAATGAAATCATCCTGTTTTTTCTTTTAGTTTATTTATATGATATATTACATTGATAGATTTTCATATGTTGAACCAGCCCTGCATCTCTGGGATTAAGTGTACTTGATTATGGATGATTTTTTATCTGTTATTGAATTCAGAATGCAAGTATTTTATTGAGAATTTTTGCATTAAAGTTCATGAGTGAGATTGGTCTGTAATTCTCTTTCTTGGGGTTGAGTCTTTGTACAGTTTTGAGATCAAAAAAAGTGTTTGGCAATGACTCTTCTGTTTCTATTATATGGAACACATTAAGGAGTATAGGTAAAAAATCTTCTTGGAAGTTCTGGTAGAATTATGCACTAAAATCATCTGGTCCTGGACTTTTGGGAGTTAGAAGGCTTTTGATTATAGTTTCTATTTCTTTGCAACTTATAGGTTTATTTAAATTGTTCACCTGCTCTTGATTTAATTTTAGTATATGGTATTTTTCTTAAAAATGTCCATTTCTTTTACATTTTCCAATTTTGTGGCATGTCTGTTGTTATGTCCCCCTTTTCATTTCTGATCTTGTTAATTTGAGTGTTCTCTCTCCACCATTTGGTTAGTTTGGATTGGGGTTTGTCAATCTTGTTGATTTTCTCAAAGAACCAGCTCTTTGTTTCATCGATTCTTTGGATTGTTTTCTGTGTTTGTATTTTGTTGATTTCAGCCCTCACTATGAATACTTCCAGTCTTCTATTCCTCCTGGGTGAGTTTCTTTTTTTTTCTAGAGCTTTCAGTTATGCTGTTAAGTCTCTAAAGTGAGTTTTCTACATTTTCTTTATGTGGGCACTTAGTGCTATTTTCCCATAGGTTTGGGTATGTTATGTTTTTTTTTTTTCTTGAATTTAAGGAAGACTTTTATTTCTTTCTATATTTCTTCCTTGACCCACGGGTGGTTCAGTAGTTGACTGTTCAGTTTCCATGAGTTTGTAGGCATTCTGGGTGTAGAATTGTTGTTAAATTCTAAATTATCTTTATGGTGATCCAAGAAGACACAGGTGGTTGCTACAATTTTTTTTTGTATTTGTGGATGTTTGCTTTGTTACCAAGTATGTTATCTTTTTAGATAGTTCCATGAGATGCTGAGAAGAAGGTATATTCTTTCCTATTTGAGTTCTATAGATGTCTTCTAAGTCTATTTGATTCATTACATCTGTTAGTTCTCTTATTTTTCTGTTAAGTCTCTGCCTGGTTGACCTGTCATTGATGAGCGAGAAGTGTTGAAATCTCTATTAGTGTGTGGGGTTTGATGTGTGCTTTGAGTTCTAGTAATGTTTCTTTTAAATATGTGGATGATTTTATATTAGGGGCATATATATTCAGGATTGAGACTTCATCCTGATGAACTGTTCCTGTGATGAGTAGAAAGTATCTTTTTTCATCTCTTCTGATTGATTTCAGTTTGAAATCAATTTTATTTGACATTAGAATAGGCACACTCGCATATTTTTGAGGTCTGTTTGCTTGGAAAACCTTTTCCCAACCCTTTACACTGAGGTAGTGTCTGTCTTTGATGCTGAGGTATGTTTCTTGTAAACAGTCAAATGTTGGATCCCCTTTTAATATCCATTCTTTTAACCTGTGCCTTTTTATATGTTAATTGAATCCATTGATATTAAGTGATATTAATAACCAGTGGTTGTTAACTCTGGTTATTTTTTGGTGGTAATGCTTGTGTATTTCCCTTTTTTGAGTTGTACTGGTGGAGGCTTGTTAGATGTCTGTGCTATTGTGAATGTTGTTGGCTTCCTTGGGTTAAGTTTTTTTTTTTCTTGTACTTTCTGTAAGGCTGGTTTCTGGCTGCATATTGTTGAAATCTGTTTTTGTCCTGTAATATCTTGTTTTCTCCATTGATGGTGAAAGAAAAATCTGCTAGGTATAATAGTCTGGGCTTGCATCCATGGTCTCTTAGTGTCTGTCGCACATCTATCCAAGACCTTCTGGCTTTCTTGGTTTCCTTTGAGAAGTCAGGTGTTATTCTGATATATTTACCTTTATATGTTACTTCAACTTTTTCCTTTGCAGCTCTTAATAGTCCTTCATTGATCTGTATGTTTTATGATTAATTATTATATGCTGAGAGGTTGCTTTCTATTTTTTTTTTGATCCAGTCTATTTGGTATTCTGTAAGCTTCTTGTACCTTCATAGGAATATCCTTATTTAGCTTAGGAAAGTTTTCTTCTATAATTTGTGAATATATTTTCTGGGTCTTTGAGCTGTAATTCTTTTTCTTCTACCTCTATTATTCTTAGATTTGGTCTTTTCATGGTGTCCCAGATTTCCTGGATGTTTTGTGATAAGAATTTGTTGGAGTGCTGTTTTCTTTGATCAATGAGTCTATTTTCTCTATTATATTCTCAGCACCTGAGATTCTTTCTCCTATCTCTTGTATCCTGTTTCTTATACTTGTCTCTGTAGCTCCTATTCGTTTACCCAGATTTTCCATATCTAGTCATACCTAAGTTTCTGTTTTCTTTATTACCTCTATTTTGGTCTTCAAGTCTTGAACTGTTTTCTTTACCTATTTGATTGCTTTTTCTTTCTTTTCTTAGGTATCTTTGAGAGATTTTTTAATTTTTTCCTTTTGTTTGTATTCCCTTCCATTTTTTAAGGGAGTTTTTCACTTCCTGTTTAAGGGTCTCCATCGGTTTCATAAGGTTACAACTAAAATCAAATTCTTCTACTTTTTCTGCGTTAGGATGTTCAAGTCTTCTTGTTGCATTTTTGCTGGATTCTGGTGTAATCATATTGCTTTTCAGGTTGTTGGAGGAATTTTTGCTTTGGCACCTGCACATCTCTTCCTTCAAATGCACCCATGAGAGTCTTGGCATCTTGCTCCAATCTTTGCTGTGGCTGACTGATTACTTGGGAGGTTTTCTTGGTCTGCCTTCCCTTAGGTCCCCATAGTACTGGAGCAGACTATCAAATCCCCTGGGCCCTGAATCAGGTTGTGCTATGGGATCCCAGGAACCCAGAGATGAAAAGGCTGGCTTCTGGGGGCAGGGTAGAATATGGTAAAGAAAGCCAACAGCCAGGAACACACCCTGCACAATGGCCAAAAAAGCTTAGACAATGAATTGGCCTGTACTCAGTTACCTGGGACCATCCAGCTGTGTGGCTAATCAGTCATCATTTTCGATCTGCTCAGCTAGAAGCAGGGCCTCTTGTCAGGTTCCAAGGACCTTGATGACAAAAATGTGGGCTTGGGAGACCTGGTAGGATGGTATAAAGAAGTCCCAGTGGCAGAAAGACTCCTCTCTGGCTCCCAAACCCCTCAGCCCTGAATCAGGGTGATTTGGGGATTCCAAGGACCTCACAGATGAAAAGAAGTGCTTGGGGGCAGGGTGGAATGTGGTAAGGAAAGTCAGCAGTTGGGAACATACCCTACTGAATGGCCAGAAAAGTTTGGGGAACTAAAGGGGGGCTGTACTCAGTTCCCTGGTACTGTTGGGCTGGGAATACACTCACTCACCTCTAAGAGACTATTAGCATCTGGAGTGCAAAACACTAACCAGCAGGGCTCACCATGCTGCCTGAGCCTCCAACCAGCAGAGCTCACTCACCAAGACCACTTATACTTATTTTTTAAAAAAGAAAACAAACAACATTTTTTCCTTATACATATCAATCCTAGTTCTCACTCCCTGTGTTCCTCCCATTTCTTCTTCATATGCTCTCATCCCACACCCAACCAATCCCCGGAGACACATTTTTTGGGGGAAGGATTCCTACTATATCTAGTCTGAAAATAGTTTCGCAAAAATCCAGTACATGCAGTAGGGATAAATCCTGGTGTCAATGCCAATGGCACCTCAATCTGCCCTAGTCAAGATCAGCCCCCCTCTCCTACATTGCTTAGGATCTTTGCTGGGGTCATCCTTGTAGATTCCTGGAAATTTCTCTAGAGACACATTTATTACCATACCTATAATGGCTCCCTCAATCAAGATATCTCTTTACGTCCTCTCATTTCTGTCCTTCCTCCTTCTAGACTATTTCATTCCCTCAAGTTCTCCTCAGCAACCCCCTTCTCCCCTCCTCTTACCCTGATGCTCTCCCTTTTTTGCCTTCCCCCATGCTCCCAGTGTTGTCAGACGATCTTGTCAGTTTTAAATTTCCATATGGATCTATGTATGTTTTACTTAGGGTTCACCTTATTATTTAGCTTCTCTAGGATCATGAACTATAGACACAGTATCCTTGTTTATACTTAGTATACTCTTATGAGTGAGTACATACTGTATTCATCCTTTTGGGTCTGGGTTACCTCAAGTATGACAGTGTTTTCTAATTCCATCCATTTGCATGCACAGTTCAAGAAGTCATTTTTTTTTTTTGCAGCTGAGTTTTGTTTATCCATTCTTTGGATGAGAAGCATCTAGGTTGTTTCCAGGTTCTGTCTATTACAAATAATGCTGCCATGAACATAGTTGAACAAATGCCTTTGTAGTATGATTGAACATCATTTGGGTATATGCACGGGGGGTTATTGTTGAATACTGAGGTGGGTTGATTCCATATTTCCTGAGAAATCACCAAACTGATTTCCAAAGTGGTTGTAAAAGTTTGCCTTCCTACCAGTAATGGATAAGCATTCCCCTTAGGCTTCTCATCCTTTCCAAAATAATACATCATTGGTATTTTTTATTTAGTCATTCTGACAGATGTCAGATGGTATCTCAGAGTTGTTTTGATTTGCATTTCCATGATGGCTAAGTATGTTGAACATTTTCTTAAGTGTCTTTTGATGATTTGAGATTCTTCCCTTGAGAATTCTCTTTTTAGTTTAGTACTCATTTTTAATTGGGTTATTTAGAGTTTTGATGTCTAATTTCATGAGTTCTTTATATATCTTAGAGATCAGTCCTTTGTCTGATTGGGGTTGGTGAAGTTCTTTTCCTATTCAGTATGCAGCGTTTTTGGTCTTATTGACTGTGTTTTTTGTTTTAGAGAAGCCTCTTAGTTTCAGGAGATCCCATTTATTTATCTATCATTGCTCTTAGTGTCTGTGCTACTAGGGTTATATTTAGGAAGTGGTCTCCTGTACCCATGCATTGAAGACTCTTAATCACTTTCTCGTCTATCAAGTTCAGTGTGGTTGGATTTAGATTAAGTTCTTTAATCCATCTGGACTTGAGTTTTGTGCATGGGGATAGATATGGATCTATTTTCGTTCTTATACAGGTTGACACCTTCACCATTTGTTGAAAATACTTTCTTATTTCCATTGTATAATTTTAGTTTCTTTGTCAAAATCAGGTGTTCATAGGTGTGTGGATTAATATCTGGATCTTCAATTTGATTCCATTGGTCAATCTCCCTGTTTTTATACCAATACCTAGCTGTTTTCATTACTGTAGCTCTGTAATAGAGCTAGGTGTCAGGGATGTGATCCCTCTGGAAGTTCCTTTATTGTACAGAATTGGTTTTGACTCCCTGTTTTTTTATTTTGTTTTGTTTTGTTTTTCCATATGAAGTTGATTATTGTTCTTTCAATGTCTGTAAAGAATTGTGTTGGGATTTTGATGGAGATTGCATTGAACCTATAAATTGCTTTTGGTTGAATTACCATTTTTACTATGATGATCCTACCCATCCAATAGCATAGGAGACCTTTTCATTTTTTTTTTCGTATCTTCTTCAATTTCTTTCTTCAAAAACTTAAAGTTATAATCAAATAGGTTTTTCACTTCTTTGACTAGTGTTACCCCAAGATATTTTATGTTATTTGTGGCTATTGTGAAAGGTGTTATTTTACTGATTTTCTTCTCATCTTCCTGCTGTGTGTTCTCTAGTTTCTGGTGTTACCATGTTGCTTTTTAAGTTGTTGCATGAATTCATGCATTGGCACCTACACATCTCTTCCTTCAAATGAGGTCGGCCGTGTCTTTCCATCTTGGTCCCGTCCATGCAGGGGCTGTCTGAGTGTTTGTGAATTTTTCTCGGTTTGCTATGTACTGACAATATCTGTGCCTCAAGAAGCCTCTGAGGTCTCTCTTAGCCTGCTTTTTTGGTCTTCTCTCCTGTTAACTCTCTTGTTTCTCTCTCTTAATCCCCTCAGTATCATAGCAAGCTCTTAGTCCCCTTAGGTTTATAGCAAGCTATGTATCAGAGTTCCATGAAGGTTCCAGGGGCATATGTGAGTTTGGGGGCAGGATGGGGTAGTAGTTTGCAGGATCCTGTTGATGTAGTTGGGTAATGGGACATCCTACCTGCAGGGAACTCTCCTGCTGGCTAACTAGAAAAGTTGTAGGAGGTGCCTGGTGTTTTGTCCCACTGTGGAGGTTCTAGAGAATGGCATGTTGCACCATATGACTGTTCACTCACCTCTTAAGTCCCCTCAGCGTTGGAGCAAACTGTGTTTCAGAGTGACACCCAGGTAACAGGAGGATAGGTTAGTTCATTTCTGATTTTGTTAATTTGGATATTCTCTCTCTGCCTTTTGATTAGTTTGGATAAAGGTTTGTCTATTTTGTTGATTTTCTAAAAGAATCAAGTCTTTGTCTCATTGATTTTTTATTGATTTCTTTGTTTCTATTTTTATTGATTTCAGCTCTCAATTTATTTCCTGCTGTCTAGTCCTCCTGGGTGAGTTTGCTTCTTTTTGTTCTAGAGTGTTCAGGTGTTCTGTTAACTCACTAGCATTGGATTTTTCCAGTTTTTTTTTCATGTAAGCATTAAGTGCTATGAATTTTCCTCTTAATACTTCTTTCATTGTGTTCTATGAATTTGGGCAATTTGTGTGATCAATTTCTTTGAATTTTAGGAAGTCTTTAATTTCTTGCTTTGTTTCTTCCTGGACGCATTGATGATTCAGGTGAGCATTGTTTAATTTCCATGTGTTTGTGGGCTTTCTGAAATCAGCGTAGCTCTTGAATTCTAATTTTAAGCCGTGGTGATCAGACAAGACATGTGGTGTTATTTCATATTTTGTATCTGTTGAGGTTTGTTTTGTTACATAGTATGTGGTCAGTTTTTTAGAAGATTCCTTGAGGTGCTGAGAAGAAGGCTTATTCTTTTATGTTTGGATGGAATATACAATAGATGTCTGTTAAGTCAATATGAGTCATGATATCTGTTAGTTCCCTCATTTCTCTGTTTACTTTCTATCTGACAGATCTTTCCAGTGGTGAGACTTGGGTGTTGAAGTTCCTACTATTAGTGTGTGGAGTTTAATATGTATGTTAAACGTTAGTAGTGTTTCTTTTATTTATGAGGATGTCTTGCATTTTGGAAGTAGGATTTTTCATGTGATTGGTATGAAATGTTCTTCTTTGTCTCATTTGATTGATTTTAATTGGAAATCTCTTTTCTTAGATATTAGAATAGCGACAAGAGCTTATTTCTTAGGCCCATTTGATCAGAAAAAGGTTTTCCCAACCCTTTGCTCTGAGGTGATGTTTGTCTTTGAAATATATGTATACATGTATTTCTTGTGTACAACAGAAGGAAGGATTTTGTTTTCATATTCAATCTTTTTATATTCATATTCAATCTTTTATTTGCGTCTTTTTATAGTTTAGTTGAGTTCATTTATATTAGGAATATTAATTTTAGTAATATTAATTAGCTAGTGATTGCTAGCTCCTGTTATTTTAGATTTTTGTCATTGGTGGTGTTATTGTGTGTTTTTCCCTTCTTTGAGATTTGCTGCTGTTGAGATCTGTTGTCTCTGCTTTTATGGATATAGCTAACTTCATGAACTTTAACTCATGAAACCCAATTTATCCTGGGTAAATGACCTCTGGACACACTAATTTCCCCTGCACTTGCTGCCTTGATGTTAGTTGAGTTCAAGTAGAATGTTTATTTTCTTTAGTAATTTTCAAACTTTGCTTTCTGATTACTTGCAAAACAAGACAGACTTGCAAAATGAAGACATGCTTTGACAGCAAAGTCAACTGAGAGGCTTTCTATTAAAATGATGTGTCATTTTTAAATAATTTGGTGTGGGAGATGTCTGGAGATAAAAGTTGGATGTGATGATAGTGATCTTGTCAGATAGTGCACTGGAGTCCAGTTTATTGGCATTTTAACACAGCATTGTCCTCTAAAAAATTCATGCACAAGAAACACAAGCTGAGGTACAAATTGAGAAATTGAATTCACTTAAATCACTAAACTTAGAATGTTTTAAATATGTTTATGGTTTTGTATCAGCCTGAATTCAGACTTTCCCTTGACTGTGTGTATCCTGTGGCCTGTCAGTTGACAGATTTGTATGTGATCATCCCAAAATTGACATACATTCAAACAACACCAAGTGGACTTGCCAAAATCATTTCATGAAGTTGAGAGGGGATGGGGTAATGGGAGAAGTTGGAGGGTAGAGACAGAAAGGTGGAAATGATCTAAATACAGTATTCATGTATAAAATTCTTGTAAAAGTGTAAAAAGTTTTTTTTTCAGTTTTCTAGATAACTTTTTGTTATGTTGATGAAACTTAACAGTTTAAATGTTTATTCACTCAAATATTTGTTCACTATTATATTTATTTAAAGAACTGTGTGAAGAAATTACTATTTCACTTCTTTAAGGACTCATTTTTAGTGTGTGTATGTGTGCTTTTGGTTTTCCAGGAAATGGTATTATCATAGATATGAGCAATGGAAGGTAGGTGCTGAGATCCAGTTCAGATCATCTGTATCACGAGCAAGTGCTCTATGTTCTGAGCCATCTGTCTACATATTTGCATTTTATACACACATATTTTTTCATACTTATTTATGTGTGAGTGTATTTGCATGTGGGATGTGGATATCAGAAAATAGCTTGAGTAAATCCATTCTCTTTTTCCATCCTGTGGGTACTGGGAACTGAACTCAAGTTGTGAGTTTTGGAGACAGGTGACGATACCCCTGAGCTATCTTGACAGCCTGTCACATTGTCTGTCAATGATAATATGAATATGTTTTCTGGGATAAGCACACTTAAATTTGGGTTGAGTCCAACTTATCACAGAGTGCCATCTTTTGAGCACTATTACTGGGTTTAGTTTCCCTCAATTTTGCTCAGGATTTTGTGTGTGTGTGTGTGTGTGTGTGTGTGTGTGTGTGTGTGTGTTTGTATACATACATTTTCTTTTTTATCCTATTTTTTGGGGTTGAATTGGAGTAAATTACAGAATTTCTGTGATATGGTAACCCTTCTTATGAAGTCTCATGATTGATGTTGATCTGTGGACCATTTTGGCTTTGATCCTAAAAAATACTCAGTCACAATCACCTTGGTAAGTTCCCTAGCTGTTGGCCTCAAGTTATGTAACATAAGGATTAGAAATTTCAGAAAAAAAAATATTGCATTTGGGTGTCTTGCCTGCCTGTCTATCTGTGCATCACTTATACACCTGGTACACGTGAAGGCCAGAAGGTCACAAAAACCCCTTGAATTGGAGTAACAGACCATTGTGAGCACCTTGTGGGTATTCAGAATTGAACCCAGGTTCATTTTCAAGAGCAGCCAGTGCTCTTACCCAATGAGGAGTGGCCTCAGTCCCAGCATGGGGACTAGAACAGCCTGCTTGTCTCAAGATTTGTCATGAGGGCCACAGAGAGAGCGTGAAGGAACTTACAAACTGTGAAGTGCATGTTAGTGACAAGAGTTCTGGTACTGATTGGAAATTAACAATTCATGGGTAAATACTTCACTAATATTTTTAGTATATATTCTCCAGCAGACTTTACCTTAAGGGTCAAAATATCATCATAGAATTCCTGCCTCCCCTTTCCCAAGCCATCACTATGGTATTCCAGAAGGTCATTACCATCTTCCTGGTTTGAGTAGAGAGCTCCAAGTTTTACCTATTAGGAAGGTCTGGGATGAGCTGCTGTTTACCCCACTGATCCTATATGGCACTGGACAAAGCTGAGGCTGTGAAAGATGAAGACCCTGATATCTACAGCACAACCCCCACAACTAAGTCTCAAGGAAACTGAGGATGAGGGGACAGTAATATTGTAAGTGTCAGAGGACCAGGAAATCTGCTGGAAAATGATGTCTCCTAGAAAAGACAGGAAGTAATAATCATGAAATGACAACAATGTTGTTACCTAAACAAGATCTGAAAACTGACATCAACAATAGACACACTAATATGGATGAGAAAAATCTCACAAGAACTCATTCCTTGATGAATAGCTATAGCCAATTAGTAACCGATGGCAAAAAAAATTAGTCTTTCCCATGGATTAGCCCCTTATTAATTGATTGTCTAGAATTAAGTGGTCAGCCCTTAAAACAAACAAGCAAAGCACATTAATTGAAGACAGAGATTTTATTTATTTATTTATTTATTTATGCTTAAATATGTGTAACAATAATAATTTAATAAGGGCTATGGTATTGAAATAGAGTGGGTTATGGGAGGAATGGAAGAGAGAAGAGGAAGTGGGATGTTGTAATTTTATTTTAATTACAAATAAAAATAAAAGGATGGAGACTTTTATCTTTAGTGCTGCATGATCGCTTGGATCCTGGTTGTGTTAGGAATCTATTATTTAACTGGGTTGGGTCAGTTATCATTGTGGCATGGTTTCTTCACTAGTGATAGGGCTGCCTTCATAGGGTTGAGAAGTGGATGTCTAATGTGAGCAAAGTTTTTAGAACCATAAACATTAGATATCATTGTCTGATGTAGCTTCATTGCACCTGTGATTGTGTGTTTCTCCACATTCTTTACTCCAGTTGAGAAAACAATGTAATTTCTAGACCTCAAATCATAATGTTGGGTGACCTCTCTACCATCCTTCTTTCTTAGTGCTTCATTCTGTACTCAAGAGCTCTTGGATCCTGCTTGGGCTGGAGGACGTGGGAGATCCTAAGTGATAGATAGGACCAGAGTAATGAGAAAAAAATGGGTGTCAGAAATTTCTCGGACCAGAGTTTGGGAGAAGCAAGCAGTATTGAAAAGATATTATGATTGGGATCAGCAGGCATTTGAACTTTTTATTGTTTTAACTGAACTATATATCTTTCTCTGATCCCCTTCCTTCCTCCTCACCTTCTTTTACTGTCTCCGGTGACCCCCATGCTCCTAATTTACTCAGGAGACCTTCTCTTACTTTCCTTCCTATTTATATCGATCTATATCTCTCTTATGGTCCTCATTGTTGTCTCGGTTCCCTGGGGTTGTAGATTGTAGGGTGGTTTTTCTTTGCTTTATGCATAAAATACACTTATGAGTAAGTACATATTATATTTGTCTTTCTGGATCTGGTTCACTGGTGCAGGAGAATTATCTGTATTCTGTCAATCGTGTATTTTAATAAAACACTGATTGGCCAGGCAGGAAGTATAGGCAGGTCCACCAGACAGGAAGTAGAGGTGGGGCAATGAGAACAGTAGAAGGCTAGGA
The DNA here is from genome assembly GCF_982192425.1 of Myodes glareolus. NCBI lineage: Eukaryota > Metazoa > Chordata > Mammalia > Rodentia > Cricetidae > Myodes > Myodes glareolus. Next base: position 84,068,549 of record NC_142027.1, read on the forward strand.
AGGAGGAAACCCATTTCTCCATTCCTGCTCAGACAACAGAGAAGCAAGGTGTAACCTGCCCCGCTGGAAAAGGTACTGAGCCACATGGCTAACACAGACAAGAATTATGGATTACAGTAAGACGTAGGAATTAGTTAATAAGAAGACTGAGCTAATTGGCCAAACAGTTTATAAACTAATGTAGGCTCTGTGTGATTTTCTTTGGGAGTTGCTGGCTGTGGGGTGCCGGGTGGGACAGAAAACCCAAACAAACAGGCCCCATCATGTTACAGTTCACCTCACTCAATATGTTTTCTTCTAGATCCAGTCATTTGCCTGCAAACTTCAAGATGTTATGTTTTTGTGACTATTGTAAATGGTGATATTTTTCTGATTTCTTTCTCAGCACTTTTAACATTTGAATATAGGAGTGTTACTGTATTTTTGAGTTGATCTTGTATACATATCATCTGCAAATAAACATAGTTTAAGTTATTCTTTTCCAATTTTTATCCCTTTGACCTCCTTTTGTTGTTTTATTGCTGTAGGTAGAACTTTGATTACTATGTTGTATAGGTTTGGAGAGTGTGGACATCCTTGTGCTGTTCCTGATTTTAGTGGAATTGCTTTCATTTTCTTTCCATTTAATTTAATGTTGACTGCCAGCTTGCTCTACATTGCTTTTATTAGTTTAGATATGTTACCTGTATCCCTGATCTCTCCAAGACCTTTATCACGAAGGGGTGTTGAATTTTGCCAAATACTTTTTCAGCATCTAATAAGTAGATCACATGCTTTTTCTTTCAATTTATTCATATAGTGGATTTCTTTGATAGATTTTCATATTTGAACCATCTCTACTTCTCTGAGGTGAAGCCTACTTGATCATGATGGATGATTTTTTTTATGTATTCTTGAATTTGTTTTGCTAGTATTTTACTGACTATTTTTGAATCTATATTCATGATAGAAATTGGCCTGTAATTCTCTTTATTAGTTGCATCTTTGTATGGTTTGGGTATTAGGGTAGCTGTTGTCTCATTAAAAAAAAGTTTGACAATGTCCCTTGTGTTTCTATTGTATGGACCACTTTGAGTAGTATTGAAATTACCTCTTCTTTGAAATTCTGGTAGAATTCCTCTCTGAACTCTCTGGCCTAGGACATTTTTTGGTTGACAGACTTTTTATATCTACTTTTATTTCCTTAGGGGTTAAAAGTCTATTTAAACTGTTTTCCTATTCTTGATTTACTTTTGGTACGTGGTAGGTAACTATCCAGAAAATTATCCATTTCCTGTAAATTTTCAAATTTTCTGGAGTACAGGATTTGAAGTATGACTTTATGATTCTTAGGATTTCCTCTCTGTCGGTTGTTATGAGCCTCTTTTCATTTTTGAATTTGTTTATTTGCATATTCCCTCTCTGCCTTCTCGTTATTTTGGATAAGGATTTGTCTATCTTACTATTTTTCTCAAAAAAAACCAACTCTGTGTCACATTGATTCTTTGTATTACTTTCTTTGTTTCTATTTTATCGATTTCAGCCCTCAATTTGATTCTTTCCTGGCATTTACTCTTCCTGGGTGCATTGGATTCTTCTTGTTTTAGAGTTTTCAGATGTGTTGTTAAGTCACTTGTATGAGATTTCTTCAGGTTCTCTATGTAGGCACTTAGTGCTATGAACTTCTCTTTTAGAACTCCTTTCAAGTGTCCCAAAGATTTCTGTATGTTATACATTCATTTTCAATGAATTTGAGGAAGTCCTTAATTTCTCTCTTTATTTCTTTCTCTATCCAGGGGTGATTCAGCTGAACACTGTTTAATTTCCATGAGTTTGTAAATTTCTGTAGTTCATGTTGTTGTTAAATTCTAACTTTAAGCCATGGAGATCTGAAAAGACACATGGAATTATTCTATATTTTTGTATCTGTTAAGGTTTGCCTTGTGACCAAGCATGTGGTCAATTTAAAAAAAGGTTCCATGAGGTGTTGAGAAGAAGTTATATTCTTTTGTGTTTGGGTAAACTTTTCTGTAGATGTCTGTTAAATCCATTTGAGTCATGACATCTGTTAATTCTTTTATTTCTCTGTTAAGTTTCTGTCTGACAGACCTCTCCACTGATGAGAGAGGGATGTTGAAGTTCCCTACTATTAGTGTGTGGGGTTGGATTGCAATTTAAGCTATAATAATGTTCCTTTTTACATATGTGGATGCTCTTGTATTGAAATAAAGATGCTCAGAATTGAGACTTCATATTGAACATTTTTTCCTGTAATGAGTATAAAGTGTCCTTCTCCATCTCTTTTAGTTGACTTTAGCTTGAAATTTATTTTTGTAAGATATTAGGATAGCTTTACCTGCTTGTTTCTTTAATCCATTTGATTGGAAAATCTTTTCCCGACTCTTTCCTCTGCGGCAATGTTTGTGTTAAGGTTCAGGTGTTTTTCTTGTATGCAGCAGAAGAATGGATCTTGTTCTTATATCCATTCTGCTAATCTGTGTCAGTTTATAGGTGAGTTGAGACCATTGATATTAAGTGATATTAGTGACCAGTGATTATTTATTTCTGTTATTTTTTGGTTGTAGTGTTTGTATGTTTTCCTTCTTTGAGCTTTGCTAGTGTGAGGTGTGATGTTACTTGTTGCCTGTGTTTCCTTGGTTGCAGTTCATTTCCTTGGGGGTAGAGTTTTCCTTCTATTGTTTTCTGTAATCCTGCATTTGTGGATAGTTAATGTTCAAATTTGGTTTTGTCATGGAATATCTTGTTTTCTCCACCTACAGTGATTGAAAGCTTTGCTGATTACACTAGTCTAGACTTTTATAAATGTTTTATAGTGTCTGCACCATATCCATTCAGCAGCTTCTGGCTTTCTGAGTCCCTCACTTTGTATGTAGGGAAGAAAGAGGGCCTGCTTTTCATCCTGGCTGCCGGCTAGCTTATCCCCCAAAATAATCACACAGAAACTGTATTAAATTAAATTACTGCCTGGCCCATTATATCTAGCCTCTTCTTGGCCAACTTTCACATCCTGATGTAACCCATTTCTACTAATATGTGTAACACAATGAGGTCGTGGCTTACCAGGAAAGATTCTAACCAGCATCAGTCAGGAACTTCATGCAGTCTGCCAGACTGCCTTTTTCCTCTGAGAATTCAGATCTGCCTTCCACGTCTATCTAAGTGGTGCCCTATTAAAAGGCCAAGGCAGTGTCTTTATTCAACCAATGAAAGCAACTCAATTACAATGGACCCTCTGAACCATTTGTGGTTTTTTTTTATTGTCTTGATTTCGGTTTTCAAGTCTTGAATTGTTTCTTTCACCTGTTTTATTGCTTTTTCTTGGTTTTCTTTAAAGGTATTGTTGATTTTTCCCTTTTTGTTTGTCTTTTTGTCTACATCTTTGAGAGAATTTTCATTTCCTCTTTAAGAGCCTCAAACATTTTCTTAAACTTATTTTTCAGATTATTTACTTCTGCTTCATTTGCATAGATGTGTTGAAGCCTTGCTCTTGTAAAACCATTAGTTTTTGGTGATACCATGTTGCCTTTTGTGTTGTTCAGGATGTTCTTACCTTGTTGCCTATCCATCTTTTCCTCCAAATAACAAACAAACAAACCAGCACCAATGGTCTCAAATAAAAATCAAAACTATAGTCAATACATCAGCTTTAGTGGCATGCATAATTCACACACTGCATGATTTATCTATTCACAGTGTAAATTTCAGTGGTTTTTAATATTGTTCTACATTATCACTTACTTTTAGAGCATTTTCATCAGTCCAAAAAAGCTTCTGATCATTTACAAGCAATTGATCAGAGAGATAATTTCCGTTGATTTTATTGAGCTATACATTGTTCTCTGCTCCCCTCCCTTACTCCTCCACCTCTTTCCCCCTCTTCCATGATCACCATGCTCCCAACATAGTCAGGAGATCTTGTCTTTTCTCCTTCCTCTGTAGATTCTTATATGTCTCTCTTAGGGTGCTTTTTGGTATCTAGGTTCTCTAGGCTTGTAGACTACAGGTTGGTTTTCCTTTGCTTTCTTTCCAAAACTACTTATCATTGAGTATATATTTGCCTTTTTGGGTCTGTGTTAACTTAATCAATATGCTTTTTTCTAGACTCATCTAATGGCCTTCAAATTTCAAGATGTCATTTTTTACTGCTCTATAGTACTCCATTGTGTTAATGTACCACATTTTCTTTTTCCATTCTTCACTTGAGGGTAATCTAGGTTGCTTCCAAGATCTTGCTATTACAAATAATGCTGTTATAAACAGAGTTGAGCACATGTCCTTCTAATAGGATTGACTTTCCTTTGGGTACATACTGAACATTTGTATTGCTGGGTCTTGTGGTAGATTGTTTTCTAATTTCCTGGGAAACCACCATACTGATTTTCAAAGAGGCCGTAGAAAATTTGCCTACCAAGTAGGAGTGGAGGAACAATTCCCTTACCCCACATCCTTTCCAGCATGAGTTGTCATCAGTGCTTTTTGTCTTAGCCACTCTGACAGGTGTAAGATGGAATCTCAGATTTGTTTTGATTTGTGTTTCCCTAACGGTAAGAATGCTGAGCACTTCCTTAAGTGTATTTCAACCATTAGAGATTTGTCTGTTAAAAGTTCTCTGTTTAGGCCTTTATCTCATTTTTAGTGGATTGTTTGTTCTTATGATGTTAAATTTCTTGACTTCTTTCTGTATTTTGGAGATAATTCTGATCAGAGAAATTTTTATTCTCACTTTATGTTATTCTTCTATATAGGCTTTTGTTGTGATCCATAGCAGTCAGGGCCACTTGCAGGTTGGAGTCTCATTTCCTCCCCCTGTAAAACATGACCTGATCAAACTGTGTTGTGTAAGTGGTCTATTGGAACATATGAGACTTAACAAACTATCCCAACTCAACTTGATAAGTCTTAATGGCCTCTCTATTACATAGTGGTGACTCCTGCCCAGAATATTCTCACAATCTATTAAGGAGTGTTTAGAGGAATAATCTCATGTTGTAGGCTAGAAAGAAGGAAATGTAAGTGTGAGATTCACACCTCAGGAGAAGTGACTTTATATGTTAGGGGTCCAGATTCTAACAGGTTGCTATTGTTTTTCTGAGTTGACGTGTCAAAAATGACAAAATATCTTTCAGGGAAAGACAAAGATATTCTGTAAAGATCTGCACGGACATGGCAAAATGATAGCTTTATTTTATGTATTTTTGAATGGATCCAGTCTTGGTGAGAGGGCATTTCACGTCAATGAATTTGCTTGAAATTTTGGTGAAATGAAAGAACCTTTGGCCTTCCTGAATTACAACATCGTTTATTGATTCTTCCCAGAATGTTAACTGAAAGGACATCAATACAGGCTCTACATGTACTTTATGATCTGTCAAGGATAAGAGATTATCAAAGTCCAGGTGATGCAGATGTGAGCCATCTATGTGAGCCCTGGCTCCACCTGTCCTTCCAGGGTATAAATAATACAGGCTGGGAACTCTTCAGCACAAGCGGGCAGAAGGGAAGCTCTGCAAAGGACAGCACACACAAGTGGAGGGAGGATACAGAGGGGAATATTGCTGACAGACAAGAGATGATGGACCTGACTTCAGCTCTCTCACTGGAAACCTGGGTGCTCCTGGCAATCAGTTTGATGCTTCTATATGTGTGAGTAACTACCAAAGTCCTGCTCCCACTTTGTCCTTGGGATTGGGGTTATATACACTCATGCATTCTGGTATTGACTAGAAGGTCAAAAGTGATATATGAAACTGGGCTAGAAGAGACGGCTCAGTGGTTAAGAGCACTGACTGCTCTTTTGGAGGATTCATGTTTGAATCCCACCATCCAAGTGTGACTTACAATCATCTGAAACTATAGTTGCAGAGTATTTTTGGTCCTTCGCAAGCACTAGAATACAATTTTATAAAGTGATAGCAGCATTTGAAATTAACTCTTGTAGAAACACTCTGAATTTACATGTTTTTATTTATTGGGGCTAGCAGCAGCACGAGACAGTGCGTGTGTGTGTGTGTGTGTGTGTGTGTGTGTGTGTGTGTGTCTGTCTGTCTGTCTGTCTGTCTGTCTGTCTGTGAGTTTGTATGTAGGGCAAGGTGAATCATGCATATAGAAGGCTAGAGTGGCCAAGTTAACACCAAAACCAGTGGCAGTTAGAAAAAGGCAGTTACACCAAAAGCATGACAGGTATACAAATATTGGGACAACTGCACCAGGAGGGTGAGAGCTGTGCCAAAAGTGTAACAGCTGGAAAAGGGAATGAAACTCAAAAACAGTGGACTTAGGAGCTGTGGCTCATAAGGACATGACTGCTCATGTGATTGGTTAATTCCCCTACTGCTTTTTTTTTTTGGATTCTGGGTTTTTGCTTTATAAGTTGCATGTTGTAAGGGAATAAATAAGTTTCTGTTTGACTCAACTCACCACTGAGTCAACTCTTCGGTTGGGCCTACAGAGGGACCCCATGTGTGTGCATGTGTGTATGTGAATGTGTGTGTAAGTCGGAAGACAACTTTCTTTCCTATCTTGGGAGTCTTTTTTTTTTTTTAGTAAATTTTATTAAATTATAAAAGTTTCCATTTCCGCCCCCCCCTCCCAACACCCTCCCACTCCCCCCACTCCCCCCCTCCTTCCCCTCCGTCCCCCAGGGCAGTCAGGGTTTCCTGCCCTGTGGGAAGCTCCAGCTCCCTCCCCCTCCCTCCAGGTCCAGGAAGGCGAGCGTCCAAACAGACTGGATCCCCAAAATCCAGCATATGCAGAGGAAACAGGGTCCCAGTGTCATAGTCAATGGCTTTTCAGAAAGACCCCGGGCCAGCCACAGTCAGAGAATCCGGCCAAATTCCGAGAATCTGGCTAGATCACGTCCTCGTTCAGTCCCAGTCCGACTGGCCCTGGTAAATTCTCATCAGATCCGCTCCCTTGTATCAGTGGGTGATAGCATCCCTCGCAGTACTGATTTCGTCTTTCATGTTCCTCCTCCTTCCGCTCCCCCTCCGGACTTCGGGGGGCTCAATCCGTTGCTCCAATGTGGGCCTCCGACTGCATAGCCGTCCTTCGCCAGACGAAGGATCTATGGTGATAAGCAAAATATACATCAGTATGGTCATGGGCCACGGCCGATTCAGGCACCCTCTCCTCTGTCCAGAGAGCAATCTGGGGGATTTCTCCTTGGACCTGGGATCCCATATATAATCAAGTCTCCTGTAAACCCTAAAATGGCTCCCTTAGTTGAAATATATTGTTCCCTGATCCCATATTCATCCTACCTCCCTCACCCCCATCCCCGGCCACCAAGCTTTCCCCGTTCCTCCCCTACTCCCTTCTCTCTAGCCCTCTCCCCCTCCATCGACCCTCCCACCCCCCCATGCACCCGAGGTTACCTGGGACTCTTGTCTATTTCCTACCTCCTGGTGGATAGCTAAATAATCTTCATCAGGTTCATCTTCTTATTTAGCTTCTCTAGGATCACGAATAATAGGCTCAAAGACCTTTAATTATGGTTAGAATCCACTTATGAGTGAATACATACCGTGTTCCTCTTTTTGGGTCTGGCTTACCTCACTCAGTAAAGCGTTTTATATTTCCATCCATTTGCATGCAAAATTCAAGATGTCATTGTTTTTAACCGCCGAGTAAAACTCTAATGTATATATGTTCCACACCTTTTTTAACCATTCTTCTATTGAGGGGCACCTAGGTTGTTTCCATGTTCTGGCTATTACAAATAGTGCAGCTATGAACATAGTTGAATATATGCTTTTGTAGTATGTTAGGGAATCTTTAGGGTATATTCCCAAGAGTGGTATTGCTGGGTCCTGAGGGAGGTTGACTCCCAGTTTCCTGAGAAACCGCCACACTGATTTCCACAGTGGCTGCACGAGTTTGCATTCCCACCAACAATGGATGAGTGTTCCCCTCACCCTACATCCTCTCCAGCATAGGCTATCGTTGGTGTTTTTGACTTTAGCTATTCTGACAGGTGTAAGATGGTATCTCAAAGTGGTTTTGATTTGCATTTCCCTGATCGCTAAGGAGGTTGAGCATGACCTTAAGTGTCTTCTGGCCATTCGAAGTTCATCTGTTGTGAATTCTCTGTTAAGTTCAGTACCCCATTTTTTAATTGGGTTAATTAGAGTTTTAGTGCCTAGTTTCTTGAGTTCTTTGTATATTTTGGACATCAAACCTTTGTCTGATGAGGGGTTGGTGAAGATCTTCTCCCAGTCAGAAGGCAGCCTTTTTGTCCTACTGACAGTGTCCTTTGCTTTACAGAAGCTTCCCAGTTTCAGTAGATCCCATTTATTCATTGTTTCTCTTATTGTCTGTGCTGCTGGGGTCCTACTTAGGAAGAGGCCTCCTGTGCCTATATCTTGTAGACTACTTCCCACTTTCTCTTCTATCAGGTTCAAAGTGGACGGATTAATGTTGATGTCTTTAATCCATTTGGACCTGATTTTTGTGCATGGTGATAGATATGGATCTACTTTCATTTTTTTACAGGTTGACATCCAGTTATGCCAGCACCATTTGTTAAAGATGCTTTCCTTCTTCCATTGTATACCTTTAGCTCCCTTGTCGAAAATTAGGTGTTCATAAGTTTGTGGGTTAATATCTGGGTCTTCTATTCGATTCCATAGGTCGACTTCTCTGTTCTTATGCCAATACCAAGCTGTTTTCAGTACTGTAGCTCTATAATAGAGCTTGAAGTCAGGGATGGTAATGCCTCCAGAAGTTCTTTTATTGTATAAGATTGTTTTGGCTATCCTGGGTTTTTTGTTTTGCCATATAAACTTGATTATTGTTCTCTCAAGGTCTGTGAAGAAGTTTGATGGGATTTTGATGGGGATTGCATTGAATCTATAGATTGCTTTTGGTAGAATTGCCATTTTTACTATGTTGATTCTCCCAATCCAAGAGCAGGGGAGGTCTTTCCATTTTCTGGTATCCTCCTCAATTTCTTTCTTCAAAGACTTAAAGTTTTTGTCAAATAGGTCTTTCACTTCCTTGGTTAGAGTAACCCCAAGATATTTTATGCTATTTGTGGCTATCATGAAAGGTGATGCTTCTCTGATTTCCCTCTCTGCTTCTTTATCCTTTGTGTATAGGAGGGCCACTGATTTTTTGGAGTTGATCTTGTATCCTGCCACGTTACTAAAGGTGTTTATCAGCTGTAGGAGTTCTTTGGTAGAGTTTTTGGGGTCGCTTATGTACACTATCATATCATCAGCAAATAACGAAAGTTTAACTTCATCCTTTCCAATTCGAATCCCCGTGATCCCCTTATGTTGTCTTATTGCTATTGCTAGAACTTCAAGCACTATATTGAAGAGGTATGGAGAGAGTGGACAGCCTTGTCGCATTCCTGATTTTAGTGGAAAGGCTTTGAGTTTCTCTCCATTCAGTTTGATGTTAGCTGTCGGCTTGTTGTATATTGCTTTTATTATATTTAGGTATGATCCTTGTATCCCCAGTCTCTCCAACACCTTTATCATAAATGGGTGTTGAATTTTGTCAAATGCTTTTTCAGCATCTAGTGAGATGATCATATGGTTTTTTTCTTTCAGTTTATTTATATGATGGATTACATTGATAGATTTGCGTATGTTGAACCAGCCCTGCATCTCTGGAATGAAGCCGACTTGATCATAATGGATAATTTTTCTAATGTGCTCTTGGATTCGGTTTGCCAGTATTTTATTGAGAATTTTCGCGTCAATGTTCATGAGTGAGATTGGCCTGTAATTCTCTTTCTTGGTTGTGTCTTTGTGTGGTTTTGGTATTAGGGTAACTGTAGCTTCATAAAAGGAGTTAGGCAGTGACTCTTCTGTTTCTATATTGTGGAATACATTAAGGAGTATAGGTATTAGCTCTTCCTGGAAGTTCTGGTAGAATTCTGCATTGAAACCATCTGGTCCTGGGCTTTTTTTGGTAGGGAGATTTTTGATAACAGCTTCTAACTCTTCGCGACTAACAGGTCTATTTAGATTGTTCACCTGTTCTTGGTTCAACTTTGGTATATGGTATTTATCTAAAAAAATGTCCATTTCTTTTACATTTTCCAACTTTGTGGCATATAAACTTTCATAGTAAGATCTAATGATTCTCTGAATTTCCTCTGTGTCTGTGGTTCTGTCCCCCTTTTCATTTCTGATCTTATTAATTTGCATGTTCTCTCTCTGCCGTTTGATTAACTTGGATAGGGGTTTGTCAATCTTGTTGATTTTCTCCAAGAACCAGCTTTTTGATTCATTGATTCTTTGGATTGTTTTCTCTGTTTCTATTTTGTTGATTTCAGCCCTCAGTTTGATTATTTCCAGTCTTCTAGACCTCCTGGGTGAATCAGCTTCTTTTTTTTCTAGATCTTTCAAGTGTGCTGTTAAGTCTCCAATGTGTGCTTTCTCCGCTTTCTTTAATTGGGCACTTAGTGCTATGAACTTTCCTCTTAGCACTGCTTTCATAGTGTCCCATAGGTTTGAGTATGTTGTGTCTTTGTTTTCATTAAATTCAAGGAAGAGATTAATTTCTTTCTTTATTTCTTCCTTGACCCAGGGGTGATTTAGTAGTTGACTGTTCAGTTTCCATGAGTTTGTTGGCTTCCTGGGGGGAGCATTGTTGTTGAATTCTAATTTTAGTCCATGGTGATCTGACAAGACACAGGTAGTTACTAATATTTTTCTGTATCTGTGGAAGTTTGCTTTGTTACCGAGTATGTGGTCAATTTTCGAGAAGGTTCCATGAGCTGCAGAGAAAAAGGTATATTCTTTCCTATTTGGGTGGAGTGTTCTATAGATGTCTGTTAAGTCCATTTGATTCAATACCTCCAATAGGTCTCTCAATTCTCTGTTTGGTTTCTGTCTGATTGACCTGTCCATTGGTGAGAGAGGAGTGTTGAAGTCTCCTACTATTAGTGTGTGTGGTTTGATGACCGCCTTGAGTTCTAGAAGAGTTTCTTTTACATATGTGGGTGCCTTTATATTAGGAGCATAGATATTCAGGATTGAGACTTCCTCCTGATGAATTGTTCCAGTTATGAGTATGAAATGTCCATCTCCATTTCTTCTGATTGATTTTAGTTTGAAGTCGATTTTGTTAGATATTAGAATGGCCACGCCCGCTTGTTTCTTAGGTCCATTTGCTTGGAAAACCTTTTCCCAACCCTTTACTCTGAGTAAGTGTCTGTCTTTGTGGTTGAGGTGTGTTTCTTGTAAACAGCAGAATGTTGGATCCTGTTTTCTTATCCAATCTCTAAGTCTGTGCCTCTTTATAGGTGAATTGAGTCCATTGATATTAAGTGATATTAATGACCAGTGGTTGTTGACTCCGGTCATTTTTTTTTTTTAAGTAGTAGAGTGTATGTGTTTTTCTTCTTTGATTTGTGCTTGTGAATGGTCGCTAGATGTTCGAGTTATTGTAGATCGTGTTGGGAATGTTGGATTCCTTCGGTAGTGATTTTCCTTCTAATATTCTCTGTAAGGCTGGATTAGTAGCTACGTATTGTTTAAATTTGTTTTTATCCTGGAATATTTTGTTTTCTCCGTTGATAGTGAACTTGGCTGGGTATAGTAGTCTGGGTTTGCATCCATGGTCTCTTAGTTTCTGCAGTACCTCTATCCAGGATCTTCTGGCTTTCATGGTTTCCATAGAGAAATCCGGTGTAAGCCTGATAGGTTTACCTTTATAAGTTACTTGACCTTTTTCCTTTGCAGCTCTTAAAATTTTTTCTTTAATATTTATGTTTTGTGTTTTGATTATTATATGGCGCGGGGATGTTTTTTTCTGATCCAATCTATTCGGTGTTCTGTATGCTTCTTGAACCTTCATAGGAATATCGTTCTTTAGGTTGGGAAAGTTTTCTTCTATAATTTTGTTGAATATATTTTCTGGGCCTTCGATCTGCAGTTCTTCTCCTTCTTCAATCCCTATTATTCTTAGATTTGTTTTTTTTATTGTGTCCCAGATTTCCTGAATGTTTTGTGAAGAGAATTTGTTGGATTTGCCGTTTTCTCTGACCAGAGCATTTATTTTCTCTATGGTATCTTCAGAATCTGAGATTCGTTCTTCTATCTCTTGTATTCTATTGGTTATGCTTGATTCTGTAGTCTCCACTCGTTTACCTAGGTTTTCCATATCCAGCCGGTTCTCGTTTTGTGTTTTCTTCATTGCCTCCATTTCAGTTTTCAATTCTTGGACTGTTTCCTTTACTTGTTTGATTGTTTTTTCTTGGTTTCTCAGGGTATCACTCACAGATTTACTTATTTCTTCAAACTTTTTGTTATATTTCTCATCCATTTCTATACTCATTTCTTCAAACTTTTTGTTATACTTCTCGACCAGTTCCTTAAGGGAGTTATTCATATCCTGTTTAAGGGACTCTATTGCTTTCATAATGGCACTTTTTTCCACTTCATCTGGGTTAGAGTGTTCAAATCCTTCTGTTGTAGGGTCATTGGGATCTGATATTTTCATGTTGTTTTTCAGATTGTTGGAGGAGGTCTTGCCTTGGCGTCTGCCCATCTCTTCGATCAAATGCTCTCTATTGGAACTTCTGGTATCGGGTCAGGTTCCCTTGTTGGGCAGGGAGTTCACTGATAGAATGCCTACCTTTCCCCAAGCAGGGTATTGAACCACAGGCACTGCCTCTTTCCGGGATGCCCCTATAGAGCAGGCCCAGTGTGCAAGGCAGCTGAGGTGGGGAAATTTTATGGGCTCAGTGGGAGGGGAGAAATATAGAAATTTGTACCTGGATGGAAGCTGGGATGGCAGGTGGGAGAGCCTAGCAGGGTGGAAACAGCACTGCAGGCTGACCTGGGAGTCTATGGGGTCGGGGAGATTCCTAGCTCCCCCTCACCGGGCCCCTGTCGTGGGCCCGAATCAACTCACCACTCCGAAGGCCCTCTGGATGGAAGCTGGGATGGCTGGCAGGGAAGCTAGCAGGGTGGAGCCAGCAGAGCAGGCTGACCTGGGAGTCTATGGGGTCGGGGAGAGTCCTAGCTTCCCCTCGCAGGGCCCCTGTTGCGGGCCCGATTCAACTCACCACTCCAAAGGCCCTCTGGATGGAAGCTGGGATGGCTGGCGGGGAAGCTAGCAGGGTGGAGCCAGCAGAGCAGGCTGACCTGGGAGTCTATGGGGTCGGGGAGAGTCCTAGCTCCCCCTCGCTGGGCCCGCGGGGACCCGAATCAACTCACCACTCCGAAGGCCCTCTGGATAGAAGCTGGGATGGCTGGCGGGGAAGCTAGCAGGGTGGAGCCCCTATCTTGGGAGTCTTATAAGTCAAAATCAGAATAACAAAAATTTTCAATCAATGCCTTTATTGTGCAGTCATCTCAAAGGACAGAAATGATGTGACAGTGGAGTTGAGTTCACTGTGCATGTTTATTTTTGGCTAAATAAGCATCAAAGAAGGGACTATATGTGCCAGGCAAGCAATTCACTACTGTGGTATAGCCACAGTGGTACAAACTCTGGAAGTTCATATTGACATTATGCAGCTCTGCTAAGCAAACCCTTACATACTGTCAACTACCTCTTGCTGAGGTGATAAGATTTACTCTCTGTATGACCTGATTGATTTTCAGGTTACCTCTAGATTCAAAATAACTGAGTAGAAACAAGTACTAACCACAGGCTGCCATGCACACTGAACCGCTTACCTTTTCTTTAAACTCTCTGGGAAATGGAGGGACAACCAAGTTATTGGTTGGTTTCATGTTTTAGTAATGTTTATTTCCTCTCTTCTGTATGTGAAATCACAATGTTTTCTGTTTCACTTATAGATTGGGGACCCAAAACCATGACATTTTTAAGAAACAGGGAATTCCTGGACCCAAACCTCTGCCATTTTTAAGAACTCTGCTGTATTGCTACAAGGTGAGTATTTATTCCTGGCAGTCAATAATGGCTTGGTTTTCTATTAAACTCTCCTTGGAAGGAAGCTCTGAGATTTCATGCCCTCATGCTGGGTATTCTCATGATACTAGAGAATGTCTAGTGGTTTCTTTGAGACTAATTTTAGGGTAAGTGTGTATGTAAGACATCATGTATATGTAGATCAAGGGACAACTTGAAGGAGTCAGCTTTCTCTTTCTACCACATAAGACCTAGGGATAAATCTCAGGTTGTCAGAGTTGATGACAAATGCCTTTTAATTTGGAACCATCTTACAGTGAGCCCTGATGTCAGTTTATTGAGCCTCAAGTTTACCTTAGGTGAAATACACAGAACTCTGGTCCATTTAATCTTGATATTCAGGACATGATGCACAGACTTTGTGAGCAAAAGGAAGTTTATTTCTTACCTAGTGCAAATTCTGGAAATGCACTTCTGTACTTATTTGAAATAAATTTAGAGGAGGTTTCCAACTTCTCAGACATCAACCTGGATATACTAGATTAAAATTTTCCTCTTTGTATCCAAATCATGAGCAGCATTTTTTCCTTTTGCTGAATATTTCTGAACCATCAGCATATCACAGACCTACATACACATCTTTGTGGGAACTTTTTATGTGCTTGGGTTCTCTGCATTAACATCAAAACTTGAAGCTATTTCTATAGATCTAGCCTCGCCATTTACTTTTTATAGCAGGTTGAGGGAAACTTGAGAATTATAATGGTTTCTTTTTGGATATTCCTGTAGGAATTGTGTCCAGGTTAGCGATTGCTTCTTTTAGAAGGACTCTCTTGTATACATGAGTATCTACATGTGAGTTTATGCACATAAGTGCAGTATATACACTAGCCAAAAGAGGATACAGGTTTCACTGATGCCAGAGATATTTATGGTTGTAAGGTGTTGGGTTTAGATTCTGGGGATAGAACATGAACCCATGGGAAAATCAGCAAATGCTCTTAACTGTGGCATCACAACTCCAGGCCTAAAGACAGGTTTCCTATTCTCTCTTTTTTGTGGTGCTGAGAATGGAATTCAGAGCTTTAGACATACCAGCAATTGCTCTACATTGCCACAGACCTACAGCTGCTTCTCTTCCTTTAAGGCAGCAGCCTGTACATGAGTATGAGCAGAAAGGATGCAACCTGAGATAGGATGATGGCTGTCAGTCAGCGACACAGTGTGCTTTGTATTTTCATTGAAAGATGTTAAAGGCAAAACTACTGGGAAAAGGATGGTTTAAACAAATTATTAATAATGAGCATGTCATGTGTCACATTTAAGTCTAGGTAGATCTTTAGAGACAAACCTGATTTGACATCTGGCCCATGGTCAGTCATCGGCAGACATTTCCAAGTTCACATCCAGAGGGAAAGAGGCAAATCTAGTGTAGCCGTGTGTTCAGGTTTTCTTTCTAAAGGATTTTATACTTAACTACCACATTCTTTAAAATAAATTATTATTATTATTATATTCATAATCATCGTTATTATTGTGTGTGTGGTATGTTTCTGGTGCTGTGCACATGTTTACACCTATGAGTGTGTACAGAGACTACAGTAAGGTGTCCGGTATCCTGCCCTATCATTCTGCCTTTTCCCGATGAACCATGTTGCTGGTGCCACTACATGAGCCTAAAAAACTTTCTCTCTCAGAAATGGTAAATCTCGTTTCACAGGATTTGTGGGTTTGGTTACCTGGCTACAGAAGGGATAATACATACAGGAAAATAATGGATTTCATGATCTTTTTCTTTCCAGGGTATATGGAAATTCGATGTTGAGTGTTCTAAAATGTATGGGAAAATATGGGGGTAAGTGTTCTGGAAAGATCCATGAGTTGATTCTTTTTAGGAAGTTGTACTCTACTTGTACAATGACTATGCGAGCTGAGAATTGCAGTAATGACTTCTCTGTTGTAAAGGTGACAATGTGTGTCATAAGTTCCATGGTTCACAGGTCTGATTATCCTGAGAACATTGTATGCTATGGAGTTTGGACAGGATTTGAGGCTCCATGGACTCTAGGCCATGTGTGTGTGTGTGTGTGTGTGTGTGTGTGTGTGTGTGTGTGTGTGTGTGTTTATTGAGACAGGGTTTCTGTGTAACAGTTCTGACTGTTCTGGAAGTCATTTTGTAGACCAGATTGGCCTCAAAGTGACAGAGATTTATCTGCCTTTGCTTCTGAGTGCTGGGATTAAATAAATGGGCCACAATACCTGGCAGGGCCTTGTATTTTATCCAGAGTCAGCAGTTTGTATGTTTTTCTTCTGAAATTTAATTTCCTTATTTCTCTCTTTTTTTATACTTTAAAAATAACATCAAACAAAATTTCCACTTCCTCCCCTCCTACCACTTTCCTCCTGCTCCCTGAAATAATCTCCTCCCACAACCACTCCAGTCCTAAGAGAAGCCAAGGCACCCTGCCATGTGGGAGTCCAAGGCCCTCCCCTCTATATCCAGGCTTAGAAAGATATGCATCCAAAGAGAAAAGGATCTCAAAAAGCCAGTACATGCAGTAGAGACAATTCCCAAAGCCGTTGTCATTGACCCCTCAGTCTGCCCCAATTGTAAGCCACATCCAGAGGGCCCAGTTTGATCCCATTTCCATTCGTTCCCAGTCAAGCTGGCTTTGATGAGCTCCCATTCCCTCAGGCACACTATCTCAGTAGGTGAAACCCTCATGATCCTGATCTCCTTGTGCATATTCTCCCTCCTTCTACTCTTCAACTGAACATTGGAAGCTCAGTCCAGTGCACCAATACGGGTCTCTCCCTTTGTCTCCATCTGTCACTGGATGAAGGTTCTATGGTGATATTCAAGCTACTCATCATTCGTACTACTGGACAAGGGCAGTTCAGGCACCCTCTCTTCCAGTGTCCCAGAATCCTAGCTCTGGTCATCTCCATGGATTCCTGGGTATCCCTCAAGAGCCAAGCCTCTTGCCAACCCCAAAATGGCTCCCTCAATTATGATATCTCCTTCTCTGCTCCCATATTATTCTTTCATCCATCTCATCCATCCCACTCCCCCATGATTTCCCCAAACCTCCCATTCTCCCCAACCCCTCCCCTTCTCCCCCATCCCTCCCATTGTCTGCTTCCCTCTACTCCCCACCCCCGTGCTCCTAACTTTTGCCAGGTAATCCTGTCTGCTTCCAATTTCCAGATGGATCTCTATATGTTTTTCTTTGGGTTTACCTTATTACTTAGCTTCTCTAGGATCATGAACTATAGTCTCAATGTCCTTTGTTTTTGGCTAGAATCCACTAATGAGTGATTACATACCATATTCATACTTTTGGGACTGGTTTATCTCACTTAGTATAGTGTTTCTTACTTCCATCCATTTGCAGGCAAAATTAAAGATGTCATTGTTTTTTACCACTGAGTAGTACTCTAATGTGTAGATGTGCCACACATTCCTTATCCATTCTTCTGTTGAGGGGCATTTAGGTTATTTCCATGATCTGGCTACTACAAAAAATGTGTCTATGAACTTAGTTGAACAAATGCTTTTGTAATATGATTGGGCATCCTTCTGATAGATTCCCAAGAGTGGTTATGCTTGATCTTGAGGTAGGTAGTCTCCCAATTTTCTGAGAAATTTTCATGCTGATTTCCAAAGTGGTTGCACAAGTTTGCATTCCCACCAGCAAGGGATAAGTGTTCCCCTTATTCCATATCCTCTCCAGTATAGGTTATCTTTGGTGCTTTTGAGTTTAGCCATTCTGACAGGTGTAAGATGGTATCTCAAAGTTGTTTTGATTGGCATTTCCCTGATAGATAAGGAAATTAAACAAGTCCTTAAGTATCTTTTGGCCATTTGAAATTCTTCTGTTGAGAATTCTCTTGTTCCATGTCCCAATTTTTAACTGGGTTTTTTAGAATTTTCATGTCCAGTTTCTTGAGTTTTTTTTACATATTTTGGAGGTCAGTCCTTTGTCTGATGTAGGGTTGTTGAACATCTTCTCCCAATCAGTAGGTTGCCTTTTGGTCTTATTGACAGTGTCCTTTGCTTTACAGAAGCCTCTTAGTTTCAGGAGGTCCCATTTATTCATTATTGCTCTTATTCTCTGTGCTACTGGGGTTTTACATTGGAAGATGTCTCTTGTGTCCATGCACTGCAGGATACTTTCCAATTTCTCTTCTATCAGGTTCCGTGTGGTCAGATTTATATTGAGATCTTTAATACATTTGGACATGAGTTTTGTGCATGGTGATAGATATGGATCTATTTTCATTCTTCTCCAGGTTGACATCCAGTTATGCCAGAACCATGTGTCAAACATGCTTTCTTTCTTCCATTTTATACTTTTAGCTTCTTTGTAAAAAATCAGGTATTCATAGGTGTGTGGATAAATATTCATGTCTTCAATTTAATTCCATTGGTCAATGCCTCTGTTTTTATGCCAGTACCATATTGTTTTGATTACTGTAGCTCTGTAATAGAGTTTAAAGTCAAATATGGTAATGCCTGCAGCATTTCCTTTATTATATAGGATTGTTTTGACCCTCCTGGGTTTTTTGCTATTCTATATACTTTATTATTATTCTCTCAAGGTCTGTGAAGACTTTTGTTGGAATTTTGATGGGGATTGCATTGAATCTATAGATTGTTTTTGGTAGGATATTAACAGAGAAATAAGAGAACTAACAGATGTAATGAATCAAATGAACCTAACAGACATATATAGAACATTCCACACAAACAGGAAAGATATACCCTCTTCTCAGCACCTCGTGGAACCTTCTCAAAAATTGATCACATGCTCGGTAACAAAGCAAACATACATAGATACAAAAAAAAATTGGAGTAAACACCTGTGTCTCAGCTGGTCACCATAGAATAAAGTTAGAATTTAATAAAAATACTATGCCCAGAAAGCCTGCAAACTCATGGAAACTGAATAGTCAACTACTGAACCACCCCTGGGTCAAGGAAGAAATAAAGAATGAAATTAAAGTCTTCCTTGAATTCAATGAGAATGCAGATACAACATGCCTAAACCTACAGAACACTATGAAAGCAGTGATAAAAGGAAAGTTCATAACACTTAAGTGCCCACATTAACAAAATGGATAAAGCTCACATTAGCAGTTTAACAGCACCCCTGAAAACTCTGCAATAAAAAGAAGACTCACTCAGGAGGAGTAGATGATTGGAAATAATCAAACTGAGGGTTGAAGTCAACCCAATTAAAACACTGAAAACAATCTAAAGAATCAACAAAACAGCTTGTTATTTGAGAAAATCAACAAGATAGACAAACCCTTATCCAAATTACTCAAAAGGCAGAGAGAGAACACCAAAATTAACAAAATTAGAAATGAAGAGGGGGGCACAACAACAGACACTGAGTAAATTCAGAGAATCATTAGGTCTTACTACAAAAACCAGTACTCTGCAATTGGAAAACTTAAAAGATATGGACAATTTTTTAGATAGACACCATATAGCAAAATTATATCAAGACCTGGTGAGCAATTTAAATAGACCTATTAGTTGGGAGGAAATAGAAACTGTCGTCAAAAACCTCCCAAATAAAAAATATGCCCAGGGTCAGATGGTTTAATGCAGAATTCTACCACAACTTCCAGGAAGAGCTAATACCTATACTTCTCAATGTGTTCTACATAATAGAAATAGAAGGGTCATTGACAAAATCTTTTTATGAAGCTATAGTTACCCTGATACCAAAACCGCACAAAGACTCAACCAAGAAAGAGAATTACAGACCAATCTCAACTCATGAACATCGATGCAAAAATTCTCAATAAAATACTGACAAACAGGTCTCCTGGGTCCTGGGAAGACCAGCTAGCCCTGTTGTAGTGCTGAGGAGTTCTACCCAGAGAGGTGAGTGGGTGCTCGCCTGGGCTGCTTGTCCAGGAAGAGAGCACAGACCCTCCCCCCTCAGTTTCTGTGGCAGGGTCTTCGGAGTTCCACGGGACCCCTCCCTGCGCCCACTGCTGCCGCCCTTTTGCCTCCTGGGTCCTGGGAAGACCAGCTAGCCCTGTTGCACTGATGAGGAGTTCTACCCAGAGAGGTGAGTGGGTGCTCGCCTGGGCCGCCTGTCCAGGAAGAGAGCACAGCCCCTCCCCTCTCAGCTTCTGCTGCAGGGTCTTCGGTGTTCCACGGGAACCCTCCCTGCCCCCACTGCTGCCGCTCTTTTGTCTCCTGGGTCCTGGGAAGACCAGCTAGCCCTGTTGAAGTGCTGAGGAGTTCTACCCAGAGAGTGCTGAGGAGTCCTACCCAGATAGAGTTGAGGAGTTCTATCCAGAAAGTGCTGAGGAGTTTCATCCAGAGAGGAGGAGATGGGCAGGCACCAATGCAAGAATTCCTCCAACAACCTGAAAGCCAACATGACATCTCCAGAATCCAGGGAGCACGAAACTAGAAGAATTGAACACCCTACTCCAGAAGAAATAGAAGAAATTGACTCTAAGCAGATCTTTATGAAAATAATAGAGGAACATAAACAGGAGGTGAAAACCTGCAGGAAAGAAATGGAGGATAAGTATAACAAAAAGATTGAGGAAATGAGTAAAGAAATGGAAGAGAAATATACCAAAAAGTTTGAAGAAATGAGTAAATCCATAAATGAAATGCTGGGAAAGCAAGAAAAAACAATCAAACAGGTAATGGAAACAGTTCAAGATTTGAAAACTAAATGGAGTCAATGAAGAAATCACAAACCGAGGGCCGGCTGGTTATGGAAAATCTAGGTAAATGAATAGAGACTTCAGAAACAAGCATAACCAACAGAATAAAAGAGATAGAAGAAAGAATCTCAGACTCTGAGGACACCATAGAAAAATTAAACACTCTGACCAAAGAAAACAGCAAATCCAGCAAATTCTCATCACAAAACATTCAGGAACTGTGGCACACAAGAAAAAAACCAAATCTAAGAATAATAGGATGAAGAAGGAGAAGAATTGCAGATCAAGGGTCCAGAAAATATGTTCAACAAAATTATAGAAGAAAACTTTTCCAACCTAAAGAACGATATCCCTATGAAGGTTCAAGAAGCATACAGAACACCGAATAGACTGGATCAAAAAAAAAAATCACCTCACCATATAATAATCAAAACACAAAACAGTCAGATTAAAGAAAGAATATTAAGAGCTGCAAAGGATAAAGATCAAGTAACTTATAAAGGTAAACCTATCAGACTTACACCAGACTTCTCTATGGAAACAATGAAAGCCAGAAGGTCCTGGATAGAGGTACTGCAGAAACTAAGAGATCATGAATGCAAGCCCAGACTACTATACCCAGCCAAGCTATCATTCATTATCAAAGGAGAAAAGAAAATATTCCAGGATAAAAACAAATTTAAGCAATACGTAGCTACAAATCCAGCCTTACAGAAAGTATTAGAAGGAAAATCACAACCCAAGGAATCCAACATTCCCAACACTGCCTACAATAACTCAGATATCTAGCGACTCTTCACAAGCACAACTCAAAGAAGGAAAACACATACACTCTACTACCCAAAAAATGACCGGGCCAACAACCACTGGTCATTAATATCACTTAATGTCAATGGACTCAATTCACCTTTAAAAAGGCACAGACTTAGAGATTGGATACGAAAACAGGATCCAACATTCTGCTGTTTACAAGAAGCACACCTCAACCACAAAGACAGACATCTACTCAGAGTAAAGGGCTGGGAAAAGATTTTCCAAGCAAATGGACATAAGAAACAAGCAGGTGTGGCCATACTAATATCTAACAAAGTTGACTTCAAACTAAAATCTATCAGAAGAGATAGAGATGGACATTTCATACTCATAACAGGAACAATTCATCAGAAGGAAGTCTCAATTCTGAATATCTATGCCCCTAATATAAAGGCACCCACTTACTTAAAAGAAACACTTCTAGAAATCAAGGCAGTCATCAAACCACACACACTAATAGTAGGAGACTTCAACACACCTCTCTCACCAATGGACAGATCAATCAGACAGAATCCCAACAGAGAAATAAGAGAATTATTGGAGGTAGTGAATCAAATGGACTTAACAGATATCTACAGAACATTCCACCCAAATAGGAAAGAATATACCTTCTTCTCTGCAGTCCATGGAACCTTCTCAATAATTGAACACATACTTGGTAACAAAGCAAACTTCTACAGATACAAAAAATATTAGTATCCACCTATGTCTTGTTAGATCACCATGTATTAAAGTTAGTATTCAACAACAATGATACCCCCAGGAAGCCATCTAACACATGGAAGTTGAACTGTCAACTATTAAATCACCCCTGGGTCAAGGAAGAAATAAAGAAAGAAATTAAAGTCTTCCTTGAATTTAATGAAAATAAAGACACAACATACTCAAACTTATGGGACACAACGAAAGCAGTGCTAAGAGGAAAATTCATAGCACTAAGTGCCCAATTAAAGAAAAATGGAGAAAGCACACATTGGAGACTTAACAGCACACTTGAAAGCTCTAGAAAAAAAAGAAGTTGATTCACCCAGGAGGAGTAGAAGACTGGAAATAATCAAACTGAGGGCTGAAATCAACAAAATAGAAACACAGAAAACAATCCAAAGAATCAATGCAACAAAAAGCTGAATCTTGGAGGAAATCAACAAGATCGACAAACCCCTATCCAAACTAATCAAATGACAGAGAGAGAACATGCAAATTAATAAGATCAGAAATGAAAAGGGGGACAGAACCACAGACACAGAGGAAATTCAGAGAATCATTAGATCTTACTATGAAAGTTTATATGCCACAAAAATGGAAAATGTAAAAGAAATGGACATCTTTTTAGATAACTACCATATACCAAAGTTGAACCAAGAACAGGTGAACAATCTAAATAGACCTGTTAGTTGTGAAGAATTAGAAGCTGTTATCAAAAATCTCCCTACCAAAAAAAGCCCAGGACCAGATGGTTTCAATGCAGAATTCTACCAGAACTTCCAGGAAGAGCTAATACCTATACTCCTTAATGTATTCCACAATATAGAAACAGAAGAGTCATTGCCAAACTCCTTTTATGAAGCTACAGTTACCCTGATACCAAAACCACACAAAGACAAAACCAAGAAAGAGAATTACAGGCCAATCTCACTCATGAACATACACGTGAAAATTCTCAATAAAACACTGGCAAACCGAATCCAAGAACACATTAGAAAAATTATCCATTATGATCAAGTCGGCTTCATCCCAGAAATGCAGGGCTGGTTCAACATACGCAAATCTATCAATGTAATCCATCATATAAATAAACTGAAAGAAAAAAACATATGATCATTTCATTGGATGCTAAAAAAGCATTTGACATGATTCAACACCCATTTATGATAAAGGTGTTGGAGAGACTGGGGATACAAGGATCATACCTAAATATAATAAAAGCAGTATACAGCAAGCCGACAGCTAACATCAAATTGAATGGAGAGAAACTCAAAGCCTTTCCACTAAAATCAGGAACACGTCAAGGCTATCCACTCTCTCCATACCTCTTCAATATAGTGCTTGAAGTTCTAGCAATAGCCATAAGACAACATATGGAGATCAAGGGGATTCGAATTGGAAAGGATGAAGTTAAACTTTCGTTATTTGCTGACGATATGATAGTGTACATAAGTGACCCCAAAAACTCTACCAAAGAACTCCTACAGCTGATAAGTACCTTTAGTAATGTGGCAGGATACAAGATCAACTCCAAAAAATCAGTTGCCCTCCTATAAACAAATGATAAGAAGCAGAGAGGGAAATCAGAGAAACATCACCTTTCACGATAGCCACAAATAGCATAAAATATCTTGGGGTTACACTAACCAAGGAAGTGAAAGACCTATTTGACACGAACTTTAAGTCTTTGAAGAAAGAAATTGAGGAGGATACCAGAAAATGGAAAGACCTCCCCTGCTCTTGGATTGGGAGAATCAACATGGTAAAAATGGCAATTCTACCAAAAGCAATCTATAGATTCAATGCAATCCCCATCAAAACCCCATCAAACTTCTTCACAGATATTGACAAAACAATAATCAAGTTTATATGGCAAAACAAAAAAACCCAGGATAGACAAAAAAATTCTTATACAATAAAGGAACTTCTGGAGGCATTACCATCCCTGACTTCAAACTCTATTACAGAGCTACAGTATTGAAAACAGCTTTGTATTGGCATAAGAACAGAGAAGTCGACCTATGGAATCGAATAGAAGACCCGGATATTAACCCACAAACCTATGAACACCTAATATTCGACAAGGGAGCTAAAGGTATACAATGGAAGAAGGAAAATATCTTTAACAAATGGTGCTGGCATAACTGGATGTCAACCTGTAGAAGAATGAAAGTAGATCCATATCTATCACCATGCACAAAACTCAAGTCCAAATGGATTAAAGACATCAACATTAATCCGTCCACTTTGAACATGATAGAAGAGAAAGTGGGAAGTAGTCTACAAGATATAGGCACAGGAGGCCACTAACTAAGTAGAACCCGAGTAGCACAGACAATAAGAGAAACAATGAACAAATGGGACCTGCTGAAACTGAGAAGCTTCTTTAAAGCAAAGGACACTGTTAGTAAGACAAAAAGGCTATCTTCGGACTGGGAGACGATCTTCATCAACCCCTCATCAGACAAAGGTCTGATCTCCAAAATATACAAAGAACTCAAGAAACTAGACACTAAAACTCTAATTAACCCAATTAAAAAATGCGGTACTGAAATGAACAGAGAATTCACAACAGATGAACTTCGAATGTCCAGAAGACATTTAAGGACATGCTCAACCTCCTTAGTGATCAGGGAAATGCAAATCAAAACCACTTTGATATACCATCTTACACCTGTCAGAATAGCTAAACTCAAAAACACCAATGATAGCCTATGCTGGAGAGGATGTGGATTGAGGGGAACACTCATCCATTGTTGGTGGGAATGCAATCTTGTACAGCCACTGTGGAAATCAGTGTGGCAGTTTCTCAGGAAACTGGGAGTCAGCCTCCCTCAGGATCCAGCATTTCCACTTTTGGGAATATACCCAAGAGATGCCCTATCATACTACAAAAGTATTTGTTCAACTATGTTCATAGCTGCACTATTTGTAATAGCCAGAACATGGAAACAACCTAGGTGCCCCTCAACAGAAGAATGGTTAAAAAAGGTGTGGAACATATACACATTAGAGTTCTACTCAGCGGTAAAAAAACAAGGACATCTTGAATTTTGCATGCAAATGGATGGAAATAGAAAACGCTTTACTGAGTGAGGTAACCCAGACCCAAAAAAAGGAATATGGTATGTACTCACTCATAAGTGGATTCTAGCCATAGATAAAGGTCTGTGAGTCTATAATTTGTGATCCTAGAGAAGCTAAATAAGAAGGTGAACCTGAAGAAAATCATATAGTTATCCTCCTGGATATTAGAACTAGGCAAGATTGCCAGGCAAACTCGGGTGCATGGGGGGTGGGGAGTGGAAATAGGGGAAGATGGTTAGGGAGAGGGGAGACGGGGAGGATTGGGGATGGCTTGGGGGAATGGGAGGGGGGAGGGAGGAAGGATGGTTCTGGGAGCAGGGAAGTTTATATCTCAACTAAGGGAGCCATTTTAGGGTTTGCAAGAGACTTGATTCTGGAGGGGTTCCCAGGCCCAAGGAGTGGTCCCCAGATTGTACTCTGGGCAGCAGAGGAAAGGGTGCCTGAACTGGCCTTGGCCCATAACCATACTGACGAATATTTTGCCTGTCACCACAGAACCTTCATATGGCGATGGATGGAGATAGAGACAGAGACACATATAGGAACACTGGACTTAACTCCCTAGGTCCAAATGAGAATCAGAGGGAGGGAGATCGTGAGCAAGGAAAGCAAAATCAGAGGTAGCCTTCATCTGACGATGGATGGAGATAGAGACGGAGACCCACATTGGAGCACTGGAAGTCAGGACCGCGAAGGGTGCGTTCACCCACTGATACAAGGGGACTGATTGAATGAGAGCTCACCAAGGTCAGGTGGACTGGGACTGAACGAGCATTTGATCAAACCGGATTCTCTGAATGTGGCTGACATGGGGGCTAACTGAGCCCCCGAGGTCCAAATGAAGACTGAGAAGCCATTGACAATGGCACTGGGTCTTGTTTCGTCTACATGGACTGGCTTTTTGGGATCCTGTCCTGTTTGGATGCTCACCTTCCTGGACCCGGAGGGAGGGGGGAGTAACTTGGATTCCCCACAGGACAGGAAACCCTACTGCTCTTGGGAATGGTGAGGGAGTGGGGAGAGCGGGAGGGTATTGGGAGGAGGGGAGGAAGTGGAAAGAGTGTTTTCGGATACTTGAATAAACAAAAAAAAAATACTGACAAACAATATATAAGAACACATCAAAAAAATCATCTATTATGATCAAGTAGGCTTCATCCCAGACATGCATGACTGGTTCAACATATGAAAATCTATCACTGTAATACATTATATGAAGTTCTGGCTATAAAAATAAGACAACATAAGGAGATCAAGGAGATTCAAATTTGAAAGGAAGAAGTCAAACTTTCATTATTTGCAGATGATATGATAGTATACAAAATTGACCCTGAAAACTCTACCAAAGGACTCCTATAGCTGATAAATGCCTTCAGTGAAGCAGCAGCGTACAAGATCACATCAAAAAAATCAGTAGCCCTTCTATACACAAAGGATAAAAAAGCTGAGAGGAAAATCAGATAAGCATGACCTTTCAGAATAGCCACAAATAGCCCAAAATAATCTTGGGGTAACAATAACCAAGGAAGTGAAAAATCAGTTTGACAAAACCTTTAAGTCTTTGAGGAAAGAAATTGAAGAGGATACCAAAAAATTTAAAGATCTCCCATGCTCTTGGATTGGTAGGATCAACATAGTGAATCTTCCTTTTTTATGTCCCTCTAATCAGTTCTGATAAATGTGTGATATCACTGGTATTGGTGGAGCATGCTGGGAGGATTTGCTGAAGGAGGCACAGTCAGGAAGACCATGAGATTAGGTCCAGCCTGGGTTACGCAAGGGTGTGATACCATCTTTTTGTCACATTCAATCATTTCCTTGTAGAAATGCTTCCTCCTTACTCAATATTGACTTTAGCATGCCAATTGACAGCAGGGATGGAAAGACATACCTAAGCACTTGTTAAATTTTTATGCTTAGCGTGAAATTTTTTTGCAAATAAAAATATTTTGTTTTTGTGGTTTATATCTTATTTTAACCAGACATGCTTTTTCCTTCCAGGGGGGTGGGGAGCAGGTGACATGGTGCACATATATAGGTCAGATAAAACTTTTGGTAGTTGGCCTTCTTCTTCTAGGGTATTGAACTAAGGTGACCAGGCATAGTACAAGTACTTTTTTTCTGCTGAGCTATCTTATCAGCCCCCACCAAGATTTTGTTTTTCAGAGACAGGATTTATGTGTGTTAATAGCCCTAGCTGTTCTGAAATTAGCTCTACAAGACTGGGCTAGCCTTGAACTTACAGAGATCCACTTGCCTCACCTCCTGAGTTCTGGAATTAAAAGTGTGTGCCACCACTATTCCCTGCCATGATTTTGATAGAAGTATATATCATTGTGACCTGTCTTACTGAACTGACTTTGGAGATCCAATGTATTTAAAAACCAAAATACTCTTCCTTGGGTCTATGTCCTTAATGGTTCTGTAAAGTGGCTGAGTCAGCAGCAGGAACTGTTCTCTATCACTGATACTAGGGTTTGGTTAGAGCTTTGGAATAGTTGTCACCATTATACTATGAGACAGAAACAAGTGGGAGGAGCCTCTGGCTCTTCCTGCTTCTTCATCTCTTCTCATCCATCCTTAACACAGGGATCTGCTGAGATGCACAGCCCATAAAGATCATGTCATTCAGTGCCAACATTGGTTTTGCTGTCTGTCCAATAGCCCTGTGTGAACGTCTCCTAGCAATATTATTGCTTATCAACACTCAATAGTGGTTATATTTTAGCTTTTCACTGACCTAATATCTTTTTATTTTATTTATTCATCCACTGCTTTTTAAAAAGTGGATCTCTATACATATCCCTGGCTGTTCTGTCACTCATTATGTATTCCAGACTTGTCTTGAACTTAGAGATCCATTTACTTCTGCCTTCTAATTGCTATGTTTAAGGATGTGTGTCATACCTGAACCCAATACAGTTTTTATATGAGATATTGTCTTACATTTTTATTATTTTTGCATATGTACCAATGAATTTAACTGGAATGACTTACAGAATCATGAGTGAGTGAGTGTGAGCAGCTTACCCATGGTTCACCACTTCTTGCCTTCTCACAGCAACTATTTCTTTTTGATTTTTTCTTATACTTGCTCATTTATTACAGAGGGACATATGTCCCATGGAGCGCATGTAAAGGTCAGAGGACAACATGTGGCAGTCAGTTCTCTCTCTTCACCTTATAAATCCCAGGGATAGTACTGGTGTTGATTGGACCATTTTGCTTTCCCACCCCAGAAGCTAGCTGTGTGCAAGTCCTCAGAAAAGCGCAGGACCTTGAGCTTCCTGCAGGAATGTTGACAACCAAATCACTCACAGTGTTTGCAAAGGTAGTCCTAGCTGCAGGGAATACCAGAATATAGAAGACAGCATTACAGTTCTCCCCTCTACCTTCTGGCTCTTATGTTCTTTCTGCCCTCACTTTTATATTTTCTAAGTATTGGAAAGGTTGATATAGATGCCTCACTTAAATTCTGTACTTCCATTTGTTTTGAAGTTCAATGAATCAAAACCAGGGCCTGCTGTACTCTAGGTAGTCATTCTACCAAAGAACTGCATCTGAAGCTAAGATAGTGAATTGTGTTTTTTTATTAATTTATAAAAATTTCCACTTTCGTTTTTTTTATTAATTTACAAAAATTTTCACTTCCTCCCCTCCTCCCAATACCCTCCAAGTCCCCCCACTTCCTCTCCTCCTCCCTTTCCAGTCCTAAGAGCAGTCTGGGTTTCCTGCCATATGGGAAGTTCAAGTTCCTCCCCCCTCCCTCCAGGTCTAGGAAGGTGATCATCCAAACAAACTAGGATCCCAAAAAGCCAGTACATGCAGACGAAACAAGACCCAGTGCCATTATCAATGGCTTCTCAGACAGCCCCATAATATTTTATTATTTTTAAGATTATTATTTTTATTTTAACATTTAAAATAATAAAGTTTTTGTTTTACTCTAAAATATTTAATATCAACTTTACTGTTCTATATTAAGTCCTTAATTATAAATTGTAGTTCAGTATTTTATTTGTTAAACATCTATTACTATAGCTTGTGTTATATTTGTGTGTGTTTGTGTTTCTGTGTGTGTGCATGTGTGAGTGTATGTCTGCACATGAGTGCTGATTATCATGAAGTCCAGAGGCATTAACAGCTGGTAGCTGTAGTTAGAGGTGGGTGTGAGCTCTTGGATTGGTAGGATCACCATAGTAAAAATGGCAATTCTACCAAAAGCAATCTATAGATTCAATGCAATCCCCATCAAAATACCAACACAATTCTTTACAGACCTTGAGAGAACAATAATCAACTTTATGTGGAAAAGCAAAAAACCCAAGACAGCCAAAACAATCCTATAGAATAAAAGTACTTCCAGAGGCACTACCATCCCTGGATTCAAACTCTATTACAGAGCTACAGTAATGAAAACAGCTTGGTATTGGCAGGAAAACAAATGTTGACTATTGGAATCAAATCAAAGACCCAGATATTAATCTACAAACTTATGAACACCTGATTTTCGACAAAAAAGCTAAAATTATACAATGGAAGAAAGGAGGAATCTTTAACAAATGGTACTGGCATAACTGGATGTCAACCTGTAGAAGAATGAAAATAAATCCATATATATCATCATGCTCACAACTCATAAGATACCAAAGAAAACCAAGAAAAAGCTTTAAAACAGGTAATGGAAACAGTTCAAGACTTGAAAAATGAAATGTAGGCAATGAAGAAAGCACAAACCGAGAGATGGCAGGATATGGAAAATCTGGGTAAGCAATCAGGAACTACAGAGACAAGTATACCAAACAGAATAAAAGAGGTAGAAGAAAGAATTTCAGACACTAAAGATACTATAGAGAAAATAAACTCCTCAATCAAAGAAAACAACAAATCTAACAAAGTTTTAATACAAAACATCCAGGAAATCTGGGACACCATGAAAAGATCAAACCTAAGAATAATAGGGTAGAAGAAGGAGAGGAATTACAACTCAAAGGTCCAAGTAATATATTCAACAAAATTATAGAAGAAAACTTTCCCAGCCTAAAGAAGGATATTCCTATGAAGGTACTAGAAGCATACAGAACACCAAACAGACTGGATTAAAAACAAAATCAAAAACAAAAGACATCCCCTCAACACATGATAATCAAAACACAAAACATCCAGAATAAAGAAAGAATATTAAGAGCTGAAAAGGAAAAAAGTCAAGTGGCATTGGGCATCTCTTGGGTATATTCCCAAGGGTGGAATGGCTGGATCCTAACATAGGTTGACTTCCAGTTTTCTGAGAAATTGCCACACTGATTTGCAAAGTGGTTGCACAATTTTGCATTCCCACCAGCAATGGGTGAGTGTTCCCCTTACTACACATCTTCTCCAGCATAGGTTATCATTGGTGTTTTTGATTTTAAAGATTCTGACAGGTGTAAGATGGTTTTTCAAAGTTGTTTTGATTTGCCTTTCCCTGATTGCTACGGAAGTTGAACATGACCTTAAGTATATTTTGGCCATTTGCACTTGTTTTCTGTTGAGAACTCTCTGTTCAGTTCACTACCCGCTTTTTAATTAGATTCTTCAGAATTTAATATCTAGTTTCTTGAGATTATATATTTTGGAGATCAGGCCTTTGTCTGATGCAGGGTTGGTGAAAATCTTCCATTCATTAGGTTGCCTTTTGTCTCAATGACAGTGTCCTTTGCTTTACCGAAGCTTCTCAGTTTCAGGAGGTCCCATTTATTCATTGATGCTCTTATTGTCTGTGCTACTGGGGTTATATGTAGGAAGTGATGTACTGTGCCCATGTGTTGCAGTATACTTCCAACTTTATGTTCTATCAGGTTCAGTGTGGTCAGATTTATATTGAGGTCTTTAATCCATTTGGTCTTGAGTTTTGTGCCAAATGTAGCATGAATAACAAAAATCTAGAGACATATATTGGGCTTTATTCTGAAAATCAGAAAAGCAAAGCAACCAAGCCACTAGAGAGCTCTTAAAGCTAAGAAATACTCAGACTAAAGGAGAGTGAGTTCCTGTCTTGGTTCAGTTTATATTCTTCCCCAGATCTGGGATTAAAGGTGTGAGCCACTACCAACTGGATCTGTTTCTGCATTTATTTTGTGTACCCCAGGGTAGTATTGAACTCACAGAGATCCATCTGCCTCTGCCTCCCAAATCCTGGGATTAAAGGTGTGTAACAATACTGCCTTACCTCTAGTGGATTAGTTTTATCATCTTTCTTTAGAAAACTTTATTTATAAAACATGAAAAAAATATCACTATAGGTTAATTAGTTGTTTTTTCAAACAGGTTGTTTGATGGTCCAACACCCCTATTAACTATCACAGATCCAGACATGATCAAGAATGTACTTGTGAAGGAATCCTATTCTGTCTTCACAAACCGACGGGTAAAAAACTTCGTATTTTAATTGAAAAAATGAAAGATTCATTTTTGTTGTGTTTATTGATGTGAATGTATGTGTGTCTCTATGACTCAATGCCGTAAGTGTATAAGTTCCTCTGGAGGCCAGAAGAGAATTTGAGATCCCCTGGTTCTGGTGTTCCAAGCACTTGGGAGTAGCATGTCATGGGTCACGGGAACTGAACCTGACTCTTCCAGAAGAGCACCAAGCACCCTTAACCCCTGAGTCATCACTAAGCTACCCCCTTTAATAATGTAAACATTTATATTTTACTTTGCTTATTAAATTATTTGAAGACAGTTTTTCTCTGTGTAGTCTCACCTCTCCTGAAGCCTATTCTGTAACCAGTTTGCCACAACTTAGAGTTCTGCCTGCCTCTACCTACCTCTGCTTTCCAAGTACTGTGTTTAAAGGCATGTGCCAGTGCTGCCTAGTGAGACTGGGTATGTGGAGCCCTTTTTTTCCCTTTTGTCACTTTCAAGACAAGGTTTCTAATGTAGCCCTGACTATTCTGGAATTCACTTTGTAGACCATGCTGGCCTCAAACTCACAGAGATCTGCATTCTTTTGCTTCTTGAGTGCTAGTATAAAGGTACACAACACCATGACCTAGCAACTTCTTTAACTGAATGAAATATATATATATATATATATATATATATATATATATATATATATGCCTCCATAATAATATGCAAGCTGGCTGTAGATAGTCATTTTGCTAATGAAGAAGTATAAATGTACTATAGTATTGTACTCAGGTTGTAGATCTACACTGTTGTCATCTAAGTTGTGTTTACATTTTCTGTTTCATGGGTTCTTTCTTATATCAATACAGTTTGTCACAGAACTAGATTTGTATGGTGACAAACATTGATAAAAGAGAGCTGCTTCTTTACCTGTAATTCCCTCTTGGTAGTCCACTAGCTCCTAGATACAGCCTGCCTTTCTCCCTTCAACTTGTATATCTATTTCTCTTCTCACTGGATGGTGTGGTCAGGGTCAGGTCTGATGATTATTCACCTGGTCTTTCTGTATGAATCTGCTTGTGTACAAATTATATCCTATTGAGATTAGCTCTCAAATCTAAAGCTTTATATATGTTAATTTAATGTTTAATTTAATAATGTTCTCTTTCTCTTTTTTTTAAAACCATGACTATCCCTCTGTTCTATCTAGGGAAATCCATTGGTTCTCTCTATGCCATAGGTCCTTGGGATTGAAGTAAGACTGTTGGGCTTAGCAGCAAGCACATTTACCTACTGAGCCATCTCTTAGACCCTCATTCAGTCTTTGATTATTTGGAGAAGTTGGCTGAAGCTGCCCTTCATCAAGAGAAGTCATTTTCATTTCTTCCTACTGTGCTGTTTTAATATAAGGGCAGTTGGGGTACTCCACGTGGTATAAAATGTACTTGTGGAAGACAAAAGGAAGTTCCCACCAGGGAAATGGAACTATATTTTCTTTTTTATCATTGCATAATGAATTAAGGAAAGAGACTTATGTGGCACTATTTCTAAATAAAAAAATCCCAAACCAAACAAACCAGGGTCTAGAGAGATGACTTAGTTGCAGTAAAGTCTGAAAGTGGATGAGCAGTTGGTTGTCCACATCGATACACAGGGGCTCTGAAGTACCTGTAACTCCTGCTGCACAAAATCCAATTGCTTTTCTAGCCTCTGAATAAACTGCATACACACACACACACACACACACACATACATTCATAACACACACATACAGAGAAACATGCATAGAATATTAAAATATATCTTGAAAACCCAAACACCAAACCCTTTAAGTGTCTCAAGCTAGAGAGATGATGGCTCAGTGGGTAAAAGACAAGAGTTTGGATCTCAGCATCCCATAAAACATGGACATACCTTTCAGAGCTCTGTTTGGAAATAGGTAGGCCCTAGGGGCAAGCTGTCTATCTACTCTAGCCAAACTAGAATGTTCTAGGTTCTTTGAGGGGTCTGACTCAAAAAATGCAGTAGGGACTTATAGAGGAAGATGCCAGATCTCTGGTCTCCTGATGAGCATGCACACTGCACTCTAATCTATACACACACACACACACACACACACACACACACACACACACACACCACATGCACACCATATCCAAAATCCCTTTTAAATACAGTGCTTGTAAACTTGTCTGGTGCAGAGTTAAATTACTGTCCTATCGCCAAGCCATTTGCTATCTGCATAGCTCTGGAGAATTTACTAAAAGTCTTGTTCCCATTTTTATCTCCACCCTGGAAATAATTTTCCAGTCAAAAAGAGATTTATGTTTAGAAGGATCCTGGATATAAGGGTTTGAAATATCAACAGGCAGCTAGCTCAGTGAGCACCTGAGTTCGTACAGGATGTGAGTAAATTCTGAGTATTTTTGCATTTAGCATAAGTGTTGATCCATAGCAAACAGTCATTAACTAGATGTTATACAACAATATCCACTTAGCACTTTTGTAACTATGGAAAATTCTGGACTTATAGAGAACAAATATCTATATTTTTTTGGACTCCAGGATATTGGCCCAGTGGGGATAATGAGTAAATGTCTGACCGCATCTAAGGATGAGGGGTGGAAGAGACTTCGAGCCTTGCTATCTTCCACCTTCACCAGTGGAAAACTCAAAGAGGTGACTAAAATGACTTCTAGCTCAAATGTTTGTGTGACTTGAGTTTCCACACCCAACAATCATGGATGCCTTTGTGTTTTGTGCTTAGATGTTTCCCATCATTGAAGAGTATGGAGATATTTTGGTAAAATACTTGAGAAAAGAGGCAGAGAAAGGCAAACCTCTCAAGATGAAAGAGTGAGTTGTGGTACATCCACTGTGGGTCTGGAAGAGGAGGGGCAGCAGGGGCAGAAGGGCCATCCTTCTGTATGTCTCACATGTCCAGCTTCTCATTCTTCCCTTTTAGACACTGGATGATAAAGGTGGGAGTGCCCAGACAACAAGGGTAGAGGTTGGGTAGGAGGGAAAGTTGCTTGGTCAATAATGAGGTGAGGCAACTTAGCCTGTCTTGGCCAAGAATATGATTACTTCAGACTTCTTCCTGCATGTGTTAAATCCCATGTCTCTCTCTTCTCAGAGTGTTTGGGGCCTACAGCATGGATGTGATCACGAGCACAGCATTTGGTATGAACATTGATTCCCTCAACAACCCAAAGGACCCTCTTGTGAAAAAGACCAGGAAGTTCTTAAAAATAGATTTCTTTGACCCATTTTTATTTTCACTAAGTATGTATGATGGTTCTTCTGCCTTTTGCCCCACTGATCTTGTGTGTGGCTATGTTTGTCAGTTCTGTCTTGCTCTTCCACAGTCTCCACAACTAACAGCTCTATTGGAATACAAGTCACCCTCTTAAGGGCACAATCCAACAATTTTAGTGCTTTCAAAGACATGTAGCCCATTACTCTTGTTTTATAACTCAGTTTTCTTTTAGACAGGGTTTCACTGTGTTGCTATAGCTTGCATGAATGTTGCTGTGTAGACTAGGCTGGTCTTGAACATACAGTTCAAGGCCCTGCTGCTGCCTCCAGAGTGCTGGGATTAGATGCTTCTGCCATCATTCCTGTCTTAGTTTTAGAATTATTTTATTTATCCTTTGACAATATAACATAGATATACAATCTATCTTCATTATAATCTCCCCTCACCCTCACCTCCCAATTTCCACAGACACCACAACACACCTTTCTCCCAATTTATTTCCCATTCTCTCTTTTTTTTTGGTCACCTTTTGAGTCCAATCAGTGCTGCCTGCTAGGATGCTGAAAAATATGGTTGACATGATCTCATGCAGGTGGTGAGTTCAAGACTGATTCATGCCCTGTCTTGGATATGGCATTTCACACCACCCCTCTGGTTCTTACTATATTCCCTTAACCTCCTTCAAGATGTTCCTTGAGCCTGAAGTGATGGAAGTGTTGACACAGACGCTACATGTAGGACTCATCATTCAACAGTCACATATTCTCAGCACTTTGATCAGGCAGGACGCTGTGTTCTGTAATGATCTACATGGCCAGTTACCAATGTCAAATGCAGAGTACTATGTTCTAGTCATGCTGCACATTTGTACTACCATACTTCGAGCAGGCTTGATCTGAGCTACCACTAATTCACTTTCTCTATATTTACATATTCTGAGTATTTCATATTAATGGGATCATAGATTATGTCATTTCTGTGACAGGCCTCTGTCATTTAGCACACTACAAATTGAAGCAAGGCTCACTGTCTCCTCTGTCTATTAATAAGTAATATTTAATATCTGTTGTGATGGACAGTGAAGTTTCATGTTTGCCATGCTTGCACTGAAATTTGCTGCTGTTGCCATTTGCATACAAGATTCTGTCTGAATATTTGTTTTTATGTTTGGGTATATACCTTCAGAATCATTGTTGTTGAATCACAAAGAAATTCCATTTTTAACATATTAAGCAACTGAGCATATGTTTTTCACAGTAGGTTTAGCATTTTCTATGGCCTCTAGAAATGTAGGAGAGTTCCAGTTTCTCCATGATCCACTCAACACTTGGCTCCAACACTCAATGACTTTTATCATTGCCACTTAGTGGATGTGAAGTATGCTGGACCTGTGGTTTTAATGAGCTTTTTCCCAGTCCCAATTCAATTGAAAAACCAAGTTGATGTGGTAATGTCTACTTTTAGGTGATGTCTTTTACATCCCTGAATTGCTTTGACATTTTAAAAAGACTCATATTTATGTTTATGAGATTTTGCCTGCATAAATGTGTACCACATGCATGAAGTACCTCCTGAGGCCATAAAGGGGCTTTGAATCCCCTGTAACTGGAATTACACATGGTTGAGAGCAACCATGTCGGTTCTGGAACTCAAACCTTGGTCATCTGTATATCACCAGTGCTAAATGAGGAGCCATCTCTCCAGGCCTTGTAGTAACTTTTGTGGATGCTCTGGGTACAATTAGCAGTGGTGTTTCATTTAGGTTTTTAATAATTTCTCTGTCAGTTACATATCTATCCACAGCTCATGTGTCCTTTTGCCTACATTCTTCCTTTTCTCAACATCTAATACCATCATCTTTGGTCTCCTTCTGAGCATTATTCCATATTCACACTTATACCTGTTCACATATTTAGACTTATTCATTATAGGATAGACTCTGGAAGTGAGGGAGATTGTGTGATTTTCCTCTCTTTCTTTGTTTGGGTCACCTTTCTTTGATCTTGGCTTTAGAGAGGTGCTAGGTACCAAATTCAGGTCTTGTGCCCCCACAGAAAGTATTTTATTAATGAATCATCTCTCCTGCACTGGATTTAATTATTTTAAAATTTTATTATATAGTATGACTTTGATTATTTGAGATTTAAAAATTTTTAGGCTTTAAGCCTCTGCCTTTCTCTGTACTATCTTGGTGTGTCTTCATTTCATACTCTTTTGAGGAATTTTCAATTCCCTTTCTGTGTGGAAGAGATTTTAGAATCTCATGCAAGCTAGGCATGTACTATATAATGAAATTGTATCTCAAGAAATTTTCCAATCGCCTCCTGGAGTTCTTTGACATGTTTTTATTTAATAAGAGTGTATTGATTAATTTGGACATACCTCTGACTTTCCTCATATCCTTTCTGGGGATAGTTTAAACAAAACTATATCATGTTAATTCAGAAACAAATGCTATCTGGGCTGTTCTTTCTTTATTACTTAGTTATTAGATAACAACAAATTGATTTACTTATTAGTGTGTGTATATGTGTGTGTGGGGTTAAACTTTTCTTTGACCTGCCACTTCAAAAATAATAACATGGAGATGTATTAATTGTGAAAACTTTGCTGTAGCTTAGAATTTTCCCAACTATCTTTTATAACTTAAATTAACCTGTTTCTTTTAATCTATGTTTTGTCTTGTGGCCTGGTTACCTCTATGCTGTACTCCACATCTGACTTCTTCAGTGTTTCCCTGGTGTCTCTCTGCCTTACTTCTTCTTAGAATTGCTATCTTTCCCAAGAAACCTTGCCTATTTTCACTTCTGCATAACTACTGGACATTTAGTTCTTTATTAAACCAATCATAATGTCATATCTTCACACTGTAAGTAAATATTCCACAACGCCGCGCCCCTCTGTTTGTGTGTGTGTGTGTGTGTGTGTTTCTGTAAGTGTATGTGACTGCCTTGGTGTTTGTGTGGCATGTAGAGATCAGGGGACAATTTACAGTAGTTGTTTCTCTCCTTCCACAGCGTGGGATTCAGGGATCAAATTCAGGTTGTTTGGCTTTTCGACAGGACCCTTTAGCTTTTGAACCATGTCACTGGTCCCTGTCCATATTTTGGATCCACACAAACTTTGGGAGCAGAGTTTAAACCAAGAGTCAGATTTATTGCTATGACTACTCCAGAATGCAAAAGAGCATTATGGTAGTGACCCAATGTGAGAAAGGTCTCAGAGAGAATGGTTGCTTGAGACAATGGTGATTTATTCTTTGGATTGCTTCATGATTTCTCTAATTGAAACTTGCATTTTCACTAAAACTTGTTCTTTATCTTTCCTTTCCAGTACTCTTTCCATTCCTCATCCCAATATATGAGATGTTAAATGTTTCCATGTTTCCAAAAGACTCAATAGCATTTTTTCAATAGTTTGTGGGCAGAATGAAAGAAAATCGCCTGGAATCTAAACAGAAAGTAAAAAGTGGTTGTCTCATGAGAGGTACACATTTGATAATCGGTTGGGCTTTGATCATGTGAGATAAGTGTTTCCCTTCATCTATCACTAAAGCTAGATAGAGAAGAATGATCTAGAGAGATAGAAAGTGTATTTATATTTTTGGAGGAGGAAAAGATGGAGTTTTGAAAACTTAATTGAGAATAATCCAGAAATTAACCCTTAGGAATAGGATTGAAAACAAGAGTACCCTGCATAAGGATTAAAATTTTTAAAAAATGGCAAAGAAGTAGGCATATATGAGATGCACATCACAGCGTTTCCACCTTAAATGAGAGAGGAACTTTTCAAGTCCCACCTCTAATTGAGAAACTATTGCCTTCTGTTGACAACAGAGGGTGAGTGTGTCCTGCAGTAGGTT
Source organism: Myodes glareolus (assembly GCF_982192425.1). NCBI lineage: Eukaryota > Metazoa > Chordata > Mammalia > Rodentia > Cricetidae > Myodes > Myodes glareolus. The sequence continues at coordinate 84,107,206 of NC_142027.1, forward strand.
TCCCATACATATCACATATTGACAGCACCAGTTGGACTCATTTGGTAATAAAAAGCAAAGGTCATGATGTTTGGATGGAGAAACGTTGTAAGGGTATAATAGGAACTGAATGGAGGAAATGGTAGGGTAGAAATGGCCATATTTTATTGTATACATCTATGAAATTCACTAAGAATAGATAAAAATGATTAAAAGTGGGAATACTATTTTCATCTCCTTCCAAAACTTTGATTTCAAAGAATCAAAGTTATTGTTTAAAATTGTATGCTTAGTAATTTATTGTAAGAGTGGCTGATATGTCAGTTGGATTGCTTACTTGTTTAGCCACCGGTGTTTTTCTTCTTTTATGACTCAAACCACCCTAGCCATGTTTGTGAATTTAAGGGAGGTAAATTTCCAGAAAGGAATTTAAGCTTCTTTACTCCTGATCCAACTCTGACTTCTGACTTCACCTTCTATTTTTGCAACTTCTCTTTCTGATTTCAGAACCGAGTGGATTTTCTTCAGCTGATGATGAACTCACAAAATAATTCCAAAGACAAGGAGTCTCATAAAGGTAAAAAAGGACATCCTTGTCTATGGACAAGGAAGTGCTCATTGAGTTGTCACATCGCTCATAAAATGTGTGGAAAGGTTTTTTATCAGAGGAATACCACCGTCAGGTTACTGAAAGAAGGACATGCCAATTATCAAAGTGGAATTGTCTAGAAGCACATGGGCACAAGTTCATTCCAAACATGAAGGGTAGCCATGTTGGAAGTCTTCATTGGTCTCTATGTGTTACTTAGATTTGCACAGGTACTGTTTATGTCCTCCCCTGAGAGACAAAGTATGAACTCACTAGGAACTGTGCCTAGATACCTGAGTCTACATCCAGTCATGATGTACCCAAATAGTGCCAATGATGTCTGGGAGTTCCTGGTGTACAAGTACTCTATTCTAATATATAGTGAAGATTTACTTTTTTTGTGTGTTGAATAAGTGACATCTGGGGAAACCTTCTTTGTACATACATACTGATTCTCTTCATTATTTTATGCACTTTAATCCAAATTAATAAATTTTATATTTTCAGATGTCATATGTATGTGTGTACAAGTGTATGTGCCCATGTGCACATCACTAGGTGTGTGAATGGGTGTAAGACGAAGACAACATGTGTTGTGCTCAATCACTCTCTGCCTTATTCCCTCCAGACAGGGTTTCTTATTAAACCTGGAGCTAGTCTGGCAGTCAGCAGGTCCCAGTGATCCATGGATTTGAGGTTACAGGTGGCATGTGTTACCACACTTGATTTTTTACATAGAAACTGAGGTGCAAACTCAGGTCCTCATGCTTATTACTATCATGGTTGCAAAATAATGGCATCCCAATTCCAGGTTTAATTCTACATGTGTGCATCAGTAGCTAATAAAAAGGGAATCTTCTGTTTTACATACCTTCTTATTTCTGATGCATACAATCACTTACATATAGCAATATGATTTTCAAAGAACACATACATGTTTTTTAAAGTCAGCATGTGTTTTGTGTTTAAATTTTCTCCAGTCTGTCTGCTTGAGCCCTTTCATGTGTTCAGCTAACTCCAAATTCTTCTATATCTCCTTCTCCTTTTGAGACCAAGTTTTATGTAGCCTAGACTTACATCACAGTCATGGTGTACCTGAGAATGATGTTTTCACTTCTAGGCTAGCATGCCTAGTTTGTACAGTGCTGGAGATAGAGCACAAGGCTTTATACATGCCAGGCTAACACTCCATCTACTCATCAACTGTTATGTTTCATTTTTGATAGGTAAAAAAGATGTTAATTTACAAAATACCCACTTATTGTGGCTTCTTGTCCAGTTTTAATTTAGTATCAAGTACTTAAACTAATAGGTAGAAAGAATTTACCAAGAAACGAATCATAGCACTCACGGCAAAAGGATTGCAACTCCTGTATCTCAAAATCTGTGGGTTCCAATTCATCTTCTGCTCTCCATGGGCACTTGTACACATATATGTGCACATACACATAAAAAGCTTATGCTCTAACAGAACACTGGAATTCAGTTCCCAGTATCTATGCCTGAAAGTTCATAACCTTCTAAAATCCATCTCCAGGTAATCAGATGCCCTCTTCTGGCCTCCATGAGCACCTCTCCACACATAGCACTCCTACATACACAAATACACATAAATAAAAAAATAAAATACATCTTAAAAATTGAATAAATTACATGTCTTTAACTTACCTAATGAGGATGAGGAACAGAATATAACCCATGGGACATCATGGCTGTAGCAATCTTCCCCTTCTCTGTCTGTGTCACATGGATGTCAGATAGATAACAGTCCCAGGGTGATTGAATGGCTTCTCCAATGCTTTTGCCTTCATAGTACCTGGAGGTTGGGTTTGGTTGAGAACTAGTCTTATTAGTACAGGTGAGAGTAACCCTTGTTGACTTTTCCTATTGCTTGGAAATATATCCATTCGTTCTGGCATTATTTTTGTGTATGTTGTTTGTTTGTGTATGTATTTATGTGTTCACATTTGTGTGCACATGTGTGTATGCCAGACATTGATGTGATGGTGTGTTTCCCAATTGCTCTTCACTTTATTAGTAGTATTTTAAGTTGCATTTTAGTGTGTTGCCACACATGATCATGCACACGCTGCCTGTGTAGAAGTCATAAGACAACTTGAAGGAGTTGGTTTTCTCCTTCTATCATGTGGGTTCTGGGGATTGAACCCTGGTTGTAAGGCTTGACAGCTGACACTTTAACTAACTGAGTATTCTTGTTGGACTTCAAATTTATCTTTTGGGATATGGGCCTATCTCAGCATCTTGAAACACATTTCTAGGTCAAGACTATCTTCTGAGTAAGCTCCAGGGTCATCTCAATTCTTGCCTCCATGGTGGAGGATTCTGTTCATGGTGTCTAGAATATCACTGTTTCTTAAATCTTTCATAGATGTGGGAGCATCTTCCCATACCTCCTGTATCATTTTTATGTACCACTTATTTTGAGAAATAGGAAACTACCAAAAAATACACTATTCTACTCTGCCTTCCTACAAAGATTCTTTTTTTGTTTTGAATCTGTCTCATTTTACGAAGACTGAGAAGGTCCAATAATCTTGATATTCTTGTAATTTGTTCAATCCATTTTTTGTTGTTGTTTTGAGACAGGATTTCTCTGTGTGATAGCCTGGATTATCCCAGAACTCACTTCATAGACTTAAATTCCTTGAACTCACAGAAATGTGCCTGTTTCTGCCTCCCAAGCCTTGGGATTGAATGTAAGTACCACCATACCTTGATTGTTCTATTCATTTTTTCCTGTAATTTATACATTAGACATAGCACCTAGTATTATTGTTATGCAAGTATAAAATGTCCTTTGATCACAATTTTTATTATATCTTCCTTTCCTCTCCCTTTTATAATCATTTTCCTAGACTTTTATTAATCATTTTCCTATAAATTGCCTTTGGTAGAATTGCCATTTTTACTATGTTGATCCGCCCAATCCAAGAACATGGGAGATCCTTCCATTTTCTGGTATCCACTTCAATTTCTTTCTTCAAAGACTTAAAGTTCTTGTCAAATAGATCTTTCACTTCCTTGGTTAGAGTTACCCCAAGATATTTTAGGCTATTTAGGGCTATCATGAATGGTGATGCTTCTCTTATTTTCCACTCTGCTTCTTTATCCTTTGTGTATTGGAGGGCACCTTCATTTTTGGAGTTGATCTTGTATCCTACCACATTACTGAAGGTGTTTATCAGCTGTAGGAGTTCTTTGGTAGAGTTTTGTGAGTTGTTTATGTACACTTTCATATCATCTGCAAAAAATGAAAGTTTAACTTCTTCCTTTCTAATTTTAATCCCCATGATCTATTTATGTTGTCTTATTGCTTTTGCTAGAACTTCAAGCACTGTATTGAAGAGGTATGGAGAGAGTGGACAGCCTTGTCGTGCTCCTGGTTTTAGTGGAATGGTTTTAAGTTTCTCTCCATTTAATTTGATGTTAGCTGTCAGCTTGCTGTATATAGCTTTTATTATATTTAGATATGAACATTGTATCTCTAATATCTCGAAGACCTTTATCATAAAGGGGTGTTGAATTTTGTCAAATGTTTTTTCAGCATCTAATAAAATGATCATATAGTTTTTTTCTTTCAGTTTGTTTATATGATGGATTACATTGATAGATTTGCATATGTTGAACCAGCCCTGCATCTCTGGGATGAAGCCTACTTGATCATAATGGATAATTTTTCTAATGTGTTCTTGGGTTCAGTATGCCAGTATTCAGAATTTTTGCATCAATGTTCCTGAGTGAGATTGGCCTGTAATTCTCATTCTTGATTGAGTCTTTGTGTGGTTTTGGTATCAGGGTAACCGTAGCTTCATAAAAGGAGTTTGGCAATGACTCTTCTGTTTCTATTTTGTGAAAAACATTAAGGAGTATAGATATTAGCTATTCTTGGAAGTTCTGGTAGAATTCTACATTGAACCATCTGGTCCTGGGCTTTTTTCAGTAGGGAGGTTTCTGATTAACAGTTTTTAATTCTTTGTGACTTACAGGCCTATTTAAATTTTTCACCTGGTCTTGATTTAACTTTGGTATATGGTACTTATCTTTAAAAATGTCAATTTCTTTTACATTTTCCAATTTTGTGGCATACAGGCTTTTGTAGTAAGATCTAAAAAATCTCTGAATTTCCTCTGTGTCTGTGGTTATGCCCCCCTTTTTTACTTCTTATCTTATTAATTTGCATGTTCTCTCTCTGCCGTTTGATTTGTTTGGATAGGGGTTTGTCAATCTTGTTGATTTTCTAAGAGAACAAGCTTTTTGTTTCATTGATTCTTCAGATTTTTTTCTGCATTTCTATTTTATTGATTTCAGCCCTCAGTTTGATTATTTCTAGTCTTCTACTCATCCTGGGTGAGTTTGCTTCTTTTTTCTAGAGCTCTCAGGTGTGCTGTTAAGTCTCTAATGTGTGCTTTCTCCATTTTCTTTAATTGGGCACTTAGTGCTATGAGCTTTCCTCTTAGCACTGCTTTCATAGTGTCGCATAGGTTTGAGTATGTTTTGTCTTTATTTTCTTTAAATTCAAGGAAGACTTTAATTTCTTTCTTTATTTCTTCCTTGACTCAGGAGTGGTTCAGTAGTTGACTGTTCAGTTTCCATGAGTCTGTAGGCTTTCTGGAGGTAGAATTGTTGTTGAATTCTAACTTTATTTCATGGCAATCTGATATTACACAGGTAGTTACTACAATTTCTTTGTATCAATGGATGTTTTCTTTGTTACCAATTATGTGATCAATTTTTGAGAAGGTTCCATGAGATGCTGAGAAGAAGGTATATTCTTTTCTGTTTGAGTGGAATGTTCTATAGATGTCTGTTAAGTCCATTTGATTCGTTACATCTGTTAGTTCTCTTATTTTTCTGTTAAGTTTCTGTCTGGTTAACCTGCCCATTGGTGAGAACAGAGCGCTGAAATCTCCTGCTATTAGAGTGTGGGGTTTGATGTATGCTTTGAGTTCTAGTAATGTTTCTTTTACATAAGCGTGTGCTTTTATATTAGGGGCATAGATATTCAAGACTGTGACTTCCTCCTGATGAATTGTTCCTGTTATGAGAATAAAGTTTCCTTCTCCAACTCTTCTGATTGATTTTAGTTTGAAGTCAATTTTGTTAGGTAATAGTATAGCCACACCTGCTTAATTCTTTGGCTCCTTTGATTAGAATGCCTTTTCCCAACCTTTTACTTTGATGTAGTGTTTGTCTTTCAGTTTGAGATGTGTTTCTTGTAAACAGCAGAATGTTGGATACTATTTTCATATCCATTCTCTTAACCTGTGCCTTTTTATAGGTGAATTGAGTCAATTGATATTAAGTGATATTAATGACCAGTGGTTGCTAACTCTGGTTGCTTTTCCTAGTGGTAATGTTTGTGTGTTACCCTTCTTTAAGTTGTGTTGGTGAAGGATTGTTAGATGCTTGTGTTATTATGGGTGTTGTTTGCTTCCTTGGTTTGTGGTTTTCCTTCTAGTATTTTCTGTAAGGCAGGGTTTGTGGCTACGTATTTTTTAAATCTGTTTTTGTCCTGGAATATCTTGTTTTCTCCATCGATGTTGAATGCAAGCTTTACTGGGTATAGTAGTCTGGGCTTCCATCCATGGTCTCTTAGTGTCTGCAGCACATTTTTCCGATACCTTCTGGCTTTCATGGTTTCCATTGAGAAGTCAGGTGTAATTCTGATAGGTTTATTACTATATTACTTGACCTTTTTCCTTCGCAGCTCTTAATATGCTTTCTTTATTCTGTATGTTTTGTGTTTTGATTATTATATGTCGAGGTGATGTATTTTTTGATCCAGTCTCTTTGGTGTTCTTTATGCTTCTTGTACCTTCATAGGAGTATGTTTCTTTAGGTTGGGAACGTTTTCTTCTATAATTTTGTTGAATTTATTTTCTGGGACTTTGACCTGTAATTCCTCTCCTTCTTCTAACCCAATTATTCTTAGGTTAGTTCTTTTCATGGTGTCCCAGAGTTCCTGGATGTTTTGTGTCAAAAATTTGTTAAATTTGCTGTTTTCTTTAATTAGTGAGATTATTTCCTCTATAGTATCTTCATCGTCTGAGATTATTTCTTCTATCTCTTGTATTCTGTTGGTTATACTTGTCTCTGTAGTTCCTGTTCGTTTTCCCAGATTTTCCATGTGCAGCCTTCCCTTGGTTTGTGTTTTCTTTATTACCTCCATTTTATTTTTCAATTCTTGAACTATTTCCATTACCTGTTTGATTGCTTTTTCTTGGTTTTCTTGGATATGTTTGAGAGATTTATTCATTTCTTCTACCTTTTTGTTTTTCTTCTCCATTTCTTTAAAGCAGTTTTTCACAACCTGTTTAAGGTCCTCTATTATTTTCATAGCATTACACTTAAAGTCGATGTCTTCTACTTCTTCTGGAATAGGGTGTTCTAATCTTCTCGTTGCATGATCCCTGGAATCTGGTATTGTCATGTTGTCTTTCAGGTTGTTGGAGGAATACTTGCTTTGGCGCCTGACCATCTATCTCTTCCTTCAAATGCAGCCAAGTGAGTCTTGGTGTCTTGGTCCAATCTTTGCTTTGACTGACTCTCTGGGTAGATCTCCTCAGTGTAGGAGCAGGAACTGTAACTGGGTCAAGGAACAGTCTGGATGGATCTTCTCAGCACTGGAACAGGGACTCCTGGTAGTCCAAGGACCCTAAAGACAAAAGGGTGATCTTGGGGGGAGGGCAGGGTCATGTAGAACAAAAAAGCCCCTGCAGCATCTGGGGACCTCACTCCTCTGGGTGGATAGCCTCAGTGCAAGAACAGGAACTGTTCTTGGGCCAAGAACTTCCCAGACAATAGGGCTGCCTTGTGGGAGGCAGGATCGTGTGGAACAAGGAATCTGCTGCAGAAAGAGCTGGAGAGACTCTGTTCTCCGTTCTCAGTCCGTATGCCCTGGAATGGCACACACTCAGCCGTCTGGATGGAACTACTCAGCACAAGAACAGACTCCTGGCAGTCTAAGGACCCCATAAACTAAAGCGCCAACTTGGTGGGGGGGCAGGGTCGTGTAGAACAAAGCAGCCCCTACAGCACCAGCTGGAGATGCCCTGCACTCCCTTCCGGGGACCTGGTGGGCAGAAACTCATCCCTCTGGGTCAAAAGCCTCAGTGCAGGAGCAGGAACTGTTCCTGGGCCAAGAACCTTGCAGACACCAGTGCAGGCTTGGGGGAGGCCAAGTCATGGAGAACAAAGAAGCCCCTGGAGCAGTAGCTGGAGGGGCCCTGTGCTCCCTTTCAGGACTGTCTATCCCAGGAAAGTACACACTCACCGGCCTGGATGGATCTCCTCAGCACAGGAATAGGGACTCCTGGGACTCCAAGGACCCAGCAGACAAAAGGGCTAGTTTAGTCTATTTGTATGCACACCTTTCTTGGCTTGGATGGAGTGGGGAGGGCCTTGGACTCCCTACAGGGCAGGGTACCCTGACTTCTCTTAGGGCTGGAGAGAAAGGGAGGAGGGGAAGTAGGGGGATTGGAAGGGAAATGGGAGGAGGTTGAAATTTTTTTTCAAAGTTTATTAAATTATAAAAGTTTCCATTTCCGCCCCTCCTCCCAACACCCTCCCACTCTCCCACTCCCTCTCCTCCTCCCTCTCCATCCCTAAGAGCAGTCAGGGTTTCCTGCCCTGTGGGAAGTTCAAGTTCCTCCCCCCTCCCTCCAGGTCCAGGAAGGTGAGCATCCAAACAGACTGCATCCCCTAAATCCAGTATATGCAGAGGAAACATGTCCCAGTGTCATTGTCAATGGCTTTTCAGAAAGACTCCGGGCCAGCCACATCCAGAGAATCGGGCCACATTCAGAGAATCTGGTTGGATCACGTGCTCGTTCAGTTCCAGTCCAGCTGGCCTTGGTGAACTCTCCTTAGATCAGTCCCCTTGTATCAGTGAGTGATCGCACCCCTCGCAGTCCTGATTTCCTTTTTCATGTTCTTCCTCCTACTGCTCCTCATTTGGACCATGGAAGGCTCAGTCCGGTGCTCCAATGTGGGTCTCCGTCTGTATCGCCATCCATCCTCGGATGAAGGTTCCCTCTGGTCTTGCCTTCTTTTCTCACATTCCCTTTCCTTCTGCTTCTCGTTTGGACCTAGGGAGCTAAGTCCAGTGTTCCAATGTGGGTCTCTGTCTCTATCTCCATCCATCGCCAGATGAAGGTTCTGGCCTTCTTGTCTATTTCCAATCTCCAGGAGGATAACTACATGATTTTCTTCAGATTCACCTTCTTATTTAGCTTCTCTAGGATCACCAATAATAGGCTCAAAGACCTTTAATTATGGATAGAATCCACTTATGAGTGAATACATACCATATTCCTCTTTTTGGGTCTGGCTTACCTCACTCAGTAAAGCGTTTTCTATGTCCATCCATTTGCATGCAAAATTCAAGATGTCATTGTTTTTTACCGCTGACTAAAACTCTAATGTGTATATGTTCCACACCTTCTTTAACCATTTTTCTATTGAGAAGCACCTAGGTTGACAGATAGTGCTGCTATGAATATAGTTGAACAAATGCTTTTGTGGTATGATAGGGCATTAATCTGACCACTTTAACCAGATGGAAGAGAAATTGGGAAGTAGTCAACAAGACATAGGTACAGGAGACCACTTCCTAGGTAGGACCACAGTAGCACAGACAATATGAGAATCAATGAATAAATGGGACCTCCTGAAACTGAGAAGCTTCTGTAAAGCAAAGGACAACGTCAATAAGACAAAAGGGCTACCATCTGACTGGGAGAAGATCATCACCAACCCCTCATCAGATAAAGGCCTGATCTCCAAAATATACAAAGAACTCAAGAAACTAGACACTAAAACTCTAACTAACCCAATTAAAAAATGGGGTGTTGATCTGAACAGAGAATTCTCAACAGAAGAACTTCGAATGGCCAAAAGGCACTTAAGGTCATGCTCAACATCCTTAGTGATCAGGGAAATGCAAATCAAAACAACTATGAGATACCATTTTACACCGGTCAGATTAGCTAAAGTCAAAACCACCAATGATAGCCCATGCTGGAGAGGATGTGGAGAGAAGGGAACTCTCATCCATTGTTGGTGGGAATACAAACCTGTGCAGCCACTGTTGAAATCAGTGTGGCGATTTCTCAGGAAACTGGGAGTCAACCTCCCTCAAGACCCAGCAATTCCACTCTTGGGAATCTACCCAGGAGGTTGAAATTTTTAATAAATAAATCAATTTTTAAAAAAGAGCTAGTTCCAGGACAGGCTGCAAAGCTACAGACAAACCCTGTCTTGAAACCCTCCCAGATAGATAGATAGATAGATAGATAGATAGATAGATAGATAGATAGAGAGAGAGATATATATAGAGAGAGATAAAGATATATAGATCTATACTAATGGTATCTATTAAAGATTTAATTGGCTTAGAATTTTCTTGAAAGAATATTATTATTGTTAACCACACTTTAAACCATTTACTGGAGATATTCAATGCTCAAACTCTCCTCAAAGAACCTCTTGTAGGTTGTGGAAGTCACATCAGTGACTTTCAACTTCAGTTGTAAAGGAGACTGACCTGTAATTTTTAAAACCACACTCTGGGTGTATCATTTGAAAATATCCGATATGACCAGACATTGTAAATGTTTAAGACTCTTTAGCAGTTCTAAAGAACAGCCAGTGATTGGGATCCCCTGACACCTGGAAACATCTCTTAAGTCCTAGTGATGCCCACCAGTCACACATCATGATTAGGTCTTTATTATATGCTGTATGCACAATATCTCCCCACCTTCAGTTCATTTGAACTCAATTTCAAGGAGATTTCATATAGTCATGTTCCACTAATCTGCACTGACTCTAAATTTATTATTTTTGTTTTATTCAGATACAACTCAGTATGGAAGGACATTCTTTAAGGAATTTATTGATTTCTTCCCTTTTTGTTTGTCTCTTCCTTGAATTTTTTTAGGGAATTTATCACTTCATCTTTAAGGGCCTCTAGCATCTTTATAAACTTATTGTCAGGATCATTTTCTTGTGCTTTAGCCATGTTGGAATGATCATGTCTTGCTCTCTCAGTATCACTGGGTTCTGGCAGTGCCATATTGCCCTTTTTGTTATTGAATGTTCTTCTGCTGACTTTCAAGAGTCTGGATTTGTAATGTCTATAGGTCCGGATATTATGTCTTTTGTTTGTATTTGTAGGATAGGTGTTCAGTTCCTTTATTTACTGTTTTAGTTATTTTCTTCTGGCGTAAACGCCCAAGAGTATTGGTATCTAGCTGGTCTTCAGGTCCAGTACAGTGTCTGAGTTGAGGTTCATGGGAATTTGGGTGCCTTTTTCTAAACTGGCCTTACGTGATTATGGTTTCTATTGGGGTTGTGGAGAACATCTGGCCTGAGGAAGATGATGAAGTGGGTGGGATTGGTCAGTGGAATGAGTCCCAGGAGAACAAAATCTACTGGATGGAGGTGTTTGTGGTCTAACTGGCAGGGAGGTTTCTGACCGGTTTCCTGGCTGCTGGGGACTGCACCAGTGCATTGGAATTTTACCAGACTTTAGAGCAGGCCCATTTGCCTTCCTCATGCTGAGATGAGAATTATAACTGCAGGGCATGTGCCCAGGGCATCTGGGTATTGAGATTGGGGTGGCTCAACGGGGAGGCCAGTCACTCACCTGTTATTCATACTGGTGTGGGTTGTACCTGTGCCTAGGGAGTCTACTGGAATTTCAGGGAAGGGAGCATAATGAAATGGGTGGTGTTGGGCAATGGAATGAGCTTCCATGTGGGTGCTGGGAATTGAACCTGGGTCCTCTGCAAAATCATCTAGGATGTTTAACCACTGAACCATCTCTCCAGTCTTAGGCAGGTACAACTATATGATTCAGCTCTGTCTTTGTATGTCCCCCATGTACATTTGTCCATTTCACAACAAAGACTGGATGTGGGTTCATTTCTGTTTCATTCACTGTCTATTAAGGCTTTCAGGTGAGGGACCCTGCAGATAGCTTGGCTGTTAGTAGTGTTCTGATCTAAACTTTTAGTTTGTGCATGTGTATTCCTATTTCAGTAATCAGTCCTGACTTTATTCTCTCATATATTAAATCTTGATTGCAGTTTACCCTTCCTTCACTCCTTCCAATCCTTTCTCCAAACATACTATATATGCAGAGCATGTAACTCAGATGCATCTACGGTCAATATTTGTTTTTTCGCTTTCTTTGAGCCCTGTGAGCTCTGTTTAATTGATTCTCTAGGCTGAGTCCTTGTAGTGTTCTTGAACCCTCTTGCTCCCATAGTTCTT